>NC_133328.1:492497404-492814070 GCF_042186555.1 Aquarana catesbeiana
ATAAAAGTTTGAAAAAGCAAAAGAAAGAACAGGGAGTGATTGCCATTGGTATCAGCACCTCAACCTGAACTTGGGAGAAAGAAGGTGGACCCATAGCTAAGGGAATGCTTCTGGAGTAGTGAATACTAAGAGTGGGTGTAAAACAAATGCGAAAGCCATCATAAGGCTTCCATAAAGACCATAACCAAACATGGGCATAGATGATAAACACTGCATGAACTGAATATGGATGTAACAAGGGCACGTGGAAATGCCACACTCGTGGATTTACACAAACGAAGAAGAGAATCAAGCACATTCAAAAAGGGGGGGGGGGGGGGACTAAAAAATAAACCAAAAATTTTATAATAAAAGCGGACTGATATAGCGACTCAGTAGACATATGGACCCGGGGCACAATCCTTCTACCCAATACATGGATAGTGCCGGGTGGTCCCAGGGGGCTAGACCTATGGCACTTATAAAACTTCTACTGTGAAAATTTTGGAGTAAGTGGATAGTTTAACTATATGGATACTCATGTATTGTCAATGAATTTTAAGTAAGTGCATTTTGTTTATGTCCATGTTGAAGGTTTACTCTGGTAGTAGTGCTATACTTGTTTTTACTAATCATTTTGCATTCTGTAACCCCTCAGATGTAATTTCCTCTGTATGAACCCTGATGAAGTAAAACATTTCTGAAACGCATCGGTTCAGAGAGATCTACTTGCCTTCATTGATGGTCTTTCTATGTATCCATATTTATGTCTATGTGTATTAGTACTTTTTACTATTGATTTTTTGATATATTTTCTTTGTAAATAAAATTTATATTTTTCTACATTGTGGTAGTGCCTTCAAAATACAGTTTTTGGGGAATACTTCATTCTCCTATTTAAAGTGACATGAAACATGGACATCAGCTTTAACTGTCTTTCTCTGTATAGCTAATGCATACCTGCACCCAGTACAGGTCCCTTTTTGAAAGTAAAGCCAGTAACTACAACTACTGTGTATATATGTGTGTGTGTTTGGTTTTTTTGGGGTGTTTTTTATTGCTGTAATTTTTTTTTTTTTTTTAAATATTACACATCTATTTTCAGGAAGCGGATTATGAAGTGATGCAAAATGCACAGCTGAGTGTGGTTGTCTCAAACCGAGCACAGTATCACAGCTCCATTATGCACCTAGTTAGTGGAGGTAGCTCATCCGGTGGAATGATAAACACAGGTGGTGGAGGAGGAGGAGGAGGAGGTGGTGGAGGTGGAGGTGGAGGTGGAGGTGGCGGCGGCGGCGGAATAAAAGCTATTCCCATTAAAGTGAGAGTGAAGAATGCACGCGAGGGACCTGTATTTAAGCCAAGAAAGAAGAACCTTGCTGTGGCTGAAGGAAAGAAAATAATAAACACAGTAATTGGTTCTTATCAAGCATTTGATGCCGACACTGGAAAGGTTGCAGAACATGTTAAGTAAGTGTTTTTTTTTTTTTTTTTTTTGTTTGTTTTGTTTTTTTTTCCCCCCTCTCATACAGTAAACAAGTCAGTTCAATTTTATGAAAACTTTGGTTTTAAAAAAAGTTGTAGATACCTGGTGCTTCTCTCAGCGTGCTTGCAGGTACCGTTTAAACAAGTAATGAAAATTACAACAATTAATTAACCCTGGATGAGGTTACAATTTTAGCATTTAAAAGGTTCACATTTGCCAAAAAAATGCCAGTAAGTGGCACCTGTAGATAGGAACAAATTGCATCTTTGAAGACTGCTAAATATTGCCCTTGCTATAGGTGTAAGCCATTTACATACCTTCCAATGAGGCATCATCCAGCGACAAATGAGATGGTGAACCACACATGTGCGGGGGGTTTGAGAGATCGCTCCTGTGATGGTGGTGGTAGGCAGTAAGAGCTGAAAGTGTCTTAGTAATGTACTAGAAACAAGGCATAATGCAATGAAAACATATCAGTTTTTCAGTCAGGCTTTAGGAGGTACATACAGTATCTCACACAAAAGTAAGTACACCCCTCACATTTTAAAAATATTTTATTATATCTTTTCATGTAACACTGAAGAAATTACACTCTACTATGTAAAGTAGTGAGTGTACAGCTTGTATAACAGTGTAACACACAGCCATTAATGTCTAAACCACTGGCAACAAAAGCGAGTACACCCCTAAGTGAAAATGTCCAAATTGGGCCCAAAGTGTCAATATTTTGTGTGGCCATCGTTATTTTTCAGCACAGCCTTAACTCTCTTGGGCATGGAGTTCACCAGAGCTTCACAGGTTGCCACTGGAGTCCTCTTCAAATCCGCCACAACGACATCACAAGATCTTGCGCTCCTCCACCTTTCGTTTGAGGATGCCCCACAGATGCTCAATAGGGTTTAAGTCTGGAGACATGCTTGGCCAGTCCATCACCTTTACCCTCAGCTTCTTTAGCAAGGCATTGGTCATCTTGGAGGTGTATTTGGGGTCATGTTGGAATACTGCCCTGAGGCCCAGTCTCTGAACGGAGGGGATCATGTTCTGCTTTGGTACGTCACATTGCATGTTAACATTCATGGTTCCATCAATGAACTGTAGCTCCCCAGTGCTAGCAGCACTGATGCAGCCCCAGACCATGACGCTCCCACCACCATGCTTGACTGTAGGCAAGACACACTTGTCTTTGTACTCCTCACCTGGTTGCCGCCACACACGCTTGACACCATCTGAACTAGGGGTGCAACGGATCGTCACCGATCCGTGATCCGAACGGGCCAGGCTGTTCGGATCAGCACACCCGCGCTCCGCGGAGCGCTCCGCGACATGGGGTTTTAGGAAAGGCCGCGGCTTCGGCCTAGCTCCGGAGCCGCGGCCATCTTGGTACACCCGGCGGCGCTCAGCTGCGTGCTGACGTCATCACCCCGCCCTCAACTCGTGGGTCCGGCGGCTGGCTTGGCGGCGCCGGCTTCTCTTAACACTGCCAGACTAACAACACTGTAATGTATACAGTGCGGGGGGACATGTGGCTGTATTACAGTGGAGGGGGGGAGGGGGCGTGTGGCTGTATTACAGGGGGGGGGGTGTGGCTGTATTACAGTGGAGGGGGGGCGTGTGGCTGTATTACAATGGGGGGGGCGTGTGGCTGTATTACAATGGGGGGGGACGTGTGGCTGTATTACAATGGGGGGGGGGACGTGTGGCTGTATTACAATGGGGGGGGACTTGTGGCTGTATTACAATGGGGGGGACATGTGGATGTATTACAGTGGGGGGGGGACATGTGGATGTATTACAGTGGGGGGGGGACGTGGATGTATTACAGTGGGGGGGGGGGACATGTGGATGTATTACAGTGGGGGGGGGGGGGGGACATGTGGATGTATTACAGTGGGGGGGACATGTGGATGTATTACAGTGGGGGGGGGGACATGTGGATGTATTACAGTGGGGGGGGACATGTGGATGTATTACAGTGGGGGGGGACATGTGGATGTATTACAGTGGGGGGGGGACATGTGGATGTATTACAGTGGGGGGGGGACATGTGGATGTATTACAGTGGGGGGGGGACATGTGGATGTATTACAGTGGGGGGGGGGGACATGTGGATGTATTACAGTGGGGGGGGGACATGTGGATGTATTACAGTGGGGGGGGGGACATGTGGATGTATTACAGTGGGGGGGGGGGGACATGTGGATGTATTACAGTGGGGGGGGGGACATGTGGATGTATTACAGTGGGGGGGGGGGACATGTGGATGTATTACAGTGGGGGGGGGGACATGTGGATGTATTACAGTGGGGGGGGACGTGTGGATGTATTACAGTGGGGGGGGGGGGGAACGTGTGGATGTATTACAGTGGGGGGGGACATGTGGATGTATTACAGTGGGGGGGGACATGTGGATGTATTACAGTGGGGGGGGACATGTGGATGTATTACAGTGGGGGGACATGTGGATGTATTACAGTGGGGGGACATGTGGATGTATTACAGTGGGGGGACATGTGGATGTATTACAGTGGGGGGGGGGACATGTGGATGTATTACAGTGGGGGGGGGGGACATGTGGATGTATTACAGTGGGGGGGGGGGACATGTGGATGTATTACAGTGGGGGGGGGGACATGTGGATGTATTACAGTGGGGGGGGACGTGTGGATGTATTACAGTGGGGGGGGGGGGGGACGTGTGGATGTATTACAGTGGGGGGGGGGGGAACGTGTGGATGTATTACAGTGGGGGGGGGACATGTGGATGTATTACAGTGGGGGGGGACATGTGGATGTATTACAGTGGGGGGGGACATGTGGATGTATTACAGTGGGGGGGGACATGTGGATGTATTACAGTGGGGGGACATGTGGATGTATTACAGTGGGGGGACATGTGGATGTATTACAGTGGGGGGGGGGACATGTGGATGTATTACAGTGGGGGGGGGACGTGTGGATGTATTACAGTGGGGGGACATGTGGATGTATTACAGTGGGGGGGGACATGTGGATGTATTACAGTGGGGGGGGACATGTGGATGTATTACAGTGGGGGGGACATGTGGATGTATTACAGTGGGGGGGGGGCATGTGGATGTATTACAGTGGGGGGGGGGGACATGTGGATGTATTACAGTGGGGGAGATGTGGATATATTTTTTTTTTTTTTGTTGATCCGAAAATGATCCGATCCGTGACTCTGATCCAAGGAACGATCCGAACCGTGAGTTTTTTGATCCGTTGCACCCCTAATCTGAACCAAATAAGTTTATCTTGGTCTCATCAGACCACAGGACAAGGTTCCAGTAATCCATGTCCTTAGTCTGCTTATCTTCTTCAGCAAACTGTTTGCAGGCTTTCTTGTGCATTCTCTTTAGAAGAGGCTTCCTTCTGGGATGACAGCCATGCAGACCAATTTGATGCAGTGTGCGGCGTATGGTGTGAGCACTGACAGGCTGACACCCACCCCTTCAACCTCTGCAGCAATGCTGGCAGCACTTATACGTCTATTTCCCAAAGACAACCTCTGGATATGATGCTGAGAACCTGCACTTACCTTCTTTGGTCGACCATGGCGAGGCCTGTTCTGAGTGGAACCTGTCCTGTTAAACCACTGTATGGTCTTGGCCACCATGCTGCAGCTCAGTTTCAGGGTCTTGGCAATCTTCTTATAACCTAGGCTATCTTTATGTAGAGCAACAATTCTTTTTTTTCAGATCCTCCGTTGTTTGCCAAGAGGTGCCATGTTGAACTTCCAGTGACCAGTATGAGAGCGTGAGAACGATAACACCAAGTTTAACACACCTGCTCCCCAATCACACCTGAGACCTTGTAACACTAATGAGTCACATGACACTGGGGAGTGAAAATGGCTAATTGGGCCCAATTTGGACATTTTCACCTAGGGTTGTACTCACTTTTGTTGCCAGCGGTTTAGACATTGATGGCTGTGTGAGTTATTTTGAGGGGGCATCAAATTTACACTGTTATACAAGCTGTACACTCACTACTTTACATTGTTGTAGCGTGTTATTTCTTTAGTGTTGCATGAAAAGATATAATAAAATATTTACAAAAATGTGAGGGATGTACTCACTTTTGTGAGATACTGTATGTGGTGCAACAATTTTAATTCCATGAATGCCCATGGCGTAACGCTATGGTGGGAAGTCACACAGCTGTTCACACTCGAGTGTGTTCTGACATGTTCCGACTTGCACTTGCCTGTGTCACAGACCGGTAGACTCGGTCTTTACAGAGTAGTAGTATCAATAACACTTTGTCTGTTGCGCTGTTGGTGGAAAATGAGTGACCGGAATCTAGCGCAGCAGATTAACATCAAATTTTGCGTGAAAGTTGGCAAATTTGCAAATGAAATGTTAGCTCTGTTACAACAGGCTTTTGGTAAACATTCTATGAAGAAATCAAGTGTTTTTGAATGGCATATGTGGTTTAAAGGGGGGGGGGGGCTGGAAGATGTCTTCAATGATGCAAGAAGTGGAAAGCCATAAACACAAAGGACAGATGCAAATGTGGAAAGAGTGTGAACCCTTGCGCGCTTGGATCAACGATTAAACATGAACATGTAAACGGTGCTGCAGATTCTAATGCCTTGTACACACGACCGGACTTTTCGACCGGACTGGTCCGACGGAACGAATCCCTCAGATAATCCGATTGTGTGTGGGCTTCATCGGACCTTCAGCTGACTTTTTCTGTCGAAAATCAGACGGACATTTTAGATTTGGAACATGTTTCAAATCTTTCCGACGGACTCAAGTCCGGTCGAAAAATCTGTTCGTCTGTATGCTAGTCCAATAGAAAAAGGACGCAATGGCAGCTATTGGCTACTGGCTATGAATTACCTTATTCTAGTCCCTTCGTACGTCATCACGTTCAAACGAACAGACTTTCGAACGGACTTTAGTCCATTCGTGTGTGCGCAAAACCGGTCGTTCGAAAGACCGTCGGACCTTTGATGCTGAAAAGTCTGCTCGTGTGTACGCGGCATTACAGAGGATTTGACAAAGATTTCGGCAAGATGGTGCCTCGAATCTTGACCGAAGATCAAAAAGCATGTTCTCTTCAAATTTCATCCGATCTTTTGAAAAATGCACAGGTGTTCGATGGGGTTATTACCAGTGATGAAACATGGTGCTTCCAGTATGATTTGGAAACCAAACACTAGAGCATATGCAGTGGAAAACATCAAATTCACCTTGCCTGAAGGAAGTGTGCATGTCTTGTTCTCTGTACGAAACCATGCTGATGGTTTTGTGTGGTGTTGTGTTTTTTTTTTTTTCTCCTCACAAGGGGGGGATAGTTCACTATGAGTTCTTAGAACATGGTGCAATGGTCAAACAACATTGTTACCTGGAAATTCTGAAAAGGTTACTGTTTGGAGGAAAGGACCAGAACTCTGGCCTAACAAGTGTATTCTACACCATGACAATACTACCGCACAAGATGCATTAGGTGTTCAAGTTTCTGCCCCAGAAATCCAATTGAAACTTGACCAACCACCGTATTCTCCTGACTTGGCACCCTGCTACTTTTGGCTGTTTCCAAAATTAAAAAGCCTTAAAATGCTTTGAGCACACTGCGACAAAGATGTTCCCGTCAGTGGCACAGTCGCTCTAAAAAAGTGCTTTGTTTCACAAATGGACTACTTTGAAGGTGACAACCACTGCTAGTGTGTAGGTAAGTCATTATTATATTATTTTTTTACAGTTCATTTCAAAAATCAAATTGTCATGCCTCGTAAATGGCCTACACTTGTAGCAAAGGCATTGTCCAACTTTAGTTAAAGCTGCACATTTTTTTTTTTTTTGTGTAAATGTGAACTCTTTAAAGCAAACATTGCTAGCCACTACCCCTAAATAAAAAAGCTAAGCTAAAGAGGAACTGAACTCTGGAAGCTGTACCCTAAAAAGGCATGCAGAAGACAAAAGTCAGCGGTTTTGCTTCTGGTGTCCCTGCAGCTGATCTTTAACCCATTTAATGAGTTACCATGCTTTGTTCTTCGCTGCCTTTTTCTCCTTGCTTCCAGCAAGGAGAACAGTAAGCATCACAGATGACAGCCCCAATTCTCACTTAACAGTTGAAACCCATTAAAACTATAGAAATACAAATTTCCCCTCAGGGTGGGACTTTAAAGGCACAGATTGTGAAACGGTGTTTTAAAATCACAATTTTATTTAATAGTATCAAAAAAAGTCACAAAGAGTAATGCATATAAAAACATGAAATATTAGACTAACATTATTATGAGTAACATCACCTGCAATTGAAAGATAAGCATACGTGATGTAGATAATAAATACTGTTTGCATTCGTGGTTCCTACACGTTAGCATAATCTAGACTTCTTCAGGGTTAGTTCGATATGCAAAAATGAGTAACACTTATAATCTAAGAATACAAAAATATGTTATACATCCATTGAATATTGAGGAACACAATGGTGAAAGTAAGGAAATGAGGAAAAAACATTCACTTGCTATCTGAATGTCGAGTGTAGCCAAATACGCACGACAAGGTACCAAGGGGCTGTCCAGGATAGGGTGCAGAGGAGAGAGCACTTCAGAGAGGGCTTAGATGCAGGGCCACATATATGTATACTGGGACCAGATTGGCATTGCTGCAGGCAAAAGTGAAAGTGAGTCATATTTTAATGCATGTTACATAGTTAAATATGTGTGTGTATATAAGTAACTTTTCAAGGTGTTTGTCTACCTCCTTGCCAACGCACATAGGCTGTATGAGAACATGCCTTTATGCTAAGGTATTCAGATAGCAAATGGATGCTTTTTCCTTTTGCCACTTGTGTTCCTTAATATTCAATGGATGTATAAACATACTGTATATTTTGTATTCTTAGAGTATAAGTGTTACTCATTTTTGCATATCGAACTATCCCTGAAGGAGTCTAGATTACTCTGTAACGCGTAGGAACCACGAATGAAAACAGTATTTATTATCTACATCACTTTTGCTTATCTTTTCCATAGCATGTGATGTTGGTCTAATATTTCATGTTTTTACATTGCATTACTCTTTGTGACCTTTTTTGATACTATTAAATTGTGATTTTATACACTTTCACAATCTGTGCCTTTTTATAGTCCCACTCTTAGGGGAAATTTGTATTTCTATTGACAGAGGGATTGAGGGATGTTGGCCATTTAATAGCAGACATAGTCTACCTCCCATTTTTTTTTTTTTGATACCCATTAAAACTATGGGTTGGAGGCAGCAGTGCCTGAGATTTCACACTGCAGATATGCAACTAGGAAGCTGTAGACTTGCTTGCAGGAAGTACTTTGCTACCTTCCAGTGAGCGTTCTGGACAAATATTTTATTCTGTATGTTTGACTTCTCTCTAATAAAGACTTTCTCCTGTCTTTTTTTTTTTTTTTTCTCTCTTTTGGATTGTTTACTGGCACCAGAAAAATGAAAGGACTTTTACCTTCCTGGAGCTAGATTTTCTTTCAGTAATCCAGTCAGATGCCTAGTGATCCATACATTAGACTGGACACTAGTGTAGTGTAACTATGCACTATTTATGGTACAATATAATTTATATGGTGCCTGAATACGGATGGTTTTGTGTTGACTGAAAATAAAGTTCTACATTTAAATTTCATAAAGATTTCAAATGTTTGTATGTGCACATGTATAAACTCTGTCCCATATATTTTTTTATAATAGGTATGCAAAAGAATATGACCCCGATAATTGGTTTACCATTGACCCAATTACAGCTGAAATCAAACTTACTAAAGTACCTGATCGTGAGTCTATATATGTAGTTGATGGTTCCTATGTAGCAAAGATATTGGCAATAAGTGAAGGTAATAATACTGCTGCTTTTATTGTTATTATTAGTAGATATGCTGTACAGTATATTTATTGTATATATTTATTTTGTTACATATATTTTACATTTGTCTGAAATCTTCTTGGTAAAGAACTGCATGGATTGCAGGAGCATCTACATAACATCTCTAGTTATTCTAAACCACGCAAAAGGCTTTTTCATTAGTCTTGGGCCTGATTGTAACCTCCATCGAGATAGTTGCATTTAGCATCTTAAACTCTAGCAGCAGCTGCTTTTGGTTGACTCGCACAGGGCAGCCCATTGAAATAAATGGGGTACCCCAAGCGCAACACGTGAAAATAGTACAGCAAAAATCGTGAGTGGGAACGCTCATTCCCGCTACACGAAGTGTGAATGGATGTGGAGAGTGCATTAGTTTTTAATTTTTCAGACTAACATTTTCAGCAAGTACAAAAAAAAAAAATACCCATTGATATTGCCAAAAGTGCGATATTCTTGTCACTTCTTGTGAGCTGAATTGAAAGCAAAAACAATGTTGTCTTCCATACCCTGTATGTAAACTACTAATCCTTCCCTCATGTGCTGGATATGATCGAAGGCAGATATGTTGTCAACCTTGCCTCCTTCCATAGATACAGTAGATCAGGGGTGCCCATCCTTTTGAGGAGCGAGGACCACTTTATCGACTTGGTAACCGGTCACGGGCCACAATAAGCATAAAGGGGGATGGCAGGTCTGTGTCCACTCTGCATATGTAGAGCAGACACGAATGCAAACCGCTCTACCCTAAGGGCCCTCCGATCCGCCCAGACACACTGATGCACAGCGGTTTACCTGCTTCTCAACTGGCCTCAATCTTCACTTCTTCCTCAGGATTCCAGCAGCTGGCTGGTACTGCTGGCTGGTACTGGTACTGCTAGTAGGTACTGCTGACTGGTGCTGTTGGCTAGTACTGCTCTTGGGTACTGCTGGTGGGTTCTGCTGGCTGGTACTGGTACTGCTGGCGGGTACTGCCGGCTGGTACTGATGACTGGTACAGATGGTGGGTACTGGTACTGCTGGCGGATACTGGTACTGCTGGTTTATACTGATGACTGGTATGGATGGTGGGTACTGGTACTTCTGGCAGGTACTGGTACTGATGACTGGTACTGTTGGTTGCTACTGGTGGCTGCTGTCCCAGATCGCGGGTTCCTGTGTCCCCACCCACCATCCCTGAGCATAATTGTGACAGAAGCATGCAGCTGTAGTAGAGAGCAGAGCCGATGCTTCTTGTCACAGGCGGAGTACATTTGGAATCATTCCGCCTGTAAAGGAGCCGGCGCTCTACAGGAAGCATTGGCTCTGCTTCCTCTAGTGGCGGCTCCGTTCTTCGCACTAATGCTCGGCGATGGCGGATTGGGAACCCGCAATCTGGGCTTGCTGACCCGCCATCTCAGAACAAGACATGGCGGGCCACATTGGAGGGCACCACGGGCCAGCGGTTGGGCACCCCTGCAGTAGAGTGTCATTTTTTTTTTGGTTTAGATACACTTTAATTATTTTTCTGCTATATTTTATCAGAATGGAAAAATGCTTGCATCAGTGGATGTGTTTCTAATAAGCCTGCTGATTTTTATTTATTTTTTTATAAGATCTCCCGGGAAAGACTGCTACTGGCACCATCTCTATTGACGTGGAAGATGTCAATGACAATTGTCCAGTTTTAGTAAATGCGGAGCGAACTGTTTGTGAAAACTCACCATTCATCAACCTGACCGCAGTGGATAAGGATTCCTATCCCAATGGTGCTCCCCTAAAATTTACAGTGCTGGATGAACCAACTGGCAATGCAAAGTACTGGTCAATTGGAAAAACTGATAGTAAGTGTTATATGTGAGGCTAACTCATAGTACCTCAATACACAGATGGTACCTCTGTGTACAATACTGGATAATAAGAGCTCTGGTCAGAGACTAGATGCCTAGACAGACAGCTGTATTTCTACAGCTTCACACCTGAAATGACCTACAAACATTTTATCCTAGCTGCAGCACATTCAAGCCCTGCCCTAAATAGAAACTTTATTAACTTGCAAATGCTAAATATCCCATTCTGGTGCTGATTAAAACATTCTATTTACTTGAGACTGCCAATTTACAGGAAGACTGATAAAATTTGATTAAGAGAGACTGCCTGAAGAAGCAGAATAAGCAGTGTCTGTATAGTGCAAGGAGAGTACCAGGAACTGGTGGTATACAAAGATTACCCCATGCCACGTTTGCCTGAGATTGCCAAATGCCAAAGACCCTGTACCTTACAGAAAAACTAATTTTGACAGAAATTTACTGTAAATGGTCAGAAAACAGGGAGAAAATGCCTTATCTGATACTAATTTGTATATATTGTTTGACAAATGTGTTTTTATTTTATTTTTTCTTCTTTATCCTAGATAACAGTGCACAACTTATGCCAAAAAACATTTGGATAGGATCACATCAAGTTAATATTCTAATAACGGACAATCAAGGTCTGAGCTGTCCAGAAAAGCAGGTCCTGAAACTATCGGTGTGTGCCTGTGAGAGTGGCATTGCGGCCTGCTCAGAAAGACTATCTAACACGTCTGTAGGCCTGGGAGGAGGCGCTGTTGCACTCATGATTCTTGCATGTTTGCTGTTACTATGTGAGTACTCAACAATCTAGTGTATGACTTAGAAATAACTTTTCAAAGCACTCTATAGACGTTTTCATCTTGTAATGTATAATGCAGTAGCAAACTGTACATCAACCAATCACATCAACCAATCAACATGTAATCTAATAAATTCTGATGGAAATGTTCTATGTATGTAGATTAATATGTGGCATAGTTTACAGTAAACCTATATTAAGAAAAAAAAACATTATTGCTGACCACCACCTGGAAATTTTAGTTGTCTGGCTGTCTGTAGGACGGTGCTAGGGATCAGCTGCCCAATTGCTACCATCTGACAACTTAACTGTCAGTCGGCTTGTAAGATTTACACACAGGAGCCAGGAGTGTGTAAACTTGCATGTACACACCCCTTCCCCTGCTACCGATGTATGCCATACATCTGTGGCAGCAAAGGGGTTTCATTTCTTTATTCAACATTACAAAATTGAATCGGAAGCATCCTTTTAATGGATTTTTATTGTTAAATGCAGATAACTATAGAATCTTTTTTTATTTTATTAATTTTTTTTATTAGTGGTGCCACTTTTATTGCTTTTGTGCTCCTGCGGCTCACAAGGAAAAGGATTTTTAACGGTTCCAGAAGATGGTCCTGAAGGAACAATTCTGATACACAACAAAGAAGGACCTGTACCGGAGGACACAGTAAGTACTAAAATGAAGTATAACGGTTTTGCTGTGAGAGAGCTTCAGATAATTAGTGTTTTTTTCTTTTTTATGATTCCTGCAGTAGTAATGTACTAACGCATGTAATTCAGTATGCTTATACTGGTTTTGAATTAAGCCAAAAAAGGTCTTGTGACCTTTTTTGTACAGCACCCTGTAAATTAAAAATTGCAACCTTTTATAAGTAACTGGTTCAGAGATGAATGTGAACGCAGTCATAACTCTCCTCCTCCTGAAAATTATCGTTGCCAGGCAGCATTTGTTTTTAAACCCTTTCTGCCAACAGTATGCATATATGCGGTCTCGCGGAAGTGGGTCTTTGTCCATGAGGCCGCTTTTATGCCTACCTGTCTTTGTGCTGAGAGCATGCTCCCAGCAGAGACCGTTCTCTCACCCGACAACACAGGGTCTCGTACTAACAATTGACCCTTGATTCCCAATTCCTGGTCACCTGATCGCTGTAATAGCCTCTGATTGGCTATCACGTGATCAGTCACTTTGCAGCCCAACCAACCGTGTGTTCTTTTGCCTCTGAATAGAGAGAATGATGAATTGTAACTTTTTCCCCTTGCAGCAGAGAAAGATGTAAATAAAGTGTGTGAAAAAAAGGCTAGATCAAAGTTTGCTCTAGGTCACTGTCCGGGTTACTGTTGGTGAAGGTAAAGGTCAAAGGTTAAGGTTACTATAAAGTTTGAGTAGGATTTGTTCAACAAAAAAATAAGCTTTTTTTTTTTTTTTTTTTTTTTTTTTTTTTAAATCGGTGCCTGGGCCAGTTTTGCTTTTGATAACCAAAAAGTTTAGGAGAGATCAGTTACCATTTACCACCAAAAGCAAGCCTAATTTGTCCTGGGGGGGCGAAGGTATAATCCACCTAGATACGCAAAGTAGTTTCGATTTGATATGTAAAGTTTTACTAACGCATGTTGCAAAATTGTATTCAGGGATTAACATTTGTTTTACTGTGGGTCACTAAGGGGTTTTATTTATTTTTTATTTATTTCAGGTACTTATATAGCGCCGTCAATTTACACAGCACTTTACATATATATTATACATTCACATCAGTCCCTATACCCTCAAGGAGCTTACAATCTAAGGTCCCTAACTCACATTCATACCTATACTAGGACCAATTTAGACAGGATCCAATTGACCTACCAGCATGTCTTTGGAGTGTGGGAGGAAACCAGAGTACCCGGAGGAAACCCACGCAGACACAGGGAGAACATGCAAACTCCTGGCAGGTAGTGTCGTGGTCGGGATTCGAACCAGTGACCCTTCTTACTGCTTGGCGAGAGTGCTAACCACTACACCACTGTGCCACCCTGTACTTTGAGTTTCACATGTAGAACAAGTATGCAGCAGGTAAAGTCCGATCTAATGATCTTCAGAACTGTTCTGGGTGTTTAAAAAACATTTGATACCAAATGGTAAATATTTTCAAGAGGAAATTTGCAATGGTATTTTATCAAGAGGATATTTTCAATGGTCGTCTTGTGTTTTGTATCGTGGCATGTTTCAGCATCAAAGCAAGGCAGTTGGCAAAAGCTGGCTTGGGAAAGCATAGGTCATCTGCTCTCAGGTTTCATAATTATCTGGCTTTGCTGCCATTACTTGGGCTGCATTCACACTACAGCGTTTTGAATCACTTGCTGTGGATCTGCCCACAATTTGACAGCGCAGAGGTGTGAATGACAAAACGCCGGACTTGCATTCAAGATGCTATTCATTTGAAAGGAGCCCCAAATCGTGGTGCGGGTCTGTCATGATTGTCACATGATAAAATGCGCTGCAACCCGCATCTCCGGATGCATGTCACCCAAAAATGGTTCAGGAGCTACTTTTGGGCAACATGCGTCCTGCGATGCGAATTGCAGCACTTTTTATGGCGCGACAGTCGCGGTAGACCCGCATCCTGATTTGAGGTTTCATTCAATTGAATGACCTCTCAAATGTGAGTCCCACGTTTTGTCATTTACACCTCGGAGCTGTCAAATCATGGGCAGATCCGTGGCAAATCTGCCTGCGATTCAAATTGCTGTAGTGTGAATGCAGCCTTAGAGGTCACCATAAATGCACATTTCAACATAATTGTGCTATCATCAGTTTCATAGTACCTTTCAAAAATGCAGCAAGTAGCTGACAGGCGACTATTATGGACTATTAGATTGTCCAAACTCAGATGCAAAGTGATATGTAAGCGGCGCTAAACCCTTTTGTCCTTTGCAGCTGAGGAAGCTTCCAACTTTGTTTCATCTGCACTTGTTATGATGCTGCACAAGTGCTCAGTTTGACGTTTGATGGCTTAACAGTTGGGTAGACAGCACAAGAAACTGTGACAGTTATCATTTGGGGCATGTCTTGAATGTAACTTTTTGGGGAAACTGTTAAATCAATGGGTTTAGTTCCACTGTAAAAAATGTCTCTAAATTAAATTGACTTCTGTTCTTGTTTTTATAGGCCATCATGCCACTTGCAGTTGGAGCCATTGGTGCTGCTGGAGCAGGGGCTGGGGCTGCAGTTGGTGCTGGAATGCTAAAAGGCAGTGGCTATGCAATGGAAGCTATGGACGGATATGACTACAGTGCAAAGGGGATGTACAGTTCTAGTATGTATGGGATGGGTGGACGATATGAAGAAAGTGGGGCTTTGCTAACTGCGGGAGAAATGGCAACTGGAGGTGCTGGAGCTGGAATGAGAGCTATTGGTGTTCTGGGCTCAGGAAGTGGAGCTGGAGCTCAGGTCTCATTTGGTGCTGCAGGTGCCGGTGGAAGCCAGGTTGTTCTGAATGAAGAATTCATGAGAGGCTATTTCTTTGATGTAAGTATCTGTGATTTTTACACTGTAGTTGTGTGTTTTCATTCTGCAAGGCTCAGGACTCTGCAATTCTATAATTGCATCTGTTCAGACAGCACTAGGAACTTTTTTTGAAGGTGCAAGCATTAGTTTGTGACTGTAGAAAATGTGTAATTTACATTTTTTTTCTTTTGACCCATTTTTGTCCAGGCTTAAAATTGTTTACAGAACTCAGTAGTTCAAGCTGAACTTCACACACAAGTGGAAGACTCATCTCAGTGACTTTATCAGAGGGCTCAATGCATGGTTTCTGCCAGACAAATTTTGTCTTGTACAATCAAAATTATGGTGCAAAAGGAGTATCGATTTAGAAAAGGGACTGGCTCCTTTTTAAAAAGTCCAATATTTACAAGTCACTCTTTTATGATTGCAGCTCCTCAGGAAAGGACTGGGTGAATCCTCAAACCACAGTACTATGACAGACAAGCAAAATGCGCGACCCTTGTCAATTTCTTAAAATAAGATTAAAAAAAACCGTATGCACTCGCATGTAATCTTCCATAAGGGATCCCCACTAGACTGGCTCAGGATGGCTTACCACATACAGAGTTTGGAAGGGAACAGCCGCTTCACACGTGCAGCTGTTTCCTGATGAACTCTGCATACAGTACTCCATCCTGAGCTTGTCTAGTTGTGTTTCCTTATGGGGGATGATATGCCTGTTGCCTGTTAATTACATGTGCGTGCATACATGTTTTAATCCTGTTTTTAATAAATTGCTACAATCAGATGGTCGCTCACTTTCCTTGGCTGTTATAGTGCTTTTAATTATGTCTTGTTTAGTCAACTCAGTGCTCTGGGAATTGTCATGTAGCATATGTTTGCAAAACCGTGAGTGTGTGTGTGTGTGTGTGTGTGTGTGTGTGTGTATGTATAATATGGCCAAACATTATACAATTTTCTTCAATTTTTTTTTTTTTTTCTATGTAGTGAAAGGGCCTGCTTGATTGCATACAAATGAAAAGGTGTTTAGGTTTGGTAAAAGGAAAATTGAACAAGAAAATTTTATAATGTATGGCCAGCCTTAGATGAGGTGGCTGCATTAGAGACTTGGATGATCATAGACCCCCCCCCCCTAGAAAACCGAAGGATGTTTACCATAATGCATTAAGGTAAAAAAAAACACCTGCCTTTAGAACCACTGTAACACTTATGCAGTGTTAAACTTTTCAAACTTGGTGATAAATTCCACCTTTCAGAGCTTGGTCTCAGGTGAAAGACCAGGTGTTACATCACACCACAGGTCGCACCGTTTACCGCAACTTCTGCCTAGAGCCCAGGCACTTCCTCCCACTCTTGTCTCAAGGAATTTGCTACCGGATGGTTGATTTCTGGGTCATATTCCTTCATGGACATGCTTACCATATTTCCCCAACCTTCTCAGTGAGTACTCCACAGAGGAATTCCCTCAATGATGGCAATGGTGGAAACCAGGTGCAGTGGAGACTCAGAAAAACCTCAGACAAATATTCACTCTGCTAAAAGACTGCAAAGCACTCAAACCACTCAGTGGCAATGCTGCCCTTGCACTGGGGTAGGACCCTATTGATACATCGGTCCCTGCATCCAATTCTAGCGCTATTTCAGGCACACAACATGTAGTCTACTTGAATAAGGTAGACTTTTATTCAATTATGTTACAATTTCCCTGACCACAAATCGCTCCAATACAGCCATCATTGTCCAGGACTTAAGTGTCAGGCTCCTTCTCCAACCCCACTGTCTCTACCAGCGTCAGAGTGAAAAGCCGCCTTTAGAGGATGCGAACATTAAGAACTCAAAGGCGATTTTTAGAAGAGGCTGCAGAAGATTTCTCACCCTCAGGCTCTATACACCTGATGTTACAGCTTGACTTAATATGTATGCCAATGTTGTTAAAGCTCTCTTTTTGTTGTGTACCAAAGCCTCTGGATTGGCACACTTGATTTTTCTCCGTCTCACCATGCCTCTTTGGGTACTAAAAGACCTGGTAAGTCTAAAAAGACATTCCCCATTCAAAAACAAATAAAATTTGCCAATTTATGACAATTGAGTCAATCCAGAAAAGTTTTTCACCCACCCAAGAATCATTGCCACGATCTATTCAGTGTAAAAAGAGTAGCATGTTCCATTAGTAGACCCTGCTACCTGAGTCTTAAGCAGACTGTTTACGTTTTTTTTTTTTTTTTTTTTTTTTTTCTTTTTGCCCAGCTTTCTCATTGTTCGGAGAAGTCCCAGGGTCTATGGAGTACAGTTTAGAACACTTACCATCCATCTGTTTTTGTGGTACTCTGCATTACTTGCTAAAACACTGAGGACTCAGAGTGGGGTAGGGTTACAGGAGGTCACCCAGGGGAAGTGTTGCCAAAAGTTTTGCTAGTGTTCAATCACCTGAAAGTACCAGCTTATAAATATCACGTCCGCACCCTGTACTATGCTCCAAGATATGTAATTTGTTACACTTGGCTTCCTCAACAGATGCAGTGGAGAAGTTATGGGTTGTGACCCATGCTGGACTTAGAACATGTCTGCCTTTGTTCCTCTTCATTACAAGTTGGATTAATATAATTGGTAGCTAAAGTGTAATTAAAGGTGTGTTTTTTGTTTTTTTTAATCACAGACCTGTAATGATTGCTCTGTGCAATGGTTTTGCACATAGCAACCCTGATCCTCTTCTTCTCAGGTCCCCTGCTGGCGCACCTGGCTACCAAGCACTGCTCTATGCATATATAAGGCACATAGTGCTAAGGCTCGATCCTGCTCTCTCCTCATTGGTTTACTGGCTATGATTGACTGCAGTGGGAGCCAATGAGGAGAGAGAAACCTGGGACAGCTGAGGCTCCCATCCACATCGATGGATCAAGAAGGGACACAGGTAAGTATGGGGGAGGGGGAGCAGCACACAGGTTTTTTTATTTCCACGCATGGAATGCATGAAGGTAGAAAAAAATCTTCAGCCTTTGCAACCAGTTTAGCAAAAGACAATGAGATGTAACATGAGATTTGCTGTCATTTCAGTGTATGGGAAGTGACAGGAAACTAATTACCAAGATCAGCATGTGTTTTATTTATTTGCCAAAAAAAATGTTTTGGCCTGAAAAATTAAAGCTAATGCAGTTATTACATGAAATGACGGATATGCTGCCATATACTTTTTTGTTTTTGGGTTTAGACGTGCTTTTAAATAGAAAATACTTGTAAAGACCAAGTAGGGTTCCTATTATTCAGGTGTTTGTTTTGGTTTCTCTAGCCCAAATTTATCAAAGGTTACATTTTTGAGATTTGGGCAGGGTTTTTTTTTTTTTTTTTTTTTTTTTTTTTTTCCAAACCAGCTTTGTACATGTATAGCAAGTTTTGCGAGCCAGATGTTAACAGGTCAGTCCCTACTTTAACACATGATATAAATGAGAGGAGAATCCAGAAGTGAGAATTTCAAATACTTACAATAATTGTAGTGGCAGGGACAGATACAGATCAATGGCAAGGAGAGGATTAGTTGATAATATGAATGGCATTTACATGGCACTTACGTTTTTACCTTTTGGGAATTTACTTGAAGAGGGCATTTGTACATAACTGTGCTTACAAAAATAATTTTAAGTGGAAACTAATGCCTCCCTTTTTTTTTTTTTTTTTTTTGTGTTGGTTGATCTATTATCTGTGTGTGTTTTTGTGTAAATCGATATAGGTTTGTTGACCTTATTTCATAATACCTTTCCGTTTTTCATATTTCTGATTTTTAATATATATAAATTTTTTTTTGTTTTTATTTTGTAGAGAGGTATGATGTGTGCTGATGAAGACATGGCCCAGGCAGCCAAAGACTGCTTACTTATGTATTCACAAGAAGGAGCTGGATCAATTTCTGGGTCTGTTGGCTGTTGTAGTTTAATTGAAAGCGATTTTGAAGATGATCGTTATCTGGATGATCTGGGACTGAAGTTCAAAGTCTTAGCAGATATTTGCCTAGGTGTAAATGTAGCCAGCGATGCAGAAATATCCAAGTATACAGCCTATGAGGAGGTTCGACAAGGTGCTGTATTGTCAGAAGTAGTAGCAGATATTGATCTAGCTCATAAAGAAGAGGTAGAACAACATGGCTACGAAATGCAAAGCTCTTATATGTCATCTCAATCTCACGTTCAAGAGGCTCAACCAATAGTAAAGGAGAATGTGGTGTCTGAAGAATCTCTTGTTAGTTCTAGATATGTGCAGGAGCCCATCATGCGTGGTAATGTTCTCGTCACAGAGAAAACATACACCACTGCTCCTACGGTATTTTTTGAGCCTGTTCATAGACAGAATGTTCTGGTGACAGAACGTGTAATTCGGCCTGCTGCCAGCTTGCATAATGTACTTGAGGTTACTGATGCAGAAAATGTTATGTTAACTGGACGAGTAATCAAGTCTGAAAAAGAGTTGTCTGGCCTGGTGAGTGTAGCAGAAGTCCCCGAGTCCCAGTATCTGCTGGTCACAGAACGAGTTCTTGCACCCAACACCAATATTAAAGCTGCTGTTAGTATTCCTGATATGTCTATGGGGAAAAATGTAATAGTGACAGAGAGACATTTTACCCCGATATCTGGGATGAATGGCAACATGGTCATTCCTGCAGAGCTTGCAGCTGGCCCTAGTATGGTAAATGAGAGCGTCTCTATCTCAGATGGTTTAAATCAAGGACGATCTGTGTATACAAAAGGGGGATTTACGGTGGAGGAGACTCCAGCTTCAGGCAGCACGGTAGGGAATTCAACAAGCAGAGTGACAAAATATAGTAAGGTACAATATACTCGTTCCTAAGCCAGTCTTCTAGAACACTGGATTTCGAGGCTTTTAGAGTGTTTTATACAAAGCCACTGAGATGTTATATAAAAGCACAAAGTTGCACTAAAATTAAGTAATTTGTTAAACTATTTTACTTTTATAAAAGGAAAAAAAATTCTTAAGAATCCAGATTACAAGTCCTGCTGATCCACTGAGTAGACCATATGTAAACTATATGCTAAATCATTTGTCATAGTGGAAATAGAATGTAAATACACTCTAACCTTTTGTATTTCTAGAATGCAAACTCAACTGGTGTCCAAGCTATTAGAACCCAAAAAAAAAATTGGTCCAGAATGATTTTTATAGTTTTTTGACCTGTTATTCAAATTTTAAAATTGTTAAAAATATTTTTGGGCAGTATTAAAGCCACTACCACCATATATTTTAATTTTGCTTTTACATTCAGGTGTAAATATTGAGTGATAAGTGTCAGCATATCCTTGCTTTTATAAGGCCTCCCTCAACCTTAAAATTCAACTCCAACCAAAATGTGTGGTTTGTGGTTTTAATCTCTGGATAAAGTGGGTAATGGTTAAAACGTATGAGTATTTTTGCTGTCTGTTCTTGTGAAGATCTCTCATTTTCTTCCTATTTGACAGGTGTCATAACCAGAGGTGAGGGGAAATCTCTGTCAAAAGGGAAACAAGCAACAATAAAAAATTTTTTTAGCAAAATGGAGAACAGATCACATGTTGGGTTTATATTGCTGTGCCCCTATTGGGATTATTCCTGTTTCCTCTTCTTCTAAAACTAGGCTAGAGTTGTGCTTTAATTGGGATATCAATAATTTGGCTTCATAACGCATAATCCAGTTTCGCTAATCCATTCCTTATTTAAATCCAAGGCTCTGCTGTCAGCCATTTTTATTTGTTATAATCTTATCAGTTTCAGTAGGTTAGCTTTCCATGGAGCTATAGTATGAGAACAGAAGGATGTGGTTTAGTTGGGACCAGGAAGAGCTCAAAGGATGGGGAAAAATACATATTCAGACCTTTTCATAATTTAGGAGAGGTAAATAATTTTTACAGCATATAAATATTATTTGTGTAACACAATATCAAGCAACGTGTACAAATGTCCTATACATATATTTCACACCTAAATTAAATTGCCTTATACGTCCATCTTTGACATAGTTATGGCATTTCAAAAATTATATAGGGTGGCCATTAACAGTCAATATTCATCATCCTGTATTTGCATACTAAGCCGGAGTTGCTGCTAGTTCAAACTTTTATATATTTAGTATATATGAGTGCAAAGCACAGTCACCCATTGAAAAATAATTTACTACAAACATATAAGGCTTAGTAACATAACGTACTATGTATTTATACTGCAATCTGATTTTGTGGCTTTGACTGTTGGCTAATAGATTTGGTTGTTTTAGACCATATATAATGAACTCATGCTCTTAAGGTTACTGTTTTGTACATTAAGCCCTGCCCAATTTTACATCAAGCACCACACATTCAACTGCTTTCTGAAAGTGTCTGATGTGTGCCGGACCAGTAGAAAGGAGGCTTGGTTCTGATAGATATATAGTGGAGTAGGTCTTCCTTCAAAGGAGCTGATAGATAATGTAGGTATATTCTAGGTGGACCTTGCTTTGGCCCTAGGCTGCCACCTCTTGATAGTGACAAAAGAGCACTCAGTAGATGTACTCTGGGTGGATATTGATGGAGCACCTAGTAGTTCATATAACTCAAAAAAGCGTTTTAAAAAAAAAAACAAGTTTAATATAGTGTATGGAATTTGTGGAGATGGAGATAGGGGCCAGTTCAGTCAAGCATAAAGCATGTAGTCTTTTCATAAGCATTAGCTAGAGATGTTTGTGATTGCAATGGTATTTACAATTCATTCAAAGTTGTATTGCAAGTCCTCACACATCTTGGTGAACTGACCCTGACATCTCTCAGTCTAGGCAAATACTAAATATGGTAACCTAAGATGAATGTACCCCCTTCAATAAACAAGTTCATTTGGAATTAACTCCGAAGTCTGTGACCTTTTTGTTAATGCATGTGTACTGAGGCCTTAACAATTCCTTGTGTCCTTTTACAGTAGAGGGTTTATACTTTCATGTGATCTCTAAAACAGATCTCTGGCTTGAGCAGGGCTGTTAAGGCAGTTCACATAGTTTCAGCACTGATTGTCTTCCGGAATATAAGAAGCATGCTATTGTATCTCAAGACAACTAGCCACTGAACGTTTCCTTTCCTCCAGTGTCTGTGGTGTTTAGTAAGATTATTAGTCCTCTACATTGGAAAAGAGTCAGAACTATATTTCATAAGAAAAATGTTTTATGTCTAAATATCTGTATTTTTGTATGGCTTTATAAGGTATTTCACCTTATTTTTATTGCACCTGTTTTTGCTTTTTGTATTGCTTTGGTTAAAACTATTTCACTATTTTGTGAAGTTCTGATTTTGCTACTTTCATATGAGGAAAAAATAGCCGAGATGAAATGGCTGAATGTCTGTTGCATTTGAGCGGAGCTTCTCTCGTGTGTGTTTTTTTTTTTTTTTTTTTTTTTTTTTTTATGTTGTGTTGCTTGTGTTCCCATATTCAGGAGCACACATCGCAATGCTCACAACTTCTAAAAAATGAAATAAATGTGCAAGGTAAAGTAGAACTATGGCTTCCTATAAAAAAAAAAAAAAAAAAAGCGCACTTACAGATTTCCTTAAAAATTACCATAAATACCCGTAGAGCCTGCCAGTGAGATCCATCTAATGCAGCTTGCTGTTTTTTTTTTTTTTTTTTTTTAACTGTGCTGCACTGCTCCTGTTCAAAGTAGTTATCACACTCCTGTAGATTGTCTCCGCTTGCATTACAGTAGGTTGGGGGAAAAAAGTTGCACTGGGCATGGCTATCAGCATTTTCAGCATGCAGATTCACAAGCCTGCAGCTTGTCAAACACATGGCCACACCCTGTCCTGCCCATTGCTCAAATACAGGATACAAAAATCCTACCTTTCAGATTGTCCTTTTTAAATTATCACTAATGTTTATCACCAAAGAATTTGGTGATTAAGGGTAAAAAGCGAAGTGCTACCTTTCTGGCAACACACTTTTTTTTATGTATATAATGTGTGTATATATGACATGAGACCTGCTGACATTTTATCTAGAAAATAAAATCCATGCAGTGTGTTTTTTTTATTTTTTTTTCCAGCTTGTACATTCATTTTCTTGACTTCTTTTAGAGTATTTGGATTTTGTATAAAACACTAATTTCAGCGATGTTAAGTAAATGCACATGGTGCTGGAATGACATTCATTATTTTTCTAATGTATGTGTTTTTTTTTTCTACCGTAAAATAAAGAATAACAGATTAACTTGTACATGTTAAATTGAACTGTGTGGTGTGTTTTTTGCAAGCTTGGTTGCACCAGTAATAATGGTGTTTTCCAGGTTTGTAGTCTTCTTTTTTTTTTTCTTGTTAATGAATGCAGCATCACATCTCATTATTAATCGTACATACGGTATCTCTTGAGCCTGCACTATGTATATCTAAAAGCAGAACCTAGTAGATATTCTGGGCTAATCTATGAAATAAAATAGACACCACTCCCCCGCCTTATCTTTAAATGGCCATTTTTAGAACTTCTGGCAGTAATGCCGCTGGGACAGATGAGAATAAACCCTGTGTAAGCTACAAGTAGATAATAAGCAATGCATACACAGGGATGAGGACTCTATCCCCTCACCTATGTGACAGCATTGGTGCCAGTACTGTGATGGGTGAGTAAAGGGTGTGGATCACATGCTTCTCTATACCTATAAGTACCAGGCCCTGAATGGGGGAAGCATAGGTTCACATTTAAATTAGAAGTTCACCTCTGGGAGCATGTTACACATTACACCCATATTTAAGCCTAGTACACACGGGCTAAATGTTGGGCCGCATCGACCAGTTCAATAGAACCCAGCCGACATTCACCAGCCGTGTGTATTGCAGTCGGTCCAATGGCTTCTGTCGAAGCAGGCATGACTGAGAAAGGTCTGCCAATTGGTCAGCGCGCTCAGCCAATGGCTGAGAGCACTGACGAGTTTTCTAGAACACAATAGCAATAATTGCCCAAGAGGTGTGCTGTTTACATTCTGCATTTTAATATGTATGTCATTTTAACAACCTGAAATGGTCTTGTGTGAAATGTTGATTTCGAAAATTGCTTCTGCCTCTTTAAAAGATGCTCGAACTTGTAAGACTTATCTTACTTTGGTGCCTATAAGCACCTTTTTAACAATGTATTGACTGGCTTTTTTTTTTTTTTTTACCAGTTTGTGCTTATTGCAGAATCATGTACAATGGTTGTTTGATTTGTCTTAGTATACGTTAAAGAATCTTTGCTCTGGGAATAAATGTATTGAAGTTTTTTAAATTAAAATCTGTGTTTGTCTTTCTTTGTAAATTAATTTTGTTTTTACTGTCCTTTTGTATATTTTTGCTTTAGACTTAGAATTTATACACCTGTGCTTTATTATCTAGCTGCAATAGCTTTAGTACCCTATCTTAGTCTGTAGGGGGCAACAGTTGATATGTACAGGCACAGCTTTGCTGAATACCTGTACATACTGAGCAATTCTGGATACTGTTTTGTAAGATATCTTCCATTTGCACCCCTTCATGGCAACACTTTGTATATACAACCCCAATTCCAAAAAAAAACTGGGTCATTGTGTAAAATCTACAGACCAGTATGCAGTTATTTGCAAATCTCATAAACCCATATTTTTCACAATAGAATATAGAAAACCTATCATCAAATATTATTTAACCGATTCAGCCCCGGAAGATTTTACCCCCTTCCTGACCAGAGCGTTTTTTGCGATTCGGCACTGTGTCGCTTTAACTGACAATTGCGCGGTCGTGCGACGTGGCTCCCAAACAAAATTGACGTCCTTTTTTTCCCACAAATAGAGCTTTCTTTTGGTGGTATTTGATCGCCTCTGCTATTTTTATTTTTTGCGCTATAAACAAAATAAGAGCGACAATTTTGAAAAAAACGCATTATTTTTTACATTTTGCTATAGTAAATATCCCCAAAATATATAAAAAAAAAATGTTTTTCCTCAGTTTAAGCCGATCGTATTCTTCTACATATTTTTGGTAAAAAAAAATCGCAATAAGCGTTTATTGATTGGTTTGCACAAAAGTTATAGCGTTTACTAAATAGGGGATAGTTTTATGGCATCTTTATTAATATTTTTTTTTTTTTTTTTGTGACGTTATGGCGGACATGTCGGACATTTTTGACACATTTTTGAGACCATTGTCATTTATACAGCGATCAGTGCGATTAAAAATGCACTGATTACAGTGTAAATGACACTGGCAGTGAAGGGGTTAACCACTAGGGGGAGGGGTTAAGTGTGTCCTAGGGGAGTGATTCTAACTGTAGGGGGGATGGGCTGTATGTGTCACTACACTGATCACAGCTCCCGATGACAGGGAGCTGTGATCAGTGACACTTGTCACTAGGCAGAACGGGGAGATGCTGTTTACATCAGCATCTCCCCGTTCGTCCTCTCCGTAAGGCGATCGCGGGTATCCCCGCGGCGATCGAGTCCGCTGGACCCACGACCCGACTCATGGAGCTCCCGGCCGGCGCACACGCAATGGCATGGCGGGGAATTCAAATGGACATACAGGTACGCCCATTTGCCCAGCCGTGCCATTCTGCCAATGTACATTCGTGCCATTCTGCCGATTTAACCATTTGCTTACTGGGCACTTAAACCCCCTTCCTGCCCAGGGCAATTTTCAGCTTTCAATGCTCTCGCACTTTAAATGACAATTACGTAGTCATGCAACACTGTACCCAAATGGATTTTTTTATCATTTTTTTTTCACACAGAGAGCTTTCTTTTGGTGGTATTTGATCACTACTGGGTTTTTTATTTTTTGCTAAAAAAAAAAAAAAAAAAAACGAACATTTTAAGGAAAAAATAAGTTTCATAGTTATAACATTTTGAAAACCGGTAATTTTCTTCTACGCTGATCAGGTGGCACTAGTTGGCAGCACTGGTAGGTGGCACTGCATAGCAGCAGTGCTTCTCCCTGTTCGGGAATGATGTCCGTCTGTCAGAATCCAATGAACGGCTTTTTTTTTTATCTTGCGCTGCCAGAGTGAGAGGGGAAAAAAAAAGCAGATTACCGATCTTCTGTTTACATGTTTTCTCCTGGGATTGGCCCCTTACTCCGATCTGTGATCAGCCAAGTCTCATTGACTCTGTGATTAGAGCATGCCCTGCAGGGGTGCGCAGGCAGTTCATGCAAAGAAGGACGTCTATTGGCCTCCCGGCTATTGAGGCCCACACTGTAGCTGTCATTCGGCTGTAGCGTGGGCGGGAGGTGGTTACGAAAAAAAATTGTAATTTTGAAATCGCCGGCAGCAATGCATCTCAATGTTGGGACAGGCCAAGAGAAAGCTAGCAAAATAAGTGGTACGAAAGAGGAAGAGTATTTGTAACTAGGTTAATTTTCTACATAGTTTAACTGGTTACATTGTTGGTGGGGTTGAACAAAGACACCAGTTTATCCAGTTCAACCTGTGGGGATGTATTTACAACTTTACTTCCCAAATCCCTGTATATTGCATACGCTAAAATGCCTATTTAAAAGGTTTTTTGAAATTGTCGACACTTCCCGCTAACACCACTGATTTTGTCAAAGGGAGTTCCACATCACATCCTTACTGTTCTAACAGTAAAGAACCTCTTTTTGTAGTAGGTTAAACCACTTCTCATCCAACTTCATTGACTGGCCACAGGTCTTCTTGAGCGACCTGAGACTAAATGGTTTTCTCCCTATGCAAGAATCGCCATTTAGATATTTATATATTGTGATCATATCACCTTTTAAGCATCTCTTCTCCAGGGCAAATACATTTGTAATTTTTTTTTATATACACAATATAACAGTACATAATATCTCTGTGCTCAATGAACAAGGCCGAAACGCAATATTGGATGCCTGTGATCTTTGGGCCCTCAAACAGCACTGCATTAAAAACAGGCATGATTCAGCTTTACCACAGTAAAATGTAAAAACCTTACACATTTCATATTTTGGAATCATTACCCCCCCATTTCCAGTTTGGTATCTTACCAGGCTTCTACATATACATTATTTACTGTACCTCATCTAGAGTTCACTGTTTGTGGAAAATCACTACTAGGTTGTGCTTGTGTAAGCTTTTTCTGTGTGTGTGTGTGTGTGTGTGTGTGTGTGTGTGTTTTTTTTTTTTTTGTATGGAGATCCTGCTCACATGTGTTTTGTTGTTGTACTGACACTGAGGGGTTGGTTTACTAAAGGCAAATCCACTCTGCACTACATGTGCACTGCAAGTACACTTGAAAGTGCAGTTGCTGTAGATCGCAGTAGATCTGAGGGGAAGCTCTGCTGATTTTAGCATCCAATCATGTGCAAGCAAAAATGCTTTTTTTTATTGCATGTCCCCCTCATATCTACAGCGACTGCACTTGTAGTGCAAAGTGGATTTGCCTTTAGTAAATAACCCCTTATATTTTGTAAATGCACAATGTTGAAATAGTTACAAAAAAAAACAGGCATGATTCTCTGATGGGCTCAGGAATACTTCACGGTCTGTGACCACAGTTCATTCAGCTCTATCATGTAAAGAAGTCATCATATCTGAACCTAATCCAGAAGTGCTATTGTCTTCTCTGAACCAAAGCTCATTTAAAATGGTCTTTTGCAAAGTGGAAAATTGTTCTGTAGTCAGACAAATTAAAATTTTACATTCTTTTTTTTGAAACCATGGGCAATGCGTCATCCAAACTAAATAGGAGATGGACCTTCCAGCTTGTTATTAGCACTCAGTTCAAAAATTTGCATCTGTGATGGTGTAGGGGTGCATTATGCATATGGAATGGTCAATATGCACGTCTGGAAAGGCACGATCAGTTCTGAAAGATATACAGTATGCAGATTTATAGCAGGATATGCTCCCATTCAGATGACATCTTTTTAAGGGAAGGCCTTGAATATTTCAGTAGGACAATGCTAAAGCGCATGATGCATCTATAATAACAGCATGGCTTTGTAGTAGAAGAGTCTGGGTGCTTAACTGGCCTGCCTGCAGTCCAGACCTTTCAGCAACTGAAAATATTAGGCACATTTTGAAACGAAAAATACAATAAAGACCCAGGACTGTTGAGCAGTTAGAATCTTATGTCAGGCAGGAATGGGATAACTTTCCTCTCAATCTCCAGCAATTGGTCTCAGTTCCCAGACGTTTACAAAGTGGTGTTAAAAAGAAGAGTGGATGGTACATGTGGTAAACATGGCCCTGTCACAACGTTTTTGAGATGAGCTGCTGCAATTTGAAAATTTCCTTATTTTTTTCTTAAAATGGTACATTTTTTCAGATTAAACACTTGATATGTTTTCTATTGTGAATAACAAATGGTTTTATGAGATTTGCAAATAATTTCATTCTATTTTTTTTATGTAGATTTTACACTGTCCCAGCTTTTGGAATTGGGGTTGTATGTTTTAGATGTGATATTTGCACCTTATGCCATGGAATGAATACACTGGACATCAGAAAGGCTTTCTGTATCGAATATTCTGTTTTATTTGGTTTACATGCTTTCATCGCCCAATAAGACCTATACACATTTTGCAATACCTATACCCATTCATTTTTTATGGAATGACATTTCTTTTTCATGCACCGCAATGCATTGCAAATGTTTGCGTTTGAATGTTCGGTATGGTGTTTATTGCATAAGTGTACATTGGCAGACAATTAGAAATGCAGGGGGCTGCAAAACACATGCACCATGCAAATGTTGAATATGTATAAACATGTATTATAAGACATACATACATACATTTGTAAATAATATAACTGGATACTAAATAATATAACTGGATACTAACATATAGGCCACTTTCACACTGAAGACCGCCCCGCGCTGGCAGTAAAGCACCGCTCGTTTTAGCAGCGCTGTGCGGGTGGTAGCGGGGCACTTTTAACCCCAAAGAAGGAGTTAACAAGGGGTTAAAAGCACCGCTGCCGAAGCGCTTTGCGGGCATTTCAGCAGCGCTGGCAAGATGATTATCTCCCTTATTAGGTTAAGTTCAACATATGTTGCGATTCCACCCTAAATTATTGTTCCAATGATCATTAGTTACATTTGATATGAGTTGTTTTAAATAATAAAGTAAAGGCGCAGAATCAGTATGATGTTTCATTAACCACCGAAGTCCCTATGGCAACCGGGACGCTATAAGTATGGAGTCTGACTGTCACATGGCTACCCTTGATAAAGTCACGTGACGCAACGCGTCGGGAGGAGCCAAGTGACGTAATCCGTAGTTCTTGATTGATACTCGCAGCTCGATGCGAGGAAGAGATCGCGGTGGGCAGCTGACTGCTCTATGCGCTAATGTATACTTACACAAGTGAGTGTGTTTAGTTTGTTTTGCCAAGAAGATAAAAGTGAAAGGTTTATTGCGCAATGAATGTTCTTTCTGTTTTGATTGCATGAATGGAATTGAATACTGGAGAGGGATACCAGCGGATCACCAAAGGAAACAGTGAGGTAATTTAGGGTGGAATCTCAACATATGTTGAACTTAACCTAATAAGGGAGATAATCATCTTGCCGGAGATTTGGAGTGGCATCAGAACACTAATCTAGAGGTGCGGCTTTATATATAATTACGTTAATTACTTTGTTGATGTGGAAGTGCACTTTAGTTTTAACAGCAATACACATAATATTATTTTTGAATCACTATATTATTTTTGAATCACTATATCACTTAATATTAGAATCCAATTAGCGCTTTAGTTTCTTATTGTTAATCACTTCAGCAGCACTGCCCATTGATTTCAATGGCAGGGGCAGTTTAGGAGCACTGTATACACCGCTCCCCCACCGCCCCAGAGATGTTGCTTGCAGGACTTTTTTTTCCCATCCTGCAAGCGCACCGCCCCAGTGTGAAAGCACTTGGGCTTTCACACTGTGGTGGCTTGAGAGGCGCTGATTAGCAGTAAAACGCCTGAATAGTGCCTCAGTGTGAGAGTGGCCTATAGGTAAAGTTGATCCAGGGAATATTCAATTCCCACTTTGGGAATCGGGAAGGAATTTTTTCCTCTGCTGGGGCAAATTGGATCATGCTTTGCTGTTGTGGGGTTTTTTTTTTTTTGCTTTCCTCTGGATAAACTGTAGGTATAGGATTGTAAAAACACTGCAACAGAAAGCACACCTTAAGGCTGGGTTCACACATGTGCGGTGAGAATTGAAGCTCCGGTTTCAACGCGAAGAGAAAAATCAGTTCAGCGGTTCCTCTGCGTTTTAGCTGCGGATCAGTTGCAAATTCTGAAGTAACCCGTGAGTGTCTAATTAGAGCTGCGAATTTTGAGCAGGCCAATCGCTGTTGTCTGTTTGTGAAGCTGATAATAATAAGAGTGATTTTTTTGGACACTTCCTGGTTGTCCAGGAGTTTGTATTGTGTGGATTTTGTTTATTTGCAAAAATGTGTGCTGCTCTGCCCATGATCATGCCAACAGTTGTTGCTGGAAGTAGAGAAGAGGAGAAGGAGAAGAAGATACTGGGTTCATTCCATAATTGCAAATAGGGAAGAGAGAGGCCAGTTCATGATCCTGTTATGTCAATAAATAGGTGAGTAATTTATCTGCCAAACAATCCATTTTTTTCATCCATAGTTCCATAGTAGGTGAGGTTTGAAAAAGACACAAGTCCATCAAGTCTAACCTATGTGCATTATCTGAGCATGCAGTCTAAAAGGCCATGAAAAGGGGGGGGAGTGAGCACCCCCCACTTGGACCAAACCAGGCCATATGCCCTTAACATGGGGAGTGTGTATTGTGCCCCCCCCAAAACACCTTGTCCCCAAGTTGATGGGGACAAGGTGCTTTGTGGGGGGGATCCCACACTGTTTTGTGGACCAGTTTGGAACCAGACAATTGTTATTGTTAAATTCAACTGCCAGTGGCTAAATCTATGTCCAAATGATGACACAACTGCAAATGACGTGGCATCTTCTTTTTGATGCCACTTCTTTAACAAACATTTTTATTTTGCTTAAGGATGCAGGCCTTCTTATAAAAAATAATGTTCTTAACCAATTACCTTACTATTTTTTAGACTGTATGCCAAAATGTGTTTCAGACATGTATCTAATAAAAGACTTTTTTTTTTATTCTTTTTTTTTTATTAGCTTTGACGAATTGCTTGGACTAATCTCCCCTCACTTGTAGCGTCAGAACACATGCTACAGACTAAGTATCCAGCCTGCTGAAAGATTACTAATCACATTAACCACTTCAGCCCCGGAAGATTTTACCCCCTTCCTGACCAGAGCACTTTTTTGCGATTCGGCACTGCGTCGCTTTAACTGACAATAGCGCCGTCGTGCGACACTGTACCCAAACAAAATAGACGTCCTTTTTTTCCCGCAAATAGAGCTTTCTTTTGGTGATATTTGATCGCCTCTTCGGTTTTTATTTTTTGCGCTATAAACAAAAAAAGAGTGACAATTTTGAAAAAAACAAAGTATTTTTTTACTTTTTGCTGTAATAAATATCCCCCAAAAATATATAAAAAAAAAAGATTTTTTTTTTCCTCAGTTTAGGCCAATATGTATTCTACATAATTTTTGGTTAAAAAAATCGCAATAAGCGTATATTGATTGGTTTGCGCAAAAGTTATAGCGTCTACAAAATAGGGGATAGTTTTATGGCATTTTTATTTTTTTATTTTTTTATTAGTAATGGTGGCGATCTGCGATTTTCGAACACATCGGAAATTTTTGACACATTTTTGGGACCACTGTCATTTATACAGCGATCAGTGCGATTAACAATGCATTGATTACTGTGTAAATGGCAGTGAAGGGGTTAAGTGTGTCCTAGGGAGTGATTCTAACTGTGAGGGGGTTGGGCTTGATCACAGAGAGCAGTAGATCACTGTCCTGTCACTAGGTAGAATGGGGAATGCTTTGTTTACATAAGCATCTCCCAGTTCTTCCTCTTCGTGACACAATCGCGGGCACCCGGCGGACGTAGAGTCCGCGGGACCCGCGGTCATGCACGTGCTCGAGACACCGCTTCTTAAAGGGGACCTGCCAGTGTCATTCTGCCAACATACAACGGCGTGCGCTGGTTGGCAAGCGGTTAAGGTACTTTTCACCACTGATGTCCTTTGTCAGCGGAAATTTTGAGCATGCAATATAAACGTTGATGAACTATTCAAACATGTGTAATTCTAAATATATAACCTGGCAAAAGTTGGTGTAATAATGATTTATTCAAGTATCATAAAATTGTAAAAAAAGAAAACATTTGCTCATGTAGCCAACATAAATTAACATTAAACACAACGAAAAAATAAACATAAAGTAGGCCTCTTGAATATACTTAACAAAAGCTCATAAATCACAGATTGTGATATGTTCTTTGGAAAGGGGCCTCAGTGGAGTAGTGACTTTTCAAAGCTAGAAGGATAGGATAGGGAATATAGGGGTAAGGTTTGTGTTGTTGTTCAGGGTAGTGGACGTACCTGGGGTAGATATGGGGAGGTCTTGGTGGCACATATGGCCCTTGAAATGAAGCTTCCTCACATGGTTGTGATAAGGAGCACAGCATTGTTCTACAGTGCTTTGCATTTCGAAGTAGCGCTCGGGTTTTACATTTTTGATAAAAAGGACAAAACTAAGCGCCAGTATAGTATCTGGACATAAAAAAGCATCCACCTTTTTCTGACATGGTTTTCAACATTTCAAGTAGGTGCTCACTTGTGTCAGGTTGCGATACAGGTGCTCGCCTCCGTAGCACTTTGGCTGGCCAAACAATGTCTGCAGTAGCGAAGAAGGGCCCAGGGATAGCCTCTGCCACTGCAAATTCCTCTTCTGGGTTTGTTTCCCACAGATTAAAGGAGCTTTGTATTTGTGCTAAATCCTCTGTACCTTCCTGAAAACCAATCTGGGCTTGGGCCTCCGATTGGTCATCCAGAACATCTTGTTCCTCCCAACTAGCTTCTGTCCTGTTTCCAAAAAAAAAATAGTGTAACTTAGCTGGGCATACTCAAAGTGAAGAGGTTTGCAGATACATAGATGATATAGATGAAAACTTACTCCCTCATCTCCACAATGGGTTGTAGAAATTCTAAGTCCCCAGCAAACATGTAGGGTACCCTAGGCGCTGCCCCCGAGCCACTCCTCACTTCTTTGAGGTGGCGTATATATTTTCTGTAAGCATCACGCTTGATGTGCCATCTTGTCTGTAAGTAGTGCACTGAAAAACAGAAAAATTAATGATATTTATGTTTGCTTTTGGGTACCTAGCTACAGGAAATTCTTTGGGAAGTCTGCACTTTGAATTTAAGGTTGGCAAATCAACTACTAGTGGCATTATTCAGGAAACGTGCCTAGTCATATGGGAAGTGCTGAAAAATTTGGTGATGAAGAAGCCAAACAAACAAGGTTGGTTGAAGGTAGCCGAGCTATTCTGGGAGCGTTGCAACTTTCCCAACTGTCTGGGAGCCATTGATGGGAAGCACATCCGCATCCTTAAGCCTGCTAGTGAGAGCCAATATTTTAATTATAAGAAAGCTTTTTCTTTGGTCCTAATGGCAGTGGCAGACGCCAATTATAAATTTATTTACATTGATGTAAGTTCTTATGGCAGCAGCTCCGATTCTAGTGTTTTTTCACATTCATCATTTGGGCACATGCTGCGGGAGAATACACTTGACTTGCCCAATCATTTTCCCCTGCCCGGAACAACTGAGCCTTCCCTCCCACATGTATTTGTAGGAGATGAAGTGTTTGCCCTTGCAGAGCACATGCTCAGGCCTTTTTCTAGTCGATCTCTGACAACAGAATAAAGAGTCTTCAATTATAGGCTCACTAGGGCACGACGAGTAGTGGAATGTGCATTTAGTATACTCTGCATGGAGATTCATGCATACTTCAATAAATCTCAGTATTGAGCATGCTATCAGTGCTGTTAAAGCAGCCTGTGTACTGCACAACTATGTGCGTGAACGTGACGACTATGTATTTGAGGATTCCCTGAGCCACAACATGGAGGCGGCACAGTGGAATGTTACTAGAGGCACCACTAGTGGTACACACTTATTTTGCTAACCTAAGCTAATCTTAGCTTATTAATTAATTTAGGGACTCCTCCGTCGCTGTCTGACGCCGTTATGTGCCCCATGTTTAGGGCATGTGGCCTGGTATGGATTTGTGGGCGATCGCAGGTTGTGAAAGAGAGTAAACAACTTACATTTATCAGCCTGAACTTGGGATGAGCACATGCTCCACTCTAGCAAGATTATTCTGGCAATTTCAAGCCATGCACGTTTTTTATATTTAGGATGCCGGGTGTCATAAATCATAGGTTTGTCCCTGACAAGTCTGATCAGCTCCTCACAATCCACGGATTCCTTGACCTTTGATGCCACTTTTCCCCCTCTTTTTGGCATGCTTGCTCCGGTCAGCAGCACCAAAGAGACAGGGGAGGAACTGGGAGAGGAGGAGGGGAGTTAATTTCTGTTCACACCGCAACACATCTGCAAATCAGATGCATGCCCATAGAAGATAATGTGCTTGAAATTCACACTGCAATGACCAGAAAATGCACACTTTTTTGGGGCAATGCGAAGCGCGAATGCAACGCACATATGTGAACCAGCCTCATTCAGATTAACTTATTTTGAAATGTCCTGCGAATTGGATGCAGTGTAAGCCGCATCTAATTCGTATAGGTTTGAATCGGGCCTCAATGTTTATCTATTTAAAGTGAAATTCAGTCTCATGTACAACTGTCAGTCAGTCACAGCAGATCTGTCAGTTGTCTGCCTATAAGGGCTAGGGGCTGTAAAAATTACAAAGCGAGAGGCAGCCTTATTTATATCTAATAGTGTAGCTAATTGCATGATAAATGCCCCACTGTGTGTCATGCTCTGGGTTTGCTGGTTTCAACGGAAAGTAGGTGCCAATGGGATTCGTGATTTTCATTAAATCATAAAATTTAAAGAAGAGTGCTTTTGAAATGGAAATATTTCTTAGACTTTTTTTTAAGCTGACCGCCCACAATAAATATATGTTATTACTTTGACATTAAATAGCTAGTTGCCATAGCCCCAGTATCGTTATATACTGTAGGCAATTCTGCATTTGATAAAAGTGGTCCTGTGGGCGCATTCACCATGGGATGACTTTTTTATAGGTTGTGGGAAAGGTGCACCCCCCTACCGCCACTTTCTAATTGTTTTCAAGCTTACCGGAGCCTTCAGTAAACCTGGAAGCGATCCAGGGTCAAACGCTGGGCAGGAAGTCAAGTGAGGATAATATAGCCCCCACTCGGCTCTATGACGCTGGAGGACCTCTGACGTCACTTCCGGTTCTCGTGCATAAATACAGGATTTTTTTTATTCCAAAAGTCAAAATGTAAAAAAAAAAAATGTCTTTTGCTTTAAAAGGTAAATGAAAGATCTAGGGTCTTTTTGACCCCAGGCCTCTCAATAAAGAGGACCTATCATTACATTCCTTTTATTCGGAAGAAAAGTGATCAAAAAATAAAGGGACAGTGTAGAAATTAAAAAGTAAAATAAATAAGAACATTTTTTTTAAAGCGCCCCATCTTTCCAAGCTCGCACGCAGAAGCCACCGCATACGTAATTAGTGCCCGCATATGTAAACAATGTTCAAATCACACGTGAGGTATCGCCACAATCGTTAGAGTGAGAGCAATAATTCTAGCACAAGAACTTCTCTGTAACACTAAACAGGTAACCCGTTAAAAATTTTAAAGTGTCACCTATGAAGTACCGTAGTTTGTAGTAATTCCACGAGCGTGCGCAATTTTAAAGCATGACATGTTAGGTATCTATTTACTTGGTGTAACATCATCTTTCACATTATACAAAAAAAATAGGGTAACTATTGTTTTGTTTCTTTTTAATTTATCATAGTTTATTTTTGCCAAAAAAATTGTGATTGAAAGACCGCTGCCCAAATACAGTGTGACATAAAATATTGCCACTATCGCCATTTTATTCTCTAGGTCTCTGCTAAAAAAATATATAATGTTTGGGGATTCTAAGTAATTTTCTGGCAAAATATACTAATTTAAACCTATAAAAAAAGTGTTCCGGAAAAGACCTGGTCAGCAAATGGTTAAATTAGAGTAATAGACTTAAAGACAAAGCTAATATATGGTTGGTGATGCAGTGATGCCCCCCTTATCCTGTCTTTAGGGTGAACCATTGACCCAGAATAGTTATCCAGGAAGGGAGGTCCTACCTTACTAATTTTTCTGGGTGTGTAGCTCCGTAGGTAGTGATAATGCCAGCGCTGGAGTTTGCAACAGTGGCCACTCGGATATTTCTATCGTTTGCTCATTTTAATTTATTATTATTATAGAGGATATATATAGCGGCCAACAGTTTACGCAGCGCTTTACAATATAAAAAGGAGACAATACAGTTATAATAGAATAAAATACAAGAGGATTAAGAGGGCCCTGCTCAGAAGACCTTACAATCTAATAGTTTATCATGTCTTTTTATTTTTTATTTTTTTTTTTTCTTGAAATATACAGTAGTATAGATTGTCTGTCAGTAAGATTGCATACTGTTTGTTTACTGTACAGGGGTTATGCAGTTTTCAGTTTAGTTCCTTGTAATGTTGATTTAAGCAACACCTTTGAAATAGCTGGCCCCCAGACCTACTGAACAAACACAGGGAAATGCCAGTCTTGACTGGCGGGTAAATAACAGCCTACACGGTCTCTCACCTGTCCTTCACAAGAGTGTAGTTTGTGTTTTAATTCCCTGCACTTTACATCTCTCATTTTATTCATGGATAACCCATCATATCCTTGTTTTGATGCACTAAACTTCATGACCGGTCTTTAAAACCAAAAGTGATATCTCAACTTGCTGGCCAGCCTGGGTCAGATGCTGTCACCTCATTACTTTTGGGCCTCCTCATTCGTTTTGCTCTCAGTCACTTTGTGTACTCTAATCGGGGAGTTACCTTTTTATTTATAAAGTAAATTAAAAACTTGTTAGGAATGGTGTTCTTGTATAATGCTGCATGTGAGCTAACCTGGAGACTGGAGCATAGGTTTCTCCTAAATAGAGTCCGTGAAAAATAGTAATCTCCATCTACCACAAGCTAATATTTGTGGATGGCATGATATATTTGATAATCATTGGCTAGTTTTTTTTAAAAGCCATTAAAAAAATGTGTTCTTGTGTGGGGATAAAATATTAAAATATTTAAATAAAAAAATAAAATATTAAATAGACAGGTACTAAACTACTTATAAATAAGCATCATGCTGCAGACTCTCTATGTAGAAACTTGTAAATGCAGAGCTGAATACTTTTAGGCCACTTTCACACTGCTCCACTGCAATTTCCACACAATGCAGTGTTCCCACGGCTTTCATGCGGGTTACTCACAGGACGTTTGCTGCGCTTGCATTAAAACCGCAAGGAAACTGCAGCAGAGCAGTGCGAAAGCAGCCTTAGTCATCTCTAAGTTAGCTGGAATGTATGATGAACATGTTTCTAACTTACAAATTACCATGATAAATATGACCTAAGGTGGTTACAAATACAAGAATAAAAAAAGTTCTATTCCTACTCATCATAAAACTGATTTAGGAAGATTACTTGATTACTGTATATCACCAAGAATGCACTTGGAACCAGTTCCTGGCTTTTTAACAAGTAAAAGTTAATGGTGCAGTGTTGTGGACCCCTTTACTTCTAGAGATTATTCTGGAGCACAGTGTCAGTTTTTGATTGCTCAGTAACACCCTTATATGTAAACTATTCAGTAAAGTCTTCTGTGTGCAGCAGAAAGTATGTCTTTCCCCAAACCCCCATGAGCAGACATAATTGCTTATTTTTTCAGGTGGTACATTGGATCCTTGTTAGGATTGACATCCCTGCCAGGGGACACAGGTTCTCCTGAGGCGTGGAGTCTGACAACATGATCTTTCCCAGAGCAGCCCACAAGGACTGGTGGCCCCTAAGCTACTTTGCTGCAAGATGACACTGGATTGACCCACCAGGGAGCCAGAGGAACAGAGTGTCTATGCTGTGGAGAAAGGATAATGAAAGGGCAGGTCAGAGGTCACAGCAGGCAAGAGAATAGGCAGTGTCCAGGAAGATCTTGATTAGGTCTGTCACAGCAGGCACCAAGTAAGACCACATTCACACAGGGGCAACTCGACTTGCCGGTCGCCTCAGCGAGGCGACCTGCAAATGAATGGCCGGGCGACTTGCAAAACGACTTCTGCATAGAAGTCTATGCAAGTCGCCCCAAGTCGCCCCCGAAGTCGTACAGGAACCTTTTTCTAAGTCGGAGCGACTTGCGTCGCTCCCCTTAGAAGGGCTCCATAGTACAGAACGGGAGGCGACTTGTCAGGCGACTAGGTTGCCTGACAAGTCGTTCCTGTGTGAATGGGGTCTAAGAGTGTAGTTGTAGTCCAGGCAAAGGTTGAGGCAGGACAGAGGACAACTAAGAAAAGCAGAGTCCACAACCCGGCCAGGAGACACAAGCAATCAGGGTCAGTAATGAGCAAGGCAGGATAACATTAAGCATACCCACTAGATAGTTGGCAAGAAGATACCACACCGGCCACCATAAGGGAGGACGTTTAAAGGGGGAGGCAAGTCAAAGCCTAACAAAGCTTAAAGAGGAGTTCCACCCAGGGGGTCCATTAAAAAAAAAATTAAAAGTCAGCAGCTACAAATACTGCAGCTGCTGACTTTTAATTGGACACTTACCTGTCCCTGGGTCCAGCGATGCAGGGGATCGAAGCCCCGCTCGTCCCCCCCCTCCGCTTGTCGGCGCCGGGCTGTGGCTTCACAGCCTGGCACCCACTGCGCATGCACGAGCGGCACCGCGCGCCGTGATTGGCCGCTCAATCACCTGGGACCTGTAATGGGTCCCAGATGATTGACAGGAGGGAGGGAGCAGAGCCGAGCCCTTCTTGTGCCGAGGGGGAAGCCCAAGCAAAGGAAGAGGCAGACTACGAGGGACCACCTAGCAACAGGCATTTAGAGGTAAATACAAAAAAAAAAATATCCAAATTTTTTTGGGGTTTTTTTTTTAGAATTTTTCAGGTATTTTTGTTTTTTTGGGTGGAACCCCACTTTAAAGTAATTATAAAATCTTGTATTTTTTTTTAATAATAAACCTGTCATAATTACCTGCTCTGTACAGTGGTTTTGAACAGAGCAGCCCATATCCTCCTCCTCTCAGGCCCCTCGCTAGCACTTCTGGCCCCTCCCTGCTGCTGAGTGCCCCCAATGCAAACAGCTTGCTACAGGGGCTTATGAGTCAAGCCGCTGATCTGTGTCCATTCAGACACAGAGTCGAGGCTTGGGCCCTGCCCCCACTCTCCTCATTGGCTCACTGACTTTGATTGGCAGCAGTGGGAGCTAATGGCACCCACTGCTCTCTCAGTCAATGTGGAGGGAGAGTCCCGGACAGCCAAGACTCTTGTACAACATAGCTGGATTGAGATACATAAGTATTAGGGGGCTGCTGCACACAGAAGGTTTTTATCTTAATGCATAGAATGCATTAGAATAAAAAAAAAAACTTCTGCCTTTACAACCACTTTAAAGTGGGTCTAAAGCCTTAAGATTTTTCACCTTAATGCATTCTATGCATTAAGGTGAAAAACCTGTGCTGCAGCTGCCCCCCAGACCCCACCTTTTTCTTACCTGAGCCCGATCCAGCGATGTGCATAAGCACAGTGGCTCCAGACACTGTTGGTCTCTTTATTGGACACATTGATAGCAGCAGGAGCCATTAGCTCCCGCTTCTGTCAATCAAAAGCTGTGACCTGGGGGGCGGGGCCGAGTCCTGCTGTCTGTGCCAATGGACCCAGCAGCAGGACTCGGGGGCAAGCCTGAAGTGCCAATGGGGGACCCTAGAAGAAGAGGATCAGGGCTGCTCTGTGCAAAACCATTGCGTAGAGCAGGTAAGTATAGGCATGTTTGTTTTTGTTTTTAAATAAAAAACGTTTACAACCACTTTTAATCTACTTTTTCTCCCCCTCCTTCTCCATTCTAAGATTATTCTATCTACCCTGTAAAAGGAAAGGTGCCTATTCCTGTGTGCATGCCCTAGATTTCCTGTGTAATGGCTCATAGCCAAAAGGCCACACATGCACTGCATGCACATGCATGACATGTCGCACATGAATAGGGTGAACTAGGCCGCAGGATGAACAGAGGCAGACCCTGGAGGTAATGTAACAGACCTCTAAACCTGAACATTTGAATCAAAACATTTTCCTTTTTACTGTTTTAAAAGGATACATGATATATGAAGGTTGAAAAACTGCCTAATTTTAAAGCTGGGGTTTTCTGATTTCTAGAAGTATGCTTCTTTTTGCTGATCAGTATACAGGCAGACTGACTAGCATGATCTTCACTGGAGCGCTGAACTGTAGAAGGAGCAGCTGGCTCAGGCTCTCAGCGATGTGCTGTGTGAGAGGCTGAACCAGCTGCTGGTTCAAGCATCAGGGTGGATTGCATAAAGGGGTTAAATTATACACTGGGAGGCAGGAGAGCTTACTCACCCCAGGATGGAGGTTCAGGCATAGACTGGCAGCAGCGTTCCTCTTCTGGGTTCAAACTTCCCACCCACACATCCCCGTGGACTATGGGCTGGGCAAGCACAGGAGGAGGGGGGCAGGAGGAGGAGCAGATGAGCTCCCACTCCTGTCTGTGCAGAGGGGAGGGCGGGGAGCACTGGCTCTGAGGCTGACCTGCATGTGAGGGAGACACTCAGCTCAGCCCTGCAGCCAGCCGGAGGAGACACAGGCATGGTCGCATAGTAGGAGATGATGCAACCAAGTATTTAGGTTTTCCCCTAAAAGACACAGTTGTGACTAGAGTACCAAATGGCAGATATCAATACTATGGTAGGGGAATGCAACCTCCAGAAACATTTAGTCCTCAGGCACTCTGGTCACAACTTCAATTTTTAGAGGGACTACCTTAAATATTGGGTTTCATCATCCATTGTTTTTTTTTTTATGTGCTATTGTTTTTAATGATTTTGTAATAAAATATTTAAAAGAAAAATAGTGCAGCGCTAAAAACAAAAAATCATAACACTAAAAATACATTTAAAATAATATCTGGCAAAAGAGAGCCATATATATATATATATATATATATATATATATATATATATATATATATATATATATATATAGTCCGAGTTCATATAGTATGAGAGCAAAGAATAACGTAAACAGATGACACCAAAAGGAAGATAAATTCTCCTCAGTAGTGATCAGAGTGCTCAAAAAACATTGCAATTTACGTGCGTCCTTATTAGTGCCTCCACAACCGTATATACAGGCCGCTCACCTCAAACTGTAGACCTCTGAACTAACAGGTCAATCAGGTTTTTCTCACACGGGTAATCAAGGGTGAAAAAATGCCTCTAATGCCGCGTACACACGAGCGGACTTTACGGCAGACTTGGTCCGGCGTCCTGGATTTCGTCTGACAATTCGATCGTGTGTGGGCTCCAGCGGACTGTTTTTTCAAAAGTTGGACGGACTTAGATTTGAAACATGTTTCAAATCTATCCGACGGACTCGAGTCCGGTCGAAAAGTCCGCTCGTCTGTATGCTAGTTCGACGGACAAAAAGCCACGCTAGGGCAGCTATTGGCTACTGGCTATGAACTTCCTTATTTAAGTCCGGTCGTACGTCATCACGTACGAATTCGTCGGACTTTGGTTGATTGTGTGTAGGCAAGTCCGTTCATTCAGAAAGTCCGTCGAAAAGTCCGCCGGGCAAAGTCTGCCGTAAAGTCTGCTCATGTGTACGTGGCATTAGGGATCTAGTAATTGAAATCCAGCCCCTTCACAGCAGCAGCAGAGTGACACTAAACGAAACACTGTTGTCTCAGTGGTAGGATACAGAGCATATGTAAAACGTCTCATTAAGACAGAGAAGGTGGCTGCAATGATATCATGGAGTCCTCCTGCACGCGTATCGTCCCTGTGGGCGGGACTTCTTCAGCGATTACAGAGGCTCGTGCGTCAACTTCCTTTCATACACACCACCAGCATAATTAGCATCCGGAGTCCGTCCCCTATTGTGTGCATTGTCATAACAACAAAGAGGCATGTTTAACATCCGGATCCCGCCTCCTCACTGCGTACATTGCTGTAGCAACAGGGACGCCCAAAGGGCCAGACACATTGTCACATGATCAGCACGCTAACCCCGCTTTGCAAAGAGGGCAGCAGAGCCAGACAGCCTACTGCAAGGTGAACACAGCGTCCCTCTCAGACCAGGCACAGCAATAAAATGGAGGCACAGATATAATCAGATCAGTTAAAAGTTTAACTATCTAGCTAAATTAAAATTAAACGTCATGGCAGTCACCTTTCACAAACATACAATATATACTATGAAATACAAATAAAAAATCTGAATGAAAAACATTAAACAGAATCTATTAAACATAATCATGAAATATTGTACAAATCCAATAATTAACCCCCATTTGATACCTAATTTAATAATCTGAAATGAAGCAATTTAAATCGAATTCGACATTCAGTCCAGTAGGCACCCCTACCCTAGTTTCATACACCCTAAAAGACTCACGGCTCCTCAATTGCCGAATATAATTGCCTCCCCTCCAGTGATTGGTCACTTTCTCAATCCCCCCCAAAATTTTAACTTCGTGGGGTTGCCATTGTGAAACAATCGGAAATGTTTGGAAACATTATGGGTTATTATAGTACCCTTTTTAACCACTTCAATACAGGGCACTTATACACCTTCCTGCCCAGACCAATTTTCAGCTTTCAGTGCTGTCGCAGTTTGAATGACAATTGCGCGGTCATCCATCACTGTACCCAAATTAAATTTTTATCATTTTGTTCCCACAAATAGAGCTTTCTATTGGTGGTGTTTGATCACCTCAGCGGTTTTTATTTTTTGCTAAAAAAAATTTAGAAGAAAATAAAAGTTTTGTTTTTGTTTCTGTTAAAAAATGTTGTAAATAAGTAAGTTTTCTCTTTCACTGATGGGCACTGATAAGGCGGCACTGACAGGCACTGATAAGGCGGCACCGATGAGGTGGCACCAATGAGCGGGCACTGACTATGGGCACTGATATGCGGCACTGATGGGCCCTGGTAGGCGGCACTGATGGGTGGCACTGATATGCAGTGATGGGCATTGATAGGCGGCACTGATGGGCACTCATGGGTGGCACTGATGAGCACTGAAAGGCTGCAAAGAGGGGTTCTTATGGGTGGCACTGATAGGCGGCACTGATAGGTGGCACTGATACGTGGCACTGATGGGCATTGATAAGCAGCACTGATAGGCATCCCTGGTGGCACTGGCAGTGGTAGGCATTGTGAGTGGGCACTGATTGACAGCTGCCTGGGCATTGATTGGCAGCTGCCTGGGCACAGATTAGTATTTCCTTGGGGGTCTAGGGGGCATACCTGGTGGTCCAGTGTGGATGGCCATCCTGGTGGTCCTGGGCGGCTTCCCTGATGGTCCTGGGTGGGATCCAAGGGGGGCTGTGCTGATAAACAATCAGCACAGACCCCCCTGTCAGGAGAGCGGCCGATCGGCTCTCCTCTACTCGCATCCGTCAGATGCAAGTGAGGAAAAGCCGATCACCGGGTCTTCCTATTTACATCGTGATCAGCTGTGATTGGACACGGCTGATCACGTGGTAAAGAGGCGATGCGCGCCTTAATATCCTGAGGACGTCATATGACGCCCAGTCAGGGTATTGAAACCACTTTGCAGCCATCATTTTGCTATATGGTGGGCGACAAGTGGTTAATATTATTCACATGTTCTCCAAGCCTCACATGTAGGGGTCTTGAGGTCCTCCCTACATACTGCAGGCCATATTCGCATTCTAACTTGTACACGACTCTTGCTGTATAACATGTTATCAGTTCTTTAATCTGAAAGTGTTTGTTGGTGGCAGAGGCAACAAACTTTTTCCATTTTTTAATATTGCCCCTAGCCTGCTTGCATGCAGGGCAACGGCCACATGCATGAAAACCTGTTAGAAAGTTGAATATCCTGTTTTCAAAATGAACCCCTGGGGCTAATTTGTCTCTTAGGGAAGGAGCTTTCCTGTATATAAATTATAGCTATTTATAGGTATTTATAAGAACCGACCCCCTGAGCTTGTCTGCTACCAGAGGTATATTGACGATCTCATCATGATATGTGAGGGAGACCAGTCAGGCTTGGATATATTTATGCAGAAAGTCAATGCTAATACTAAAAATATAGTTTTGACTTGGAATGTCAATATTGACCGAATGGTCTTCCTGGATTTGGATATATCTAAAGATGGAGATTGGGTCAAGATGATCAACCATTTTAAACCTACAAACTGCAACGCCTTTATCCCATTGGGGAGTTGTCACCATAGCAGGTGGCTTTGCAATATCCCCAGGGGACAATTTATACGCTTAAGGTGAAATTGTTCATATGAGAGGGATTATGTTTTGCAATCCCAAGTTTTATCTACCAAGTTTTTGCAAAAGGGGTATGACAAGCTTGCTTTAGAAAGAGCGTTTGAAACAGTTCAGAATCTAGATAGGAAGGCATTGGTGTCCAATGCCCCTGAGGCCAATCAGAGTTCATCTGTAAACATGAGAATGATTTTGGATTTCAGTGTCCAACATAGGAAATTTGAAAGAATTGTTCAAAAATACTGGCCCATTCTAAAGCAAGATAGAGTTTTGGGCCCAATACTACCTGAGCGTCCGCAATTTATATACAGGAAAGCCCCTTCCCTAAGAGACAAATTAGCCCCAGGGGTTATAGACCCCCCTGGGTTCATTTTGAGAATTGGATATTCAACTTTCTAACAGGTTTTCATGCATGTGGCCGTTGCCCTGCATGCAAGCAGGCTAGGGGCAATATTAAAAAACGGAAAGAGTTTGTTGCCTCTGGCACCAACAAACGCTATCAGATTAAAGAACTGATAACATGTTATATGGCAGGAGTCGTGTACATGTTGGAATGCGAATGTGGCCTGCAGTATGTAGGGAGGACCTCATGTGAGTATTGGAGAACATGTGAATAATATTAAAAAGGGTCTTATAAACCCATAATGTTTACAAACATTTCCAATTGTTTCACAATCACAACCCCACGAAGTTAAAATTTTGGGGGTTGAGAAAGTGACCAATCACTGGAGGGGAGGCAATTATATTCGGCAATTGAGCTGCCGTGAGTCTTTTTGGGGTATAAAACTAGGGTAGGGGTGCCTACTGGGCTGAATGTCGAATTTAATTCGAATTGCTTCATTTCAGATCGTTAAATTTAGATAATATCAAATGGGGGTTAATTATTGGATTTGTACAATATTTCATTATTATGTTTAATAGAGTATTTGTTTAATGTTTTTGATTGAGATTTTTATTTGTATTTCATAAGTATATATCGTATGTTTGTGAAGGGTGGCTGCCATGACGTTTAATTTTAATTTAGCAAGATAGTTAAACTTTTAACTGATCATGGGTATGTATGATCTCATTATATCTGCGCCTCCGTTTTATTGCTGTGCCTAGTCTGAGAGAGACGCTGTGTTCACCTTGCAGTAGGCTGTCTGCCCTCTTTGCAGAGTGGGATTAGCATGCTGATCACGTGACAATGCGTCTGGCCCTTTGGGTGTCTCTGTTGCTACGCAAATGTATGCAGTGAGGAGGCGGGATCCGGATGTTAATCACACATCTTTTAGGCTTCTTTGTTGTTATGGCAATGCATGCACTAGGGGACGGACTCCGGATGCTAATTATGCAAAGTGGCGTGTATGAAAGGAAGTTGACGCACGAGCCTCAGTAATCGCTGACGAAGTCCCGCCCACAGGTACGCGCGCAGGAGGACTCCATGACGTCATTGTAGTCACCTCCTCTGTCTCGATGAGACTTTTACATACACTCTGCATCCTAGCACTGGGAGAACAGTGCTTCGTTTAGTGTCACTCTGCTGCTGCTGTGAAGTCCCTTTTCCACCCTTCTATGAGATGGTAGACCTTGTAAACGTAAACTGGCAAGCAAAAATAAGAAACAGCCCCAGCTTTGGTTCTGTGCTGTCATGTGCCATTCCCCTTGGTCCCTAACACACCAAAGCACCAGTGACAGTGCACAAAACGAATGTTTCTCCCAGAGATTCTTCTCACAGGTCTTGAAACTCCTCTCACCAAGAGGACCAGGTCAAGAACCCTGCTAAACACAACCCTTTACACAAGATGCCATATCCTCTTTTGAAATGCAGAGCTTTCAGAAGAAAGTTCATGGAAGACCGCAAAGCCTTTCTCAGGGACAATGTCTGTTACAAGGTTTGTAAGGTCTGTGTAAAGTGCACAGAATGTAACAGTGCAGACCACAACACAGCCTTACACCCTTGGGCCAGCTCCATGGATTTTACCTCCTGCACACAGTGGCAAAGAGCATGGCATGGAGCACAGGAACACCGATACAGATGCACCAGCGATCCCTAAAAACCCATCTCTTCAGAGAAGCCTATCCTGTCCCCACGTAATAACTGTACTTTTTTAACTTTATTTTCTCCATCAGCTCATTCCCCACAGTTATTACCAATTGTATCACTTAATAAACACTGGGTATCCTCACTAGAGCGCCCTTCCACCAAACAGACACCCCCACCGCGCCAATGCCTCTAAATAAACTCAAATAGTGGTGTGAACCAATATTAGGTGGTGAACACCCAAAACATCCAATTCCTTACTCTCACAAATAGTGTTGACCAGTGTTAAATGGTGTGTATAAAATGTAATGAAAACGTGAGAATCGATAAAAACAAGCGAAAATAGGAATTGTATCACTTGACCCTACCTTTTAGAGTTTAACCTTTAACAAGCAGGGCCCTCTGATTCCTTCTGTATTGAATTGTATTGTAACTGTACTGTCTGCTCTAATGTTGTAAAGCGCTGCAAAACTGTTGGCGCTATATAAATACAGTATAATAATAAGGAAATTAAATACATTTTTGTTATTATTGGAATGATCCAGGCCCACCTTTTGTGGAAAGGTCACATGATATTAAAACTAGTGTATCCCATATCCTAACATATCCAGCTAATGATCTGATAAAGTGTATTTTGATCAATTTCTGTTCTAGAAGCCCCAGCAGGCATTGCTATCTGGACTTAGCACTAAGCCCCTGATGTCCAATGGTCAAGTGGGAGAACCCATACTGACCACTAAAGCTGGCCATACACTGTTCGAATTTTGTCCAGTTCCTGATGAAGCAGTTGAAATTCACTTAGTGTGTGGTCCTATTACCCCCCTCCCATCCAACATCTTTTGATTGAAAAATCAAAGGAGCCGGGCATGAAATTGAATTCAAAGCTTGCCACTCATGTAATCTCATATTTTAACACTCACATTGACTGCACCCCCAATCCCCTTATTTAAAAAAATGTTAGTCATAAACTAGTTAGACATATTCCTCCTGACTAAAGCTGCCCTGCCACTGGTCTGTATGCTCTGCAAAGTACGCTATCGCTGAGGTTGTACATGAGAATCCTACTCTTCCAAAACACTACATACAGTAGCTGCAATTTGACAGTTTTTTTCCATGTCACTCTTGAAGCATTATGAAAATGACCCTCTTCCCAATTTATAATATTTTTTAAATAAATATTTTGGCATTAGTACATGTCCCCATGAAAATTCCCAGCTTCTTATTACTTTTGTTTTTACAACCCCTTGCCTATTAGACATCAGTGGGATTTGCAGCAAAGTTTACATTGTCTAGGATTTTTTTTTCACAAAGTCTAGGATTTTAACACTTCACTGAACCCATAATTGAAACCTCCAACCAAATATTAGTAAAAAGCAACAAAATTAGTTTTGCACCCTTAATCGGCCTTGGGATAGTGTTATCTCTTTAGCTAACCCACATTTCCCTGGAAATCCTTTGTCTTGTATATTTATACAAAAATATAGTTAAACAAATATAAAACATAATTCAAAAACATAAACTTAAAAAAGAAATAATAAAATTGATATTTCCATAATTTATTTTTTTTAATTTACATCTGCACTCTTTAATTATTATAATTCCTTTTTAAAGTACAGGTAGATTCTTTAATTTGTCTAGCCTGCTGTATATTTTCATGCTTCCCAGTATAATAGTTGTTAGCATTAGCAAAGCTATTTATTTTATCCCATGTGCAAACATGTCCTATCTCTACACTCAGTGAAGCAGTGGGACGACCTGCCATGAACCCATTCATATACTCATAGGCCTACAGAAAATATCGATTTACAGACCAACTTTTCTGCAGATATATTTTCAGTTGACCAGGCATATTTGATTTGATTTCAGCCAAACACTATCATGATCAAGTTCAAGTCATACTTTGTAAAACTGCAGCCATCTTTGTAACTATTGTTACTTATGCCACAGCTTAAACATATAAAGGATGAAAACATCTATAAAACAAATGCAGGTTGCAAACTACAAAATTAGACTAATTTACAAAAGTAGTTGAGAAACGTCACTCAAAAATTTAAGCATCTGCATATGATTGGGTATTCCAGGTGAAGAGTAATCTGCTTTTCATATGTCTGGACAATTTAAGCGAATATTCACACAATTTTTATAGTAAAAATGATCAGCTCTTTTAGTACATTAAACTCTGTATCTCAGCTTTGTGTTTTGTATTTTTATTTTTTCCCAAAGTGAGTTCTATTTTTTAATGAATTTTAATTTATACATCCCTGGCCAAAAGTTTTGAGAATGACACAAATATTAATTATCACAAAGTCTGTTGCCTCAGTTTTTATGATGGCAATTTGCATATACTCCAGAAAGTTATGAAGAGTGATTAGATGAATTGCAATTAATTGCAAAGTCTCTCTTTGCCATGAAAATGAACTTAATCCCCAAAAAAAACATTTCCACTGCATTTCAGGCCTACCACAAATGGACGAGCTAACATCATGTCAGTGATTCTCTTGTTAACACAGGTGTCAGTGTTGACGAGGACAAGGCTGGAAATCACTTTAATGCTGATTGCATTAGAACAGGGATATGCAATTAGTGGACCTCCAGCTGTTGCAGAACTACAAGTCCCATGAGCCATAGCGAGACTCTGACAGCCACAAGCATGAAACCCAGAGGCAGAGGCATGATGGGACTTGTAGTTCTGCAACAGCTGGAGGTCCACTAATTGCATAGCCCTGCATTAGAATAACAGACTGGAAGCTTTAAAAGGAGGGTTGTGCTAGAAATCATTGTTCTTCCTTTGTTAACCATGGTTATGTGCAAGGAAACACATGCAGTCACCATTCCTTTGCAGAAAATGAATTCACAGGGAAGGATATTGCTGCTACTAATTAGATCATCAAGGACTTCAAGGAGAGAGGACCGTCTTTTTTCTTTTTTGAAAAGACAGTGGCGTGCAAAACACACCCAAAAACTTCCACCCGGTGCCAAAAAAAGTGCACACACATAAAGAGTGAAACACAAAAACGTGCAATGGGTATACAGTGTCCGCCACTAGGGAAAGACCTTACCCTGATCCCCTGGGGCATTAGGCTCCAGACAGGGACTGAGGTACTTTACAATGGGTCCATCTGGCCGAAACCAGGCGGACCCCCGTTCTCTGGAAGGTCTGCCGAAACAGACCCACCCAAGTACTAGGTGGGGCTCCCCAGAAGGGAAACCCCCAAGGAAGAGGGCGAACCAAGCCAGAAGGCCTATGTCCACCCCTTACCAAGACTTTCAGAGTAGGCACGAGGACCCACACCCTACTCATCACACAGTGACAAACGTGTTTACACATCAAACAAAAAAATACAAAAAAGTGACAAACACGGGAATGAATAAAAAAAGTGGGGAGATAGGAAAGTGGGAGAGTGAAAATGACCATTGTGTAATACAATGGCTGGCCCTCCGGCCAGGAATAAAAATTTGTCCTGGTCCTAGCCAAAAGGCAGGTGTGGAAACCTGTGTTGTGGTGAAGTGACCATGGTGCCATAAATCAAGTGTCTAAACACCGTGACTGTACGGCACCTCTGAACTGCCACTTTAGGGGCACATTCACCACTGGCTTTTCGTGCAACCCTGACCTCCAGACCACAGCAGCCCCCACCCCAGCCAGGAAGGCCTGGAGTACAGGAAGCTTGGTGAGAGCCCTTTACCATCAGGCCTCACTGTCGTTCCATCCCTCCTGCCTAATTACATTCGGGAAATACTGACCACTCCCCCCCAAAGGAGGAGTAAGCGTTCTTTCCAAAAAAAAAAACGACCGGAGCTAGAGCTACCCCAATCTAGGCCAAAAGGCCAGGGACCCCACCCCCTGGATCAGACCCTGTGGTTCTCCATCCTCATCAGAAGGCTTCCCTTTCGGCTACGAACCGCTCCAGGTCACCTTTACTCCAGCAGGTTTTGCCTAGCAACCGCCATCCCATCTCCACTTCGCCGTAGATCAGGGACGGAAGCAAGTGCCACCTCCTGGAAACTGATAAGAACAGATACTACACTTGATCTTAGCCAAAAGGACCATCTCCTACAGTTGATTCAGCTGCGGGATTGGGGCACCACCAGTGCAGAACTTGCTCAGGAATGGCAGCAGGCAGGTGTGAGTGCATCTGCACTCACAGTGAGGCAAAGACTTTTGGAGGCTGGCCTAGTGTCAAGAAGGGCAGCAAAGAAGCCACATCTCTCCAAGAAAAACATCAGGGACAGACTAATATGCTGCAAAAGGTACAGGGATTGGACTGATGAGGACTGTGGTAAAGTCATTTTCTCTGATGAATCCCCTTTCCTATTGTTTTGGGCATCAGCAAAAAACCTTGTCCAGAGAAGAAAAGGGGAGTGCTACCATCTGTCCTGTGTGATGCCAACAGTAAAGCATCCTGAGACCATTCATGTGTGGGGTTGTTTCTCAGCCAAGGGAGTGGGCCCACTCACAATTTTGCCTAAGAACACAGCCATGAATAAAGAATAGTACAAAAACATCCTCCGAGAGCTACTTCTCCCAACCATCCAAGAATAGTTTTGTGACGAACAATGCCTTTTCCAGCATGATGGAGCACCTTGTCATAAGGAAAAAGTGATAACTAAGTGGCTTGGGGATTAAAACATTGACATTTTGGGTCCATGGCTAGGAAACTCCCCAGACCTTAATCCCATTGAGAACTTGTGGGGAATCCTGAAGCGGCAGGTGAACAAAAAACCCCACCACAAACTCTGACAAACTCCAAGCATTTATTATGCAAGAACAGGCTGCCATCAGTCAGGATGTGGCCCAGAAGTTGACTGATAGCATGTCAAGGCGAATTGCAGAAGTCAAATATTGACTTTTCATGTAATTGTGACTAAAAGCCTTTAACACTTCTGAAATGCTTGTAATTATACTTCAGTATACCATAGTAACAATCTGACGAAAAGATCTAAAAACACTGAAGCTGCAGACTTTGTGAAAATTAATATTTATGCCAGTCTCAAAACTTTTGGCTTTGTCTGTACACTTTTTTTTAACCATTTTGAAAGGGTACTAATTAGTAACATGGAATAATTTGTGCTTAAAGAATAAGTTCACTTTTTAGAAAAAAATAATAAATGCACATTTATAATTGGGGGTTCCCCATTATCTGTCAGATCCGGGAGGTGTGGGGGCTGGTCCGTTCGTAATATGTTACATGTTACACCCTGAATATGGGTGTAACGTAACATGTTACGAAAGGTGAACTTATCCTTTAAGGTGATAGGAGCTGTATTAGTGCACTCTTGCAACAACGCAAGTTGAGTACTGTCAGTTAGATTTTTTTGTTACTTGCACTAATGGCGCGTACACACGGTCGGACTTTTCGGCTACAAAAGTCCGACAGCCTGTCCGACAGACTTTCGACAGACTTTCAATGGACTTTTGGCGGACTTGCGGCGGACTTTCTAACGAACGGACTTAACTACATACAATCACACAAAAGTCCGATGGATTCGTACGTGATGACGTACACCAGACTAAAAAAAGAAAGTTGATAGCCAGTAGCCAATAGCTGCCCTAGCGTCGGTTTTTATCCTTCGGACTAGTATACAGATGAGCGGATTTCTGGGTCCGGCGGAGTGACGACGTAAAGATTTGAAGCAAGTTCCAAATCTAAAGTCCGTCAGATTTGCGGCTGGAAAAGTCCGCTAAAGGTCCGGTGGAGCCCACACACGATCGGATTGTCCGCCGGATTTGGTCCATCGGCGTCCGTCAGACCAGTCCGATCGAAAAGTCCGACCGCGTGTACACGGCATAACAATTACATTTTCAGGACAAGCATTCAGGGTCTACCCTCTTCTTCTATGGGCCAAATAAATATATACAAGTGTGAAAGAGGCAGCTCGTGCATTGTAATTACTACAGAAATATGATTATGATCTAACCTTTGCTTTTACTCAGCAACTAAAAGGTCTCATTAAAACACTACCAGTCCACCTACATTCAGAAATTACCAGTCCATTTCCATGTAAACCAGAATTTAGAAACTTTTGTTTGCTGCTTAAAGTGGTGTTCCGGCCGAAATTATGCTTTTTAAATAAAAATACCCCTATAATACACAAGCTTAATGTATTTTAGTAAAGTTAGTCTGTAAACTAAGGTCTGTTTTGTTAGTTTATAGTAGTAGTTTGTTATTTTATAAACTGACAGCAGGCCGTGGCCATCTTAAGTGTGGGCATCTGAAGCCAGACTGTATTTCTTCCTGGATCTCATCCTTACAGATCTCGCAGATGCACAGTGCAGCACAAGCAGTGTAATAGGTTTCAGGGCAGGTTTCAGGGCAGGTTTCCATAGCAACGGCAGTGTCAGAGGAAGTTGCCTCCCCTTCCCAGAAGGCATTGCAAACAGGAAATGATGCGATGGGCCACGGCCAGGGAGGAGGAAGTGAAAAATGAATACAGCAGATATACAGTAGGTGCTGAGAAAAAAAAATTAAAAATATCCAATTCGTTTACAGTGCAAAGTTTAGTGAGGGATGCTGAAGAGTTGTAAAAGTGGGTGGAACTCCACTTTAAGATCCACAAGCCTGGAAATCCACACAGACCCATTATAACGGATATGAATACATTCACTGAAAAAAATCTCAGGCCTTGTAGAAAATGTACAAAAGCCATTGGTCAGAAATACTAATAGTTTCATACAAGATTATGGAAAATTATAATCTATACTTACTGTAATTTTCCTTTCCTGGATGTTCCTCATGTCATTCTACTCATGGGTCAGCTCCACCCCTCTGACCCTACAGAACAACCCCCTGCTGGAAAATAAAGGAGGGACTCCCTTAAACCTAATGTTCCTAAAAAAAAACCTTGCAGCAGAAACATCAGGGAGGGGAAGCCTTGGCTGACATGATGAGCCTCCAGGCAAGAAAAAATACAGTATAAATAACAATTTTCCATATTCCTAATCATGTTAGCCTACTCATGAGATATAGCTACCATAAAATGATAGGGAAGGAAGAAAATAAAGACACCTGAGTCAAATGCACGCAAACAAATCTGTTAAAGTAGTGTTCCACCCTAAAAAAAAAAAAAAAAGAGGAATGTGCCTAAAAAAAATTAAAAAAAAACATTTGGAATTTTTTTTTAACGTACCTCTAAATGCCTGTTGCTAGGGGGTCCCTCGTAGTTTGCCTCTTTCAGTACCTGGGCTGGTGACATCACTTCCCCTCAGCACAGGAAGGGCTCAGCTCTGCTCTCTCCCTCTTGTCAATCATCTGGGACCCATTACAGGTCCCAGATGACTGAGCGGCCAATCACAGAGCGGCGCCGCTCGCGCATGCGCAGTGGGTGCCCGGCTGTGAAGCCACAGCCCGGTGCCCACAGTTGCAATGTCAGTGCCACCGAACGGAGGGGGAGACGAGCAGGGCTTCGATCCCCCGCATCGCTGGACCCTGGGACAGGTAAGTGTTCAATTAAAAGTCAGCAGCTGCAGTATTTGTAGCTGCTGACTTTTAATTTTTTTTTTTTAAATGGGAACTCCTCTTTAAGGAAAAAAAACGAGCCGATGAGCCCAAAGACAGGGATGGGGCAAATGCCACCTCTAAGCAATAATGGCAGCCAAAGATGTTAGGGGACTTCCGGCTGGCAGCTTCACAGACCACATCTGCTGGTACCTTGGCATAACTTGCCCAAGAAGCTGCAGTTGCCCTTGTAAAGTGTGCCAAAATCTTCACTGGAAGGGAAAGACCTGAAGTACATGTATGCCCGCTTCTTGGCTTGGGCTATCGAAGAGGAAATTATCATTGACGAGGCTGCCCTTATAATTTTTGGTCAGTTGGGAAATAAAAATAGATTATTCGTGAATCAGAGACTCACCGTTCTATACATATATAAGCTAATAACCCAAACAGGTTCACTCTATTCCAATACTCCTGGGCCGCATTCTCCGCTTTTGGAAGAAGTAAAGGTGGTACAACTCAGATTAAATTCCAAAGAGACATTTGGGGGAAAAGTCAGAGAAAGCATGCTTTTCTGAGACATGTCTCATCTAAGTTATTGCTATTAACAGTACATTTTTTATTGTCAACCAGAACGATGGAATATCTTCATCAGGCCAAAAGGGATCTTTCATTTAGGGCCTGGAGAACTAGAGGCGGATCCCATTTAGGAAAGACAGACTTGAGAGATGTTCTAATCTTCAGTTCTGCCCTCATAAATCATGCTATCAAAGCGTCCTCAGCTCATTGCACTTTCATCAGAGCTGAGATTGCCAACACCTGCACTCTGATACTACTATAGCTGAATTTATTCAGGGCAGACTGTAAAAAGTCCAGAACATCATCTTGAGAAGTAGACTCTGGATTGAATCTCTTCACTGCTGGCACTTTGATGAACTTCTTCCATACTTTGTAGCAGGAATAGGCATCCCATGAGAGGTGGAGATCTACCTGAAAAACAGGAAAAAGATCAAAGATCACCGGGGACCAGTGCCCTTTTTTTAAAAAAAGATGTTAACTAGCAAGCCCCCAATAAAAAGTAAATATAACATGAAGAAAGCTTTGAAAAATCGAATAAAACTAATGTTATTGTAAAAATATATACTTAGCCTACCTTGAAAGTTAGCTTCAACAAAAAACTCTGCATTTACTTTCATTCACAATTTTTTCATCACTAGAGAGTAATCGGTCACCCCCAAAAGTCTGATACAAGAATCCATCATGAAGGCGGAACAACTGGAAGAAAAAAGGCTGACTTTCTTAACTATTTTCATGCCTGGCTGGCCTCAATGCCCAGTCGTCTGCTCTGAGTTCTGGCCAGCGTAAATAGTATGTAGGGCAGTATCCAGGGGTCAGTAGTAGGGAGGGAAGTGTACAGAGATCTATAGTAAGCAGAACAGTGTACAAACATCAGTAGTTAGTAGGGCAGTGTCCAGGGGTCAGTAGCGGGAAGGGCAGTGTACAGGGGTCAGTAGTAGGTAGTGCAGTGTACAGGGAAAAGCAAGACAAAGAACAGGGCTTTAGCATGGCAAATTGCAGAGGGTTAGCAAGGCAGTGCACAGGGGGATCAGGAGGGTCAAATACAGGGGAGTCAGGAGATCACAGTACTGGGGGGTCAAGAAGCAGGGTAATGGGGGGTCAGGAGGGCATGTTACAGGGGGGCTCAAGAGAGCACTGTACAGGCGGGGACACAAAAACATGGTACAGCGGGCTCAGGAGGGCATACCACATGGGGGTTCAGGAGGGCATGGTACAGGGGGGCTCAGGAAGGCACACCACAGGGGGGCTCAGGAGGGCACATCACGGGGGGGGCTCAGGAGGGCTTGTAAAGGAGGGCTCAGGAGGGCACACCATGGGGTATTCAGTTGGGCACAGTATGGGGTGCTCAGGAGGGCTGATGCAGAACAGTGCAGTAAACCTATTGCACCTGATCTACTTCTTCTGGTCCCCTCTGACCCTCCTCCTTTGTCCATTTCATATGATGTCATCCACATGCGTCTTGGGTGACCTTGAGAGGAGGGCCTGTGGGGGAACAGTGCAGGGCACTCTGGGGATGAGCTCAGGCACGTTTGGACAGAAGCCTGAACCTGCCCGAGCTAACCCTCCTGAAAATCATCAAAGCCAATGGCTAAACATAGGCGGCAGAAGTCCCCCGCAGCTGCTAGTAAACAAGAGGCAGGTTGCAGGGATTGGATTTGACAGTTTCCCAGCCTTGGAGCTCAGGGGGCCAATATGCCTGAGCTCAACTCTTCCCTGCACAGCTTTGGCACTCTGAGGGAGAAGCACTTGCAGGGTCAGCAAGGCAGAGACTTGATAGTGATCTACTTGTCACCTGTCCTCAGTCGACCAGTAGATTGTGATTGATAACAATGGCTGTTATTGCTACTTGACGAATCTTCAGAAGCATCTTCAATATTAAAACTGTCGGCAGGAAAACATACGCCAGCCAAAAATTCCATTGTTGGATAATGCATCCTGGCTCCTGGACTCCCGATGAAAAAGCGGAACTGCTGAGTTCGTAAGCCCTAGTACCCTCATGTAATGTTTGGGAAAAAACGACTAAGCCATCTTTAGAGTTTGAACAGTTAAAATTAATAATGATATCTTCCTCTTCAAAAGGAATACTCTCACTGTCTGCATATCAAACATTATGCCCAGATACTACAACCTTGATGATGGAGTCAACTGGTTCTTGATTATCCAACCAAAGGACTGGAGCATATTGAGAATCCTTGCTTAGTGAGCTCAAAACACTTGCTTGGAACTTGCTAGAAGTAGGACATCATGCAGATAATGGAAAATCCTCACAAGGATGATCTTTGAGAAAGACCAAACAGGAGGCAGACAAATGAATAGTGAGCACCTCTGACCGCAAATCTAAAGGAACTGATATAAAGATGGATGATTTAGCACATGGAGATATGCTTCTGACAGGTGTATGGAAAACATCCAGTCCAAAGACCGTACCACAGAAATGATAGTAAGAACCAATACATTTGAAATCTTGCTGGCTTGATCAAGTATTTCAAATACATTAGATTCAGCATGAGCCTTAATTTCCCCGAAGCCGTTATCACCAAAAAAATTGGGTAATTAAATCCCTTCTCCTCTCTGTTGTTCGGGCACTGCAAACAATTGCCCCCTGTCACCACCAGGTTTTGAATATATGAATCCAAACACCACCTATTTACCTTCTCCAAAGGTGGATGCATCCTTACAAAATGATTTCCCACAGGGTGGTGCTCCCATTCCAGATTTTCTTAAGTTTTTTTATATAAAATCTCTTAAAAATTATAAAACAAACTTTCCACAATTATATTAAAATAAAGAATCATATAACAATAATGATATTACATGATCAGACCCCCCACCCCCCACCCCATCACAAACTTTCCCTCAATTCTTTCCCTTCATCTAAACATCACATGACTATGCTCTTCCTCCACCACTGTCCCTCCACTGTCACACTGCACTCCCCCTAAAAATTTAAGAAAAAACATATATGCAAAATTTCCATTACCCACAAAGCACTAAATCCCACCAAAAAAAGGCTTCCCACCTCCCTCTGCTCTTAACCCCATACTATAGTACTGCACAAACCACCCATACCACCCCCATCATGTACCACCTACTTACGTTACTCCTCCCACCTCCCCACAACCCTCCACTCAAATAGTCATACAAAAAAACTCCCCACCTCCCTCCATCCATAAAATGTAGGTGTGAGTGTGTGTAATACTGTATGTACAACACCATTATCTACTCCACTTTTCCCCAAACGCTTCCACACCCCCTTTACATACTTACATTCCCATAAAACCTGCTCCACACTTCTCACCCTCTCACACCCCTCCCTCAGACATATCTCCCTATCAACCAATCTTCTCCTCCTCTGAAACTCTCTCATTAGTAAACATCTATGCACCGCCATCTATGCCACATCTTTCTGCCTATTCACCAACTCTCTGCTACACACATTCCTCCATACTCTCTTACTTTGTAATTCATTCAGTCCACCTATCACCTCCAACTCTTCCCTCTCTTCTAACACACCCATAACCTTCTTACTATTACGCCATATGTCCTTTGTCACCTCCTGTAATCCATACCTCCTCTTACACCACTCAATCCTCACATAAGACCAAGGCGCACAAAAAAATACCGGCTTCCACAAATCCATCCCACACAGCTTGTACTTCCTCAATACACTCCCACTCACATTTTTGGAAATATTTTATTATCTTTTCATGTGAAAACACTGAAGAAATGACACTTTGCTACAATGTAAAGTAGTGAGTGCACAGGTTGTATAACAGTGTAAACTAGAAAAGGTACAATTTCTGGGGAAATTGTGAAAGTGTTCTTGCCTCTACAACTGGAGTGGGCGGAGTAACTGGGTGGGGTGGAGTGGCTTGAGTAACTGTGAAAAGTGTTAAAAAGCTTAATATTTTAAAAAGTATAAATAGTAGTAAAAAAGTTCCATCATTCGCTGAAAGAGCTGAACATTTTTTTCAAAAGTAATTTTTTTTTTCAAAAATGAATTTTTTTTAATCAAAAATGATTTTTTTTTCTTCAAAAATGATTTTTTTTTTCAAAAGTAATTTTTTTTTTCAAAGGTAATTTTTTTTTTCAAAAATGAATTTTTGTATTTCAAAAATAATTTTTTTTTCGAAATTATTATTTTTTTTTAAGTATTTTTTTTTTCAAAAATAATTTTTTTTTTTCAAAAATATTTTTTTTTTTCAAAAATAATTTTTTTTTTTCAAAAATATTTTTTTTTCAAATATATATTTTTTTCAAAAATAATTTTTTTTTTAAAAGAAATTTTTTTTTCAAAAATATATATTTTTTTTTTTCAAAAATGATTTTTTTTTTTTTCAAAAATTATTTTTTTACTTTTTTCAAAATTTTTTTTTTTTTTTTTCAAAAATATTTTTTTTTTTTACATGGGGCGGTCATAATGTTTTGGCTGATCATGGGGTTGTCAGCTTTTGTCACTTCCCACTCTAGTTTTGAACATTTCGCCATTCATTCCTATGGGACCAATTTCGCCGCAAAAACGTCATTTCGTGGACCATTCGGCAAAACATTCCACAAAGTAATAACACACCAATCGGGAACAATCCGCTCGTTTCGGTATATTATTTGTCTCTGTAGTGTGAAAACTGTGGGAGGAGTCTACAAGCATTATCAAGTCTAGCAGATGAAGTCACATGCATTTGGAGTGTCTCAGCATCTTGTGTTTACAACCACTGTTTCCTAGCAACGCTCATGCCCTGTTTATGCTTCCCAAATACTGCTTCATCAAAACTGCCCCATCAGAATTACCCCATCAAAACTGCCCCATCGTATTCCTCTATTATAAATCAGTGCATGGTGTGTCTGTCCCCTCCCCCGGGCTCTGTAATCAGCTGAGATGCTCCAGCCACCTTCCCCCCTGTGTATAACAGAAGCTTTGGTAACCATGGCAACAAAACAAACACTAACAGTACACTCTGATTAATGGCTAAAATTTCCTGAAATGACCTCTAAACAAATGGCCGTATTTTAAAAACTATACATCCTACAGCGAAGATCTTTATATTGTGAGAATCACAAGACCCAGACCTAGATTTTGATGTATAGTATGTCTCTGAAATATTAAAAATGAAGGCACAGTCGCAGTTTAGATATTGCCCTTCAAATTTGGAGGGGGCTAGAGTGTAGTTTCAATGAATGTCAATGGACGGCGTGAGTTGCAAACAAATGGTCATATTGTGAAAACTATCAGGACTATGGCTTAGCTGTGGACATGTTTAGTGGCAGCAGGGATAGCTGAACGTTTTGATATAAGATTTGTGTAGGTGGGCTTGAAAATGAGGGAGTGGCGGCAGTTTAGAAATCATGTTCTGATTTTCCAGCTTTTGTCATCTCCCACTCTAGTTTCCCCATTCATTCCTATGGGACCAATTTCGCCGCAAAAACGACGATATTTCGTGAACCATTCGGCGAAACGTTCCACAAAGTAACAGCACACCATTCGGGAACAATCCGCACGTTTCGGTATATTACTTGTCTATGTAGTGTAAAAACTGTGGGAGGAGTTAGGGTGGTAAATTTGGCTATAATAATAAGAATAATATATATGTGAGATAACAGTAAGTGGTCTTGCTATGCAAGAACACTTAATTAACTAGAAAAGGTACAATTTCTGGGGAAATTGTGAAAGTGTTCTTGCCTCTACAACTGGAGTGGGCGGAGTAACTGGGTGGGGTGGAGTGGCTTGAGTAACTGTGAAAAGTGTTAAAAAGCTTAATATTTTAAAAAGTATAAATAGTAGTAAAAAAGTTCCATCATTCACTGAAAGAGCTGAACATTTTTTTCAAAAGTAATTTTTTTTTTCAAAAATGAATTTTTTTATTTCAAAAATAATTTTTTTTTCGAAATTATTATTTTTTTTAAAGTAATTTTTTTTTCAAAAATAATTTTTTTTTTCAAAAATATTTTTTTTTTTCAAATATATTTTTTTTTCAAAAATAATTTTTTTTTTAAAAGAAATTTTTTTTTCAAAAATATTTTTTTTTTCAAAAATAATTTTTTTTTCAAAAATATTTTTTTTTCAAAAATATATATTTTTTTTTTTCAAAAATGATTTTTTTTTTTTCAAAAATTATTTTTTTACTTTTTTCAAAATTTTTTTTTTTTTTTCAAAAATATTTTTTTTTTTACATGGGGCGGTCATAATGTTTTGGCTGATCATGGGGTGGTCATAATGTTTTGGCTGATCATGGGGTTGTCAGCTTTTGTCACTTCCCACTCTAGTTTTGAACATTTCGCCATTCATTCCTATGGGACCAATTTCGCCGCAAAAACGTCATTTCGTGGACCATTCGGCAAAACATTCCACAAAGTAATAACACACCAATCGGGAACAATCCGCTCGTTTCGGTATATTATTTGTCTCTGTAGTGTGAAAACTGTGGGAGGAGTCTACAAGCATTATCAAGTCTAGCAGATGAAGTCACATGCATTTGGAGTGTCTCAGCATCTTGTGTTTACAACCACTGTTTCCTAGCAACGCTCATGCCCTGTTTATGCTTCCCAAATACTGCTTCATCAAAACTGCCCCATCAGAATTACCCCATCAAAACTGCCCCATCATATTCCTCTATTATAAATCAGTACATGGTGTGTCTGTCCCCTCCCCCGGGCTCTGTAATCAGCTGAGATGCTCCAGCCACCTTCCCCCCTGTGTATAACAGAAGCTTTGGTAACCATGGCAACAAAACAAACACTAACAGTACACTCTGATTAATGGCTAAAATTTCCTGAAATGACCTCTAAACAAATGGCCGTATTTTAAAAACTATACATCCTACAGCGAAGATCTTTATATTGTGAGAATCACAAGACCCAGACCTAGATTTTGATGTATAGTATGTCTCTGAAATATTAAAAATGAAGGCACAGTCGCAGTTTAGAAATTGCCCTTCAAATTTGGAGGGGGCTAGAGTGTAGTTTCAATGAATGTCAATGGACGGCGTGAGTTGCAAACAAATGGTCATATTGTGAAAACTATCAGGACTATGGCTTAGCTGTGGACATGTTTAGTGGCAGCAGGGATAGCTGAACGTTTTGATATAAGATTTGTGTAGGTGGGCTTGAAAATGAGGGAGTGGCGGCAGTTTAGAAATCATGTTCTGATTTTCCAGCTTTTGTCATCTCCCACTCTAGTTTCCCTATTCATTCCTATGGGACCAATTTCGCCGCAAAAACGACGATATTTCGTGAACCATTCGGCGAAACGTTCCACAAAGTAATAGCACACCATTCGGGAACAATCCGCACGTTTCGGTATATTACTTGTCTATGTAGTGTAAAAACTGTGGGAGGAGTTAGGGTGGTAAATTTGGCTATAATAATAAGAATAATATATATGTGAGATAACAGTAAGTGGTCTTGCTATGCAAGAACACTTAACTAGAAAAGGTACAATTTCTGGGGAAATTGTGAAAAGTGTTCTTGCCTCTACAACTGGAGTGGGCGGAGTAACTGGGTGGGGTGGAGTGGCTTGAGTAACTGTGAAAAGTGTTAAAAAGCTTAATATTGTAAAAAGTATAAATAGTAGTAAAAAAGTTCCATCATTCGCTGAAAGAGCTGAACATTTTTTTCAAAAGTAATTTTTTTTTTCAAAAGTAATTTTTTTTTTCAAAAATGAATTTTTTTTAATCAAAAATGATTTTTTTTTCTTCAAAAATGATTTTTTTTTTCAAAAGTAATTTTTTTTTTCAAAGGTAATTTTTTTTTTTCAAAAATGAATTTTTTTATTTCAAAAATATTTTTTTTTCGAAATTATTATTTTTTTTAAAGTAATTTTTTCTTCAAAAATAATTTTTTTTTTTCAAAAATATTTTTTTTTTTCAAATATATTTTTTTTTCAAAAATAATTTTTTTTTAAAAGTAATTTTTTTTTCAAAAATATTTTTTTTTTCAAAAATAATTTTTTTTTTTTCAAAAATATTTTTTTTTTCAAAAATATTTTTTTTTTTTTTCAAAAATGATTTTTTTTTTTCAAAAATTATTTTTTTACTTTTTTCAAAAATAATTTTTTTTTTCAAAAATATTTTTTTTTTTACATGGGGCGGTCATAATGTTTTGGCTGATCATGGGGTGGTCATAATGTTTTGGCTGATCATGGGGTTGTCAGCTTTTGTCACTTCCCACTCTAGTTTTGAACATTTAGCCATTCATTCCTATGGGACCAATTTCGCCGCAAAAACGTCATTTCGTGGACCATTCGGCAAAACATTCCACAAAGTAATAACACACCAATCGGGAACAATCCGCTCGTTTCGGTATATTACTTGTCTCTGTAGTGTGAAAACTGTGGGAGGAGTCTACAAGCATTATCAAGTCTAGCAGATGAAGTCACATGCATTTGGAGTGTCTCAGCATCTTGTGTTTACAACCACTGTTTCCTAGCAACGCTCATGCCCTGTTTATGCTTCCCAAATACTGCTTCATCAAAACTGCCCCATCAGAATTACCCCATCAAAACTGCCCCATCATATTCCTCTATTATAAATCAGTACATGGTGTGTCTGTCCCCTCCCCCGGGCTCTGTAATCAGCTGAGATGCTCCAGCCACCTCCCCCCTGTGTATAACAGAAGCTTTGGTAACCATGGCAACAAAACAAACACTAACAGTACACTCTGATTAATGGCTAAAATTTCCTGAAATGACCTCTAAACAAATGGCCGTATTTTAAAAACTATACATCCTACAGCGAAGATCTTTATATTGTGAGAATCACAAGACCCAGACCTAGATTTTGATGTATAGTATGTCTCTGAAATATTAAAAATTAAGGCACAGTCGCAGTTTAGAAATTGCCCTTCAAATTTGGAGGGGGCTAGAGTGTAGTTTCAATGAATGTCAATGGACGGCGTGAGTTACAAACAAATGGTCATATTGTGAAAACTATCAGGACTATGGCTTAGCCGTGGACATGTTTAGTGGCAGCAGAGATAACTGAACGTTTTGATATAAGATTTGTGTAGGTGGGCTTGAAAATGAGGGAGTGGCGGCAGTTTAGAAATCATGTTCTGATTTTCCAGCTTTTGTCATCTCCCACTCTAGTTTCCCCATTCATTCCTATGGGACCAATTTCGCCGCAAAAATGACGATATTTCGTGAACCATTCGGCGAAACGTTCCACAAAGTAATAGCACACCATTCGGGAACAATCCGCACGTTTCGGTATATTACTTGTCTATGTAGTGTAAAAACTGTGGGAGGAGTTAGAGTGGTAAATTTGGCTATAATAATAAGAATAATATATATGTGAGATAACAGTAAGTGGTCTTGCTATGCAAGAACACTTAATTAGCTGTCCTCTCAAAATAACTCAACATACAGCCATTAATGTCTAAACCGCTGGCAACAAAGGTGAGTACACCCAAAGTGAAAATGTCCAAATTGAGCCCAAAGTGTCAATATTTTGTGTAGCCACCATTATCTCCCAGCACTGCCTTAATCCTCTTGGCCATAGAGTTCACCAGAGGTGGATATTAGAGACCTAGCGCTCCTCCACTTTCCATTTGAGGATGCCCCACAGATGCTCAATAGGGTTTAGGTCTGGAGACATGCTTGGCCAGTCCATCACCTTTACCCTCAGTTCTTTAGCAAGCCAGTGGTCATCTTGGAGGTATGTTTGGGGTCATTATCATGTTGGAATACTGCCCTGCGGCCCAGTCTCCGAAGGGAGGGAATCATGCTCTGCTTCAGTATGTCACAGTACATGTTGGCATTCATGGTTCCCTCAATAAACTGTAGCTCCCCAGTGTCGGCAGCACTCATGCAGCCCCAGACCATAACACTCCCACCACCATGCTTGACTGTAGGCAAGACACACTTGTCTTTGTACTGCTCACCTGGTTGCCGCCACACACGCTTGACATCATCTGAACCAATCATCTGAACCAAATAAGTTTATCTTGGTCTCATCAGACCACAGGACATGGTTCCAGTAATTCATGTCCTTAGTCTGCTTGTCTTCAGCAAATTGTTTGCGGGCTTTCTTGTGCATCATCTTTAGAACAGGCTTCCTTCTGGGACGACAGCCATGCAGACCAATTTTATGCAGTGTGCGGTGTATAGTGTGAGCACTGACAGGCTGACCCCCCACCCCTTCAACCTCTGTAGCAATGCTGGCAGCACTCATACACCTCTTTCCCAAAAGACAACCTCTGGATATGATGCTGAGCAGGTGCACTCAACTTCTTTGGTCAACCGTGGCAAGGCCTGCTCTGAGTGGAACCTGTCCTGTTAAACCGCTGTATGGTCTTGGCTACCGTGCTGCAGCTCAGTTTCAGGGTCTTGGCAATCTTCTTATAGCCTAGGCCATCTTTATGTAGAGCAACAATTCTTTTTTTCAGATCCTCAAAGAGTTCTTTGCCATGAGGTGCCATGTTGAACTTCCAGTGACCAGTATGAGAGAGTGAGAGCGATAACACCAAATTTAACACACCTGCTCCCCATTCACACCTGAGACCTTGTAACACTAACGAGTCACATGACACTGGGGAGGGAATAGGGGAGAGGAAGGAGTGGGAGAAAGGGGAACATTAAATCTCCTGAATAGCGGACCGAGTCCCAGAGATGCAAGCTATGGGTCATGAGAGGGCTAAGAGAAGGGGGGCGCAAAATTGAGGGAAGCTATAAAAGAGCCGAGACTGGGATAGGAGCGCAGTTGGGGATTTCCAAAAGTACCCATAAAGCAATGTCTAAGGGCGTGCAACATTGTAAGCTGTGAGAGCTGTGCAGCTAGGTAATACTCGGAGATGTTGGGGACATCCGGTCCGCCTCTTAGTCTGTGGGTAAAGAGAGTAGTGCAGGCCACTCTGGGGCATTTGTGGGCCCAGATGAAAGCTAAGATTTTATTCTGGAGTGAACGTAAGAAGAACGCGGGCACTTGGACCGGCAAGGTGCAAAACAAATAGAGAATCTTAGGGAGCACAGTCATTTTAACTGCTTTGATGCGACCGATCCACGACAGTGAAGGGAATCGCCAGGAGTCCAAAAGGGTGGTGATAGTACATAGGAGGGGATAATAGTTAATGGCAAAGAGAGAAGAGTAAGAAGGGGTCAAGCAGATTCCCAGGTATTCTAGGGAAGTGCCAGCCCAGCGGTATAGGAAGGACGATTGGAGGTGAGAGACCATGGAATTCGTAAAATTAACATTCAGGGCAGTTGTTTTCTGGGGGGTTAATTTGCAAGCCAGAGATGACTGCAAAGCGGGACAGCAGTGTGTGCAGATTAGGGAGTGTTGTGATGGGATTAGAGAGGGTCAGAAGAGTGTCGGTCGTGAATTAGTTAATCTTACAGGATTCACCAGCGTACGGAATCCCCGTAATATTAGGGTCAGCACGGAGGGCCGCCGCCAGAGGTTCCAGGGCCAGGATAAAGAGGGCCGGGGAGAGGGGGTAGCTCTGACGCATTCCTCGAAATATAGGAAAAGAAAAGGAGGAGAAGCCCTCATAGCAGACTAACGCTGTGGGGGGGGAGAACAGGACTTTGAGCCAGGTCAGGAAAGAATCTCAAAAACCTCAATGTTTCAACACATATCGTAGATAGTGCCAGGACAGGGTGTCAAATGCCTTGTAGATATCAAGTGAAAGCAAAATGCCTGGAATTTTACGTTTACGTTGAAGCAGGGAAATAAGATGTATCACTTTACGTACGTTGTCGGCTGCCTGGCGACCCAGGACGAATCCTACCTTGTCTCTGTGGATCATTTGGCATAAATAGAAACAGAAGTTTCATGTCCTCGTTCAGTAAGGAAATCCACTGAAAGCGTGTGGATCTTGTGCTTCCACCTCAGATTTCAGGATCATAAAAATATGAGCTCGGAGGGCATTGGAGGAAGGCATCTCGCCCCATCTCATAGCGTTAAAATAGGCTGTTAGGTGAGGTACCAGCAGTTGAGAAAATTTGCGGTAATAAAGACCAGAGAAACCGTCAGGGCCCGGGGCCTTCGCAGGACTAGTTGATTTGATAGCTAGGGATACTTCCAGTTCAGAAATATTCACATTCAGTGCCTCCCGGGCAGTCGTGGGCAAAGAGGGGAGCCTAAGATCTTGGAAAAAAGCATCTGCCAAGTCAATAAGGAAGGGAACGGGTTTGCTATAAAGGGAGGACAGGAAGGCGGAAAAAGACTTTGTGATTTTAGTCAGGTCCGAGGTGAGGTCACCACCGGAATGATCGGAGTCGGATAGGTTTCTGGGTTTGACCAGACGCGTTAATTTTATGAGCCAGCATCGCCCCTGGCTTGTTCGCACAAGTGTAGAATTTATGTCTTGCCCAGCGAAGGGCTTTTCCTGCTTGATCAGTGGCCAACAGGTCCAATTCCGCTACAATGGCATCTTGAGCCTTCCACGTCGCAATCAATGGAGAGGATTTCCAGGTCGCATCCGCTGCCCCCAACTGAGTATTAAGGTCTCGAAGGCTCTGCTCCCATTCGCGTTTACGCGCTGACGCAATTTGGATGAGGTGGCCTCGCACTGTGGTCTTGTGGGCCTCCCAAAGGGAAATCGCAGAAGAGACTGAGCCAACATTGTCTGCAAAAAGATTTGAATGGGAGCATGTATAGCAAGGCAAGAGTCTAGAGATATAAGAAGGGACTCATTAAGTCTCCAAATGGGGAGGGGGATGAGGGGAGCAAGCAAGTGAAGCCAAAAAACCAAGGGGGTCATGATCGGACCAGGGTGAGGAACGAGTCAAGATTGTTCCAATACAGGGGAGGAATTGGAGAGGGACCAGTACGTGGTCTATTCAGAAACTATTATGTGGGTTATAATAAAAAGTGAAGTCATGATCGCGTGGATGGCGTTCCCGCCAGGCATTGACAAGCCCATGAGAGCGCAACAGTGTGCGCATTTGTTCCCCCACTAATCGATCATGTGAGGGAGCCAATCCAGAGGCATAACGCTTGTTGAGCGACTAGTCCAAGGCCACGTTAGAGTCTCTCATGAGGATCAGGGTTCCAGAACTATGACGGGCTACAACCTGAAGGAGGTGGGAGAAGAACTTATGCTGGAAACGGTTCGGAGCGTAATACGTCACTATAGTAACGTCATGACCATTAGGGGGGCCCTGAACGAGTAGGTATCTGCCGGTTGGGCCCGCAGTTTCCTTGACACAATCAAAGATCAGGTGGCGGTGAAACGCAATGAGAACCCCCCTATGTTTCCCAGGGGCTGAGGCTAGATAAAAGGTGGGGTAGTGAGGTGAAAGATATTTGGGAGCCGAGGAGGACTTAAGGAAATGAAATACTTTGTATCGCTTATTCGGGGAATTGAATCTGTGGATGTTATTAGAATATACTTTCAGTGGAGAGGAAGCCATAATGCGGAGACGAGAGATGATTGCATGTACCCAGCCCAATATAGGGGTCTTAGTGGCTGCCAATCAACTACTGATACGCATCACTCTCTTTTCAATTTCTCCATTCTCGAAAAAAAAAAAAAAACATACTCTTATTACTTTCTTCAACCTGCAATCCAGAGCTGAAAACACAAAATACACATACAACATTAAAGGCAGAAACACTTGCTTAATTATCAAGGCCTTCCCCTCCAGAGTTAGAACCCGAAAGGACCAGAAGTTATTTTTTTTCTGCACTTTCACTCCCAACTCTCTCTCACATATAATTCATTATTGAACCTCATACCCAATATTTTTATACTTCCTCTGCATATCTTCCATCCACTCTCACCAATATCCCTTCAATCACCAAAAAACTCACATTTTATCCATATTCATCCCAAAACCACTTGCCGAACAAAAAATATTGATTAACAATTTCACCCTTCTCAAACCAGCTATAATCTTGCATCCATATACCCAATTACACTAAGACAACTCCCTCCACTACCAGTCACCTCCACCCCCTCACAAATGTATCTTTTACCAACATTCGCAACAAAGGTTCAATCATACACAAACAGTACAGGGGACAGAGTACACCCCTGTCTTTAACTTTTGAACTTTACTCAACATCCCACTATACAAACTTAATCCAATTAATCATTCCCTCAGGCACACCTATTTTCCTTAACACCTTAAACATCAAATCATGCAACACACTATAATACGCTTTTTCAAAATCTACTGCCAAAACTGCAGTAGAACCACTTCCTTTCCTTACAATACCACAACACATCTCTTAAACCAATCAAATTTTCAACAATCGATCTCCCAGGCACTGCACACACTTGCTCTTCTCCAACCATTTTACAAATCACCTCACGCAATCTGTCAGCAATCAGCTTTGCAGCTTTTAGTCCACATTCAACAAAGAATTTGGCCTCCAATTTTTTAAATCCAGCTTGTTTCCCTTTTAAAACAACAATACAATTATACTCTCATGCCTAGACCTCGGCAACCTTCCAGCTTTCAAAACCTCCACACACACTCTATATTCCCATTCACCGATCACCTCCCAAAATGTACAATAAAATTCAACAGATAAACCATCATTCCCAGGCGTTTTCCCTTGTCTCATACTCTTCAAACATACCTCAATCTCACCTTTCTGCACATCATCCCTTAACAAATCTTTCTTCTCCTCCTCCCCCAAACAATCCACAATCTGCTCCAAAATTCCACCCTCCACACTCTCATCTCTTACTTTCTCAGTATACAAATTTAAATAAAAGAAAAAAACCGCGCTGAAAAATAATATAAACACTTAAAGCTGCACGAATAAAACACCAATACCTGTGTACAATAAAAATAAAAGAGAAAAAAAAAAGTGCGCTCATAATGAACATAATCTGTGTAAAAAATACATAATCTAAATCCCTGTAAGAAAATCAGAAATGTGCATCAAAAAAATATTGATAATTAATAAATGGTAAAAAGCTGTGAAAAAAATATGCTTAAAAAGTGTCATAACATTTCAAGAAAAGTTTTCACAACCCAAATGGATAAGGAACAGTCCTTAGATGAAATACTCCAAGGAGCGAAAGTTCTTATGATGAACAGTAGGAGAGGGAGTCCCATACATAAACAGTTACTTCACAGAAGCAGGAGGAAGCATCCACCTTCCGACCAGTCAGACACTGTACATATATATGGAGAGGGAGGGAAATGAGGATAAGAGCTCTCATATAGTCCCACAGTATTAAAAGGTGGACCCTTACCCTCAATGATGGACCTCCTCTCTGACGAGGTCTCACACGCAGGCAGACTTTGCCCTCTGCAGGGACTGTGGATGGATGATGTCCGGATCCAGCTCATACAGTGTGCATCTCCAGCTTGGCTTCTACCAACTCGTCCACCTGGGGGGGGAGGGAGTGACAAGCACACTTGTCCCAAAGGGAGGTGGATAAAAAACAAAAGAGGGGCTCCAATGGTGTAATAAAGTTTTGGAATTTATTGCTAGTTAAAACAATGGAGTCACAACAAGTGAGCTCCGTGAATACAATATAAAAAAGCCGGCATAAAAATAGCAAACACCCGTGCAAATCATGGGGCGGACTGAGTGATGGCTTACGATGCGTAGCCACGCCCTACTAGTTTCGTTACATCTAACATCTTCAAAGGGGCACGGGCGACGCATCAAGTCATCACCTATATAGTGCAGAGCATGAACAAAGCCTCATTCTGACTTGATATCACCACTCAGGTGATATCAAGTCAGAATGAGGCTTTGTTCATGCTCTGCACTATATAGGTGATGACTTGATGCGTCGCCCGTGCCCCTTTGAAGATGTTAGATGTAACGAAACTAGTAGGGCGTGGCTACGCATCGTAAGCCATCACTCAGTCCGCCCCATGATTTGCACGGGTGTTTGCTATTTTTATGCCGGCTTTTTTATATTGTATTCACGGAGCTCACTTGTTGTGACTCCATTGTTTTTACTAGCAATAAATTCCAAAACTTTATTACACCATCGGAGCCCCTCTTTTGTTTTTTATCCACCTCTCTTTGGGACAAGTGTGCTTGTCACTCCCTCCCCCCCCAGGTGGACGAGTTGGTAGAAGCCAAGCTGGAGACGCACACTGTATGAGCTGGATCCGGACATCATCCATCCACAGTCCCTGCAGAGGGCAAAGTCTGCCTGCGTGTGAGACCTCGCCAGAGAGGAGGTCCATCATTGAGGGTAAGGGTCCACCTTTTAATACTGTGGGACTATATGAGAGCTCTTATCCTCATTTCCCTCCCTCTCCATATATATGTGCAGTGTCTGACTGGTCGGAAGGTGGATGCTTCCTCCTGCTTCTGTGAAGTAACTGTTTATGTATGGGACTCCCTCTCCTACTGTTCATCATAAGAACTTTCGCTCCTTGGAGTATTTCATCTAAGGACTGTTCCTTATCCATTTGGGTTGTGAAAACTTTTCTTGAAATGTTATGACACTTTTTAAGCATATTTTTTTCACAGCTTTTTACCATTTATTAATTATCAATATTTTTTTGATGCACATTTCTGATTTTCTTACAGGGATTTAGATTATGTATTTTTTACACAGATTATGTTCATTATGAGCGCACGTTTGTTTTCTCTCAGTATACAAATTTGAATAAAATTCCCATACTGCCTTCCTCACATTTTCATTACCAAAAACCTTCTTCCCCTCCCCATTCAAAACACCCAATATCTCCACTCTCCCTCCACATACAAAAAAAACTTATTACATTTTTCATCCCTTTCTCTTAAAACAGCCTTAGCCTGTGACATAATATTCTTTCCCTTTCATTCCAAAAAAAAATCTTACTCACCATTGGCAGGGTCTTTTTCCTCTTTTTGGCCCCAGTGGGTCCCCTGGCCTCCCCTCCTGGTCTGGTTTATGTATGGGGGTACTGGGTCAGCTTTTCAGGCTAGGCATCCCTCTTTTTGAGGCACGCCACTTGTGTTGGACCTCCGCCTCAAGAAAACTGGGAACATCTTTTTGCATTCATATGTTTTTAATCTGCATGGTTTCAAAGGGTTGTCATCTCAATATATATAACACTTAGTATTCTCGCTTAATTTTACCCTTGAGGAAGGAGATACACATATGTGCTCCGAAACGCATCGGGTGCAAGAATTACTGGTTTATTACTTGTACTATATTGTGATGACAGCACTGTAAATTTGTTATATTGTATCTTTTTTATGTGTTTTTTATATTTTGTACTTATTATATTGAATAAACACTTTTCAAACTAGATTAATTTTTCTCAAACGATTTCTGTGCGTTAAAAGTCCACCACAAGGGGATTTTGTTTCTTTTCTATAAACTCATTCAAACTCCCTCTCGTCTATTCAATCTCCACACTCGCATCCTCACCCAGTGCTCTTAACTCATTTTAATAATCCAAATATTTCTGCCACCTTTCATACTCCTCACTCTCTCTTTTTGCCTTCCCACACCCTTTTTCTTATAATTAAAAATGTTGTTCTTATCTTCACCCACTTCATCAATTCAACTACATCCTTAAAATCATTCACTCTTCTCTTAAGTTTATTAAACCACTCTTTATACTCACTTTTAACTTTCTCATCCTCCAACAAACTTACATTCAATTTCCATATACTCTTATCCGTAATGTCAGGTGCGACGAAACACGTAGAGCAGAGTCTGCTGTGATATCATCGCATAAACGGAAGTCCACAGGAAGCCTTCTTTTTAAAGTCTGGAGACTGTTTTTAAGCATCTTTTAAATATGAGTGTTTTACTTTTTTTTGTGGGGGCTCTATATTTGCGCATACCACATGAGTTGGGACTTACCATAACACACTTATTTCTCAATGAGCGTAGTACCAACGGCCATGATTACAACATGTTCGTCTTAGACCTTCTTCAATTCATTTTGACCCATAATGCTTTTATTTTTGACGGCTCCCACTACCTCTAGGTGCAGGGGGTGGCTATGGGGACTACTTGTGCTCCCTCATATGCTAACCTGTACCTTGGGGGGTGGGAGCAGTCGATTTTTGGATCTGCGGACTTGTCGATGCACTTCCCCCATGTATACTACTATGGCGGAAGTACATTGACGACATCCTCATTTTTTGGACTGGGACTATGGAACAACTTATTGAACTTGTATCTCAGTTGAATGACAATATATTCAATTTACACTTCACACTCAATGTGGACATTTCTTCTATCAAATCTGTAAATGTGTCAAGTTCTCATGTACCTGACTGATGAGCCCGATAGTGCAGAGGAAGGCCTCCCTTACATATCTGACTCGCGGCCCCTGGTAGAGCAGACAGGTGGCACGGGAGTGCAGAATGGTACGAGTGCCTGGCAGGATCAACAGCAGATGGGTCAGATGGCTGGCACAGCAGACAGGACCAGCAGGCTGGATGGATCAGCAGACAGGTGAGCAGACTGGATGGATCAGCAGACATGTGAGCAAACTGGATGGATCAGCAGACAGGTGAGCAAACTGGATGGATCAGCAGGCAGGTGAGCAGACTGGATGGATCAGCAGGCAGGTGAGCAGACTGGATGGATCAGCAGACAGGTGAGCAAACTGGATGAATCAGCAGGCAGGTGAGCAGACTGGATGGATCAGCAGACAGGTGAGCAAACTGGATGGATCAGCAGACAGGTGAGCAAACTGGATGGATCAGCAGACAGGTGAGCAAACTGGATGGATCAGCAGGCAGGTGAGCAGACTGGAGGGATCAGCAGGCAGGTAAGCAGACTGGATGGATCAGCAGACAGGTGAGCAGACTGGATGGATCAGCAGACAGGTGAGCAGACTGGATGGATCAGCAGACAGGTAAGCAGACTGGGACTGAAGCTGGATGGCTGCAGTAGGTAAGTATAGCAGACTGGAGGAGAGTCTTGGAACGTCAGGCAGGCTGGGTTGATAATCAGGCTGGCAACAAAGGTCCAAGAGGAGCAGGCAGAAGGAATTGTCAAACAAGCCAAGGGTCAGGTGCAGGCAGATAACAGGAACAGTCTCAAAACAAGCTGGGCCAAACAGGAACAAATATCAGATCTTCAGGAAACACATACACAGAGCTGCAGAACAAACAGCAAGGACACAGAGCTGCTGAGGTGTTTAAATAAGGCAGCCTGTTGCCAATCACTGAAATCAGCCTGGACTAAGTTAACCCTTAGGTGGCAGATCCATGACAAGATGGATCCATCAGTACAAATTTATTTAGGGAAACCAACAGCTGGGAACTTCCTTCTTCATGCCACTAGTGTCCATCCGAGACACCTTATTAAAGCCATACCCGTTGGACAATACATGCAAGTCCATTGTAACTGTTCAAATGACGGGGACTTCAAAATTCAGGCAGACACTCTTAGAGAAAGACTTGTAGAAAGGTGTTAAAGCAACAAGGCGCATAAGCAAGCCTATAAAAAAGCAATGGAGAGTCCTTGCAACCTCCTGCTCTTTCAGGGTAAACAGGGGTCTGAACGGACCATTATTAGACCTATCCTTAAGTTCAATAAAGTGATGAGATCTACAAGGTTTTGTCTAAACTATGGCATCTTCTTACTGAGGATGCCACTGTTAAACACTTTATAGACCCCAGTCCACATATTACCTTTAAAAGGAACCGATCACTTGGAGATGCCTTGACGGCTAGCCATTTTGATAGACAGGACGTTTAGATCAATGTGGCACATGCCCTAGAGGCACTTTTAAATGTGGCCACTGTGACTACTGCCCTAACATTTATTCTGATAACGAACCCTTCAACATAGGTTCTTCTCATAAAACTGAAGCACTTTGTAAACTGTGAAACGAGGGGTGTTGTTTACTTGCTCAAGGGGGGGCTGTAATGCCTACTACGTGGGCAAGACTAAACGCATGCTCTGGCAAAGCATAAAGGAGCATGCAGCTGACATTAAGCATGAAATCCCCGTTAGTCCCATTGCTAGGCACTTTGCTGAATGAACATCATGTAACACTGATTCCCTCCAATTCTGAGCTATAGATAAGATACCCCGGCCCTCATGGAGGGGACTTTGTTAATCATATCCTGTGCTTGGAATCTAGATGGTTTTTTACCCTGAGAACAAGTTATCCTCCTGGCCTAAATGGCTTTGTTAGTTATGCCCCCTTTCTTTCAAACTAATATAGGGGCCCCTTATGTTTGGAACATGTTACTGGCAATGTATATACTTTGATTGTTTATTAGTGTGTCACTCCTCTGATAAATATCTATTGGTTGTGGTATTCTATTTTATTTCCCTGGTTTTTCTTAGTTTATGTATCACTATTTTACTTAATTCACATATCCCCCTTTCTTCCTCCTTTTTTTCCCCCTCCCCCCCAATATATATTTTTTTTTACCAGTTGGCCCTTGGGGATGTAGGGATTGGGTCTCCATAGGTTTTTTATTTTGGGGGACTTTTTCATCCATCGCATTTTGTCGCGATATTGAGGGATTACTGCCTGTGGGTTGTTGGCTTTTTACATTTTTTGTTGTTTTTTTTTTTATTTGGCAGATGTGGCTCTGCTTTGTGGCCATGATTGAGGGTGGGCTGTGCTGTGTTTGCGGTGGCCCTCACGTCGGGGTAGAGGTTGGGAGTTTTGGGGGCGGGGCTTTGGCTCTTTTTATTTCCGCCTGCCCTTTCACATTTTCCCTCCACAGCCAGCTACATGTGTACGTTCTGCCACCTGGCCACGCCCCTCAAAGTCCATTGATGGTGGCTGCTGGGCGATCAATTGTTAAGGAAGGGGTCTATTGTTGTTGGGAGGTCTTATGTACACATGATAGGCCTAAAAGTATAGACATGGTTATGTCATGGTGGTGATTCTGAGTCCTGGGCCTTGTAGTTCCTCTGTCAAAACAGTCTGGTCAGAGAGGTGTCCGCCGTAAAGATGGGGTGACGTCATCCCCTGCAGCCTGCTGTTCCCTGCGCCTCATGCCTCGTCTCGAGTTTGTCTTCTGGAGCCGGCATAACCATCTAATGGCGGACACCTCAATGGACTTTCCAGTATACCCCTTGCCATTAAATACATTAAGTGCTGGAGGTGCCGGAACTGCACTCCCCCGCGTTCTGATGAAAAAAAGTCCTGGTTTTATGGCATGTTTTATTGGTGGTTCAGTCATTTGTATTTCATCTGGGATTTCCATGCAAAGAAAATGGGTACTAAAAAATGTTTAACACCTTCCCTCCCAGCCTATAGCAGATTAATGGCTGGGCGGGCTTTTTGTCCTTTTGAGCGGACGTCATTTAGTGTCCTCTCAGAAGGCACTGTGCTGCGGCATGATCTTTCACCTGCTGTGTCCAGCCGATGACTGATCACTATATCTGCCAGTATCATGTGATCACTGTGACCAAGCACAACAGATCACATGACAGTTGTAAACAATGATGGCTTCTTTTCATGTCATTCATTGTATACAATTGTGTTGCTAGCTGTGATTGGTCACAGTGATCACATAGTACAGACAGGGACAATCACAGCCCATCTGTACCCATCTGCCCATCTGTACCACATATAAAAAAATCATAATTATAAAATCATAATAGAAAGAAAAAAAAATGTAAAACAGTTTTAATTTTTTTTTTAATACTGTCACCAGTTGGTGTCCCTGATCACCGCCACACCAGTTATATGATAATGTTGTACTGCACTGGTGACAGTATATAATAAAAAAAAATGTTAAACTTTTTTTAAAATTTCTTAATTTTTCAAAAAATGACAACTTCAAAAAACTTGCCATGCCTCTTACTAAATACATTGGACTGTCTACCTTCCAAAATGGGCTAATTTGGGGGATATTTGTACTGTCCTGGCATTTTCGGGCCTCAAGAAATGAAATAGGCCGACAGTACATCAGGATTGATTGATTTTCAGATATACTGTATATACCATAGTTTGTGGACTATATATGTTTCCTACAAACTAAATAATATTCACTGATTTGGGGTTTTTTTTTACCAAGAAAATGTAGAATACATTTTGACCTAAATTTATTAAGAAAGATTATTTATTTGAAAAATGTTATAACAGAAATGAAGAAAACATGTTTTTGTTTCAACATTTTGGGGTTTTTTTTGTTTACCAAAAAATAAATAACTCAGCGGTGATTAAATACCACCAAACAAAAGCTCTATTTTTGTGAAAAAAATGATAAAAATTTCTTGCAGTATTGCATGTCCGCGCAATTGTCATTCAATGTGTGACACAGCTGAAAGCTAAAAATTGGTCTGGGCAGGAAGTGGGTAAAAGTGTATTGGAAAAGTTGGGAAAGGTATTAAGAAAGTTTTCTAGTATAACTCTGGGCTATGGCTTTTTCATGTTAGACCAATCCAGAATTCTACTATCTTCACTGATTTGAACCACCTGGTAGTAAGCAAGCCTTACTTTTAACCTTTAGAGCCCATTCACACAGGGACGACTTGTCAGGTGACCTAGTCGCCTGACAAGTCGCCTCCCGTTCTGTACTATGGAACCGTTCTAAGGGGAGCGACGCAAGTCGCTCCGACTTAGAAAAAGGTTCCTGTATGACTTCGGGGGCGACTTGGGGCGACTTGCATAGACTTCTATACAGAAGTCGTTTTGCAAGTCGCCCGGGCAGTCGTTTGCAGGTCGCCTCGCTGAGGCGACCTGCAAGTCGTGTTGCCCCTGTGTGAATGGGGTCTGAGACCCCTTTCACATTGAAGCACTCAAAAACTGCCCATAAAATGTCAGGTGTTTTTTGCAGTGCTTTTGTGGCACATTGGCAACTTTTTTACGGCATCAGCGGTGTGCTTTTTTTAAGGTCACGTGATAACATGACCTTAAAAAAAAAAGAAAAAGATATTTTGCTGCGATTTTGCAGTGCTTTGGAAGCACTTCCCATTTATTTCAATGGAGGGGCATTTTTGAGGCGCTTTTTAAAGCGCTCCAAACATGCCCCAAAGATGCTGCATGCGGGACTTTTTGCACCGCCCCGCCAGAGCACCGCCCCAGTGTGAAAGCATCCATTAAAAGGAATGGGAAGCTGTTTTCAGGTGCTATTTTTAGCGCAAAAGCGCCCGAAAAGCGCCTCAGTGTGAAAAGGGTCTGATAGGGATAAAGATTATCTTTTCACCCTGGAGGGCATGTTCTTTTAGATACATTTTGAGAAAAGTCTATTTGTTTTTCATGGAAGGATTTGGCAATATCAATACGTTTTGCTATGTGATTTGGCAATATCAGGGTGTTTAATTTATAGATGAATTTGGATAACACTACACTCTTTATTACGTTTATTCTGTTGATCATAGATATTGGTAAGCTGTTCCAGGTTTTAAGAAACATGTTTATTTGTTTTATTAGCGGATGAAAGTTATATGTGTACTGTTTCTTTATATTAAATATTTGATTTTTTTTCATAACTCCTTTAAATACACAAATGTTACATATTTGGTTTCAGGTATTTTGTTCTGGTGTTGTATTTAGCATTTCCTATTTTTAATTATTTCCTTTAAAGCTAAAGTGCACCAAAGTTTTTAAAATCCTTAATGATATTGGGAAGTGATAAATGGGGGTCAGTTATAGCTAGGAATGGATCATCGTCAACGGAAGATATTTTAAATTCTAAGTTGTAGTACTTAGTATTAATCTGTTGCAGTCTAAACTCAATAAATTGTACACATTGATTGTAATTAGGGATGAGCTTCGAGTTCGAGTTGAACCCATGTTCGACTCGAACATCGCATGTTCGACCTTTGTCGAATTGCGAACGTTATGAGCCGTTGGCGCCAAATTCAAATGGCGCGTCACGGCCCATAATTCACTGTGGAATTGCAATGCATTGCTGGCTGATGATTGACGTCTGTACAGAGAGCCGTAATTGGCCAAAGCCACGGTGGCGTTGGCCAATTATGCCTCAGGGGGTTAAGTACATGCCCCACACAATATAAGGCCGCCTACGTGGCGGCCTTGTGTAGTGTGTTGCGGCGGAGAGAAAGACAGGGAGACAGTGTCATTTGATTTAAGTTAGATAGAGTAGGCAGGCGAGTCAGTTAGCTGCACTTACAGTGTATTGTGTATATATGCATCCTAGGTGTTGTATACATATATATATATACACTATAATCAGTTTAGCTAGATCCGTTCCTGTTATTCTCTTTATACTGACAGGCAGGCAGGTGTTTTTACAGTATTTACAGCTACCTGAAGAAAATTGCTGGTGTTCTTCTGATCCTATTAGTACCACAGGCAGGCAGCTACAGTATTTACAGTTAGTGTAGTGCGTCCTCTGCACAGTGTGCACCTAAAGCTACCTGAAGAAAATTGGTGGTGTTCTTCTGATCCTATTAGTACCACAGGCAGGCAGCTGCAGTATTTACAGTTAGTGTAGTGCGTCCTCTGTACAGTGTGCACCTAAAGCTACCTGAAGAAAATTGGTGGTGTTCTTCTGATCCTATTGGTACCACAGGCAGGCAGTTGCAGTATTTACAGTTAGTGTAGTGCGTCCTCTGCACAGTGTGCACCTAAAGCTACCTGAAGAAAATTGGTAGTGTTCTTCTGCTCCTATTAGTACCACAGGCAGGCAGCTGCAGTATTTACAGTTAGTGTACTGTGTCCTCTGCACGGTGTGCACCTAAAGCTACCTGAAGACAATTGCTGTTGTTCTGATCCTATTAGTACCAAAGGCAGGTAGATGCAGTATTTACAGTTAGTGTACTGTGTCCTCTGCACAGTGTGCACCTAAAGCTACCTGAAGACAATTGCTGTTGTTCTCACCCTATTAGTACCACAGGCAAGCAGCTGCAGTATTTACAGTTAGTGTAGTGTGTCCTCTGCACAGTGTGCAGCTTAAGCTACCTGAAGACAATTGCTGTTGTTCTGATCCTATTAATACCACAGGCAGGCAGCTGCAGTATTTACAGTTAGTGTACTGTGTCCTCTGCACAGTGTGCACCTAAAGCTACCTGAAGACAATTGCTGTTGTTCTGATCCTATTTAATACCACAGGCAGGCAGCTGCAGTATTTACAGTTAGTGTAGTGCATCCTCTGCACAGTGTGCACCTAAAGCTACCTGAAGAAAATTGGTGGTGTTCTTCTGATCCTATTAATACCACAGGCAGGCAGCTGCAGTATTTACAGTTAGTGTAGTGCGTCCTCTGCACAGTGTGCACCTAAAGCTACTTGAAGACAAGTGCTGTTGTTCTCATTCTATTAATACCACAGGCAGGCAGCTGCAGTATTTACAGTTAGTGTAGTGCGTCCTCTGCACAGTGTGCACCTAAAGCTACCTGAAGAAAATTGGTGGTGTTCTTCTGATCCTATTAGTACCACAGATAGGCAGCTGCAGTATTTACAGTTAGTGTAGTGCGTCCTCTGCACAGTGTGCACCTAAAGCTACCTTAAGACAATTGCTGTTGTTCTGATCCTATTAATACCACAGACAGGCAGCTGCAGTATTTACAGTTAGTGTATTGTGTCCTCTGCACAGTGTGCACCTAAAGCTACCTGAAGACAATTGCTGTTGTTCTCATTCTATTAATACCACAGGCAGGCAGCTGTAGTATTTACAGTTAGTGTAGTGCGTCCTCTGCACAGTGTGCACCTAAAGCTATCTGAAGAAAATTGGTGGTGTTCTTCTGATCCTATTAGTACCACAGGTAGGCAGCTGCAGTATTTACAGTTAGTGTAGTGCGTCCTCTGCACAGTGTGCACCTAAAGCTACCTGAAGACAATTGTTGTTGTTCTGATCCTATTAATACCACAGACAGGCAGCAGCAGTGTTTACAGTTAGTGTACTGTGTCCTCTGCATAGTGTGCACCTAAAGCTACCTAAAGAAAATTGGTGGTGTTCTTCTGATCCTATTAGGTACCACAGGCAGTCAGCTGCAGTATTTACAGTTAGTGTACTGTGTCCCCTGCACAGTGTGCACCTAAAGCTACCTGAAGACAATTGCTGTTGTTCTGATCCTATTAATACGACAGGCAGGCAGCTGCAGTATTTACAGTTAGTGTAGTGCATTCTTTGCACAGTGTGCACCTAAAGCTACCTGAAGACAATTGCTGTTGTTCTGATCCTATTTAATACCACAGGCCGGCAGCTACAGTATTTACAGTTAGTGTAGTTCGTCCTTTGCACAGTGTGCACCTAAAGCTACCTGATGACAATTGCTGTTGTTCTGATCCTATTAGTACCACAGGCAAGCAGCTGCAGTATTTACAGTTAGTGTAGTGCGTGCTCTGCACAGTGTGCACCTAAAGCTACCTGAAGACAATTGGTGGTGTTCTTCTGATCCTATTAGTACCACAGGCAGGCAGCTGCAGTATTTACAGTTAGTGTACTGTGTCCTCTGCACGGTGTGCACCTAAAGCTACCTGAAGACAATTGTTGTTGTTCTGATCCTATTAGTACCAAAGGCAGGCAGATGCAGTATTTACAGTTAGTGTACTGTGTCCTCTGCACAGTGTGCACCTAAAGCTACCTGAAGACAATTGCTGTTGTTCTCACCCTATTAGTACCACAGGCAAGCAGCTGCAGTATTTACAGTTAGTGTAGTGTGTCCTTTGCACAGTGTGCACCTAAAGCTACCTGAAGACAATTGCTGTTGTTCTGATCATTTTAATACCATAGGCAGGCAGCTGCAGTATTTACAGTTAGTGTAAATAGTTACATAGTTACATAGTTACATAGTAGGTGAGGTTGAAAAAAGACACAAGTCCATCTAATCCAACCTATGTGTGATTATGTGTCAGTATTGCACTGTATATCCCTGTATGTTGTGGTCATTCAGGTTAGTATCTAATAGTTTCTTGAAGCTATCAATGCTTCCCGCAGAGACCACCGCCTGTGATAGGGAATTCCACATCCTTGCCGCTCTTACAGTAAAGAACCCTCTACGTAGTTTAAAGTTAAACCTCTTTTCTTCTAATTTTAATGAGTGGCCACGAGTCTTGTTAAACTCTCTTCTGCGAAAAAGTTTTATTTCTATTGTAGGGTCACCAGTACGGTATTTGTATATCGAAATCATATTCCCTCTCAAGCGTCCCTTCTCCAGAGAGAATAAGTTCAGTGCTCGCTTCATTTCCAGTACATCTTTCCTGAGGACTGGTGCCCAGAACTGGACAGCATACTCTAGGTGCGGCCGGACCAGAGTCTTGTAGTGGAGTGGGAGAATGATCGTTTTATCTCTGGAGTTTATCCCTTTTTTAATGCATGCCAAAATTCTGTTTGCTTTGTTAGCAGCAGCTTGGCATTGCATGCCATTGCTGAGCCTATCATCTACTAGGACCCCCAGGTCCTTTTCAATCCTAGATTCCCCCTGAGGTTCTCCCCCCAGTGTATAGATTGCATTCATATTTTTGCCACCCAAATGCATTATTTTACATTTTCTACATTGAACCTCATTTGCCATGTAGTTGCCCACCTCATTAATTTGTTCAGATCTTTTTGCAAGGTTTCCACATCCTGCAGAGAAGTTATTGCCCTGCTTAGCTTAGTATCGTCTGCAAATACAGAGATTGAACTGTTTATCCTATCCTCCAGGTCATTTATGAACAAACTAAATAGGATTGGTCCAAGCACAGAACCCTGGGGAACCCCACTACCCACCCCTGACCATTCTGAGTACTCCCCATTTATCACCACCCTCTGAACTCGCCCTTGTAGCCAGTTTTCAATCCATGTACTCACTCTATGGTCCATGCCAACGGACCTTATTTTGTACAGTAAACGTTTATGGGGAACTGTGTCAAATGCTTTTGCAAAATCCAGATACACCACGTCTACGGGCCTTCCTTTATCTACATGGCAACTCACCTCCTCATAGAAGGTTAGTAGATTGGTTTGGCAAGATTCTTCATGAATCCATGCTGATTACTGCTAATGATACCGTTCTCATTACTAAAATCTTGTATATAGTCCCTTATCCCCTCCAAGAGTTTACATTCTATTGATGTTAGGCTAACTGGTCTGTAATTCCCAGGGATGTATTTTGGGCCCTTTTTAAATATTGGTGCTACATTGGCTTTTTTCCAATCAGCTGGTACCATTCCAGTCAGTAGACTGTCTGTAAAAATTAGGAACAACGGTCTGGCAATCACTTGACTAGGTTCCCTAAGTATCCTCGGATGCAAGCCATCTGGTCCCAGTGATTTATTAATGTTAAGTTTCTCAAGTCTAATTTTAATTCTGTCCTCTGTGAACCATGGAGGTGCTTCCTATGTTGTGTCATGAGGATAAACACTTCAGTTTTGGTTACTAAAGCCCCCGATTAATTCGTGAAGACTGAGGAGAAGAATAAATTCAATACCTTCGCCATCTCCCCATCCTTTGTAACCAGATGTCCTTCCTCATTCTTTATGGGGCCAATATGGTCTGTCCTCCCTTTTTTACTGTTTACATACTTAAAGAATTTCTTGGGATTTTTTTTGCTCTCCTCCGCTATGTATCTTTCATGTTCTATCTTAGCCGTCCTAATTGCACCCTTACATTTCTTGTTGCATTCTTTATAAAGTCTGAATGCCGAGGATGATCCCTTAACCCTGTATTTTTTGAAGGCCTTCTCCTTTGCTTTTATATGCATTTTTACATTGGTGTTAAGCCACCCAGGACTTTTGTTAGCTCTTTTAAATGTATTACCCAATGGGATACATTGGCTAATGCCCTTATTTAATATGCTCTTAAAGCAAACCCATCTCTCTTCCGTATTCTTTGTTCCTAATATTTTATCCCAATTTATGCCTTTTAGCAAGGTTTGTAGTTTAGGGAAGTTGGATCTTTTGAAATTCAGTGTCTTTGCATTCCCTTTATGTTTCCTATTTGTGTGATTTATACTAAAACTAATTGACCTGTGATCGCTGTTACCTAAATTGCCCCGTATTTACACATCCGTGATCAGGTCTGTATTGTTGGTAATCAGTAGATCCAGTAATGTTTTATTTCTAGTTGGCGCGTCTACCATCTGACCCATAAAAATGTCCTGCAAGACATTAAGGAACTGGCGAGCCTTAAATTAATGCGCGGTTCCCTCCACCCAGTCTATGTCTGGATAATTAATATCCCCCATTATGATAACACTTCCCATCCTTGCTGCTAATCCAAATTGTGATAGGATATCTGTCTCCACTTCCTCCGGCAGCTTAGGGGGCCTATAGCATACTCCCAGGATGATTTTCCTCTTAGCTTCATCCCTTTCGAGCTCTACCCATAAGTATTCCACCTCCTCCCTAGCTCCCTCAGTGATGTCATCTCTCACATTCACTTGTACATTATTCTTGATATATAGGCATACCCCTCCCCCTTTTTTACCCCCTCTATCCTTGCGGTAAAGGGTATATCCTTGAATGTTTGCCAGCCAATCATGAGAGCTGTTAAACCAGGTATCTGAAATTCCCACAAAATCCAAATCTTCCTCGTGCAACAGTATCTCTAGTTCACCCATCTTGTCCGCCATGCTCCTGGCATTGGTGAACATGCCACATAGTTTAGACCGGTCAGACAGTGTGCACCTAAAGCTACATGAAGAAAATTGCTGTTGTTCTAATCTTAATAATACCACAGGCAGGCAGCTGCAGTATTTACAGTTAGTGTACTGTGTCCTCTGCACAGTGTGCACCTAAAGCTAACTGAAGACAAATGCTGTTGTTCTGATCCTATTGTTGCCAAGTCAGACAGCTGCAGTATTTACAGTTAGAGTACTGTATCCTCTGCACAGTGTGCACCTAAAGCTACTTGAAGACTATTGCTGTTGTTCTGATCCTATTAATACCACAGGCAGGAAGCTGCAGTATTTACAGTTAGTGTACTGTGTCCTCTGCACAGTGTGCACCTAAAGCTACCTGAAGACAATTGCTGTTGTTCTGATCCTATCAATACCACAGGCAGGCAGCTGCAGTATATACTGTGTATTCTGCACAGTGTGCACCTAAAGCTACCTCAAGAAAATTGGTGGTGTTCTTCTGATCCTATTAGTACCACAGGCAGGCAGCTACAGTATTTACAGTTATGCCCTGTACACACAATAGAATTTTCCGATGGAAAATGTGTGATAGGACCTTGTTGTCGGAAATTCTGACCTTGTGTAGGCTCCATCACACATATTCCATAGGAATTTCCGACACACAAAGTTTGAGAGCTTGCTATAAAATTTTCCGACAACAAAATCCGTTGTCGGAAATTCCGATCTTGTGTACACAAATCCGACGCACAAAGTGCCACGCATGCTCAGAATAAAAGAGAAAAAAGAGACCAAAGCTATTGGTTACTGCCCCGTTTATAGTCCCGACGTACGTATTTTACGTCACCGCATTCAGAACGATCGGATTTTCCGACAACTTTGTGTGACCGTGTGTATGCTAGACAAGTTTGAGCCAACATCCGTTGGAAAAAATCCATGGATTCTGTTGTCGGAATGTGCGATCAATGTCCGACTGTATGTACAGGGCATTAGTGTACTGCATCCTCTGCACAGTGTGCACCTAAAGCTACCTGAAGACAATTGGTGGTGTTCTTCTGATCCTAATGCCGCGTACACACGGTCGGACTTTTCGTCTACAAAAGTCCAACGGACGCTGACGGACTAAAGCTGGCTGGTAATCCGATCGTGTGTGGGCTTCTCCGGACTTTCAACTGACTTTTTCAGCCTCAAATCCGACGGACTTTAGATTTGAAACATGCTTCAAATCTTTCCGACGGACTCGAGTCCGGTCGAAAAATCCGCTCGTCTGTATGCTAGTCTGACGGACAAAAACCCACGCTAGGGCAGCTATTGGCTACTGGCTATCAACTTCCTTATTTTAGTCCGGTGTACGTCATCACGTAAGAATTCGACGGACTTTTGTGTGATCGTGTGTAGGCAAGTCTGTTCGTTAGAAAGTCCGCCGCAAGTCCGTCGAAAGTCCGTCGAAAGTCTGTCGGACAGGCTGTCGGACTTTTGTAGCTGAAAAGTCCGACCGTGTGTACGCCCCATAATAGTACCAGAAGCAGGCAGCTGCAGTATTTACAGTTATGCCGCGTACACACGAGCGGACGTTATGGCAGACTTTGCCCGGCGGACGGGATTTCGTCGGACAATTCGATCGTGTGTGGGCTCCAGCGGACTTTGTTTTCTCAAAAGTTGGACGGACTTAGATTTGAAACATGTTTCAAATGTATCCGACGGACTCGAGTCCGGTCGGAAAGTCCGCTCGTCTGTATGCTAGTTCGATGGACAAAAAGCCACGCTAGGGCAGCTATTGGCTACTGGCTATGAACTTCCTTATTTTAGTCCAGTCGTACGTCATCACGTACGAATTCGACGGACTTTGGTTGATTGTGTGTAGGCAAGTCCGTTCATTCAGAAAGTCAGTCATAAAGTCCGTCGAAAAGTCCGCCGGGAAAAGTCTGCCGTAAAGTCCACTCGTGTGTACGCCGCATTAGTGTACTGCGTCCTCTGCAGAGTGTGCACTTAAAGCTACCTGAAGACAATTGCTGTTGTTCTGATCCTATTAATACCACAGGCAGGCAGCTGCAGTATTTACAGTTAGTGTACTGTGTCCTCTGCACAGTGTCCACTTAAAGTTACCTGAAGACAATTGCTGTTGTTCTGATCCAATTAATACCACAGGCCGGCATCTACAGTATCTACAGTTAGTGTACTGTGTCCTCTGCACAGTGGGCACCTAAAGCTACCTGAAGAAAATTGGTGGTATTCTTCTGATCCTATTAGTACCACAGGCAGGCAGCTGCAGTATTTACAGTTAGTGTACTGAGTCCTCTGCCCAGTGTGCACCTAAAGCTACCTGAAGACAATTGCTGTTGTTCTGATCCTATTAATACCACAGGCAGGCAGCTGCAGTATTTACAGTTAGTGTAGTGCGTCCTCTGCACAGTGTGCACCTAAAGCTACCTGAAGAAAACTGGTGGTGTTCTTCTGATCCTATTAGTACCACTGGAAGGCAGCTGCAGTATTTACAGTTACTGTACTGTGTCCTCTGCCCAGTGTGCACCTAAAGCTACCTGAAGACAATTGCTGTTGTTCTGATTCTATTAATACCACAGGCAGGCAGCTGCAGTATTTACAGTTAGTGTAGTGCATCCTCTGCACAGTGTGCACCTAAAGCTACCTGAAGAAAATTGGTGGTGCTCTTCTGATCCTATTAGTACCACAGGCAGGCAGCTGCAGTACTTACAGTTACTGTACTGCGTCCTCTGCCCAGTGTGCACCTAAAGCTACCTGAAGACAATTGCTGTTGTTCTGATTCTATTAATACCACAGGCAGGCAGCTGCAGTATTTACAGTTAGTATAGTGCGTCCTCTGCACAGTGTGCACCTAAAGCTACCTGAAGAAAATTGGTGGTGTTCTTCTGATCCTATTAGTACCACGGGCAGGCAGCTGCAGTATTTACAGTTAGTTTACTGAGTCCTCTGCCCAGTGTGCACCTAAAGCTACCTGAAGACAATTGCTGTTGTTCTGATCCTATTAATACCACAGGCAGGCAGCTGCAGTATTTACAGTTAGTATAGTGCATCCTCTGCACAGTATGCACCTAAAGCTACCTGAAGAAAATTGGTGGTGTTCTTCTGATCCTATTAGTACCACAGGCAGGCAGCTGCAGTATTTACAGTTAGTGTTGTGTATCCTCTGCACAGTGTGCACCTAAAGCTAGCTGAAGACAATTGCTGTTTTTCTGATCCAATTAATACCACAGGCAGGCAGCTGCAGTATTTACAGTAGGTGTAGTGCGTCCTCTGCACAGTGTGCACTTAAAGCTACCTGAAGAAAATGCTGTTGTTCTGATCCTATTAATACCACAGGCAGCAGGTGCAGTATTTACAGTTAGTGTACTTTGTCCTCTGCACGGTGTGCACCTAAAGCTACCTGAAGAAAAATTGGTGGTGTTCTTCTTATCCTATTAGTACCACAGGCAGGCAGCTGCAGTATTTACAGTTAGTGTAGTGCGTCCTCTGCACAGTGTGCACCTAAAGCTACCTGAAGACAATTGCTGTTGTTCTGATCCTATTAGTACCACAGGCAAGCAGCTGCAGTATTTACAATTAGTGTAGTGCGTCCTCTGCACAGTGTGCACCTAAAGCTACCTGAAGACAATTGCTGTTGTTCTGATCCTATTAATACCACAGGCAGGCAGCTGCAGTATTTACAGTTAGTGTACTGTGTCCTCTGCACCATGTGCACCTAAAGCTACCTAAAGACAATTGCTGTTGTTTTGATCCTATTAATACCACAGGCAGGCAGCTGCAGTATTTACAGATAGTGTAGTGCGTCCTCTGCACAGTGTGCACCTAAAGCTACCTGAAGAAAAATTCCTGTTGTTCTGATCCTATTAATACCACAGGCAGGCAGCTGCAGTATTTACAGTTAGTGTTCTGCGTCCTCTGCACAGTGTGCACCTAAAGCTACCTGAAGACAATTGCTGTTGTTCTGATCCTATTAATACCACAGGCAGGCAGCTGCAGTATTTACAGTTAGTGTACTGCGTCCTCTGCACAGTGTGCACCTAAAGCTACCTGAAGTCAATTGCTGTTGTTCTGATCCTATTAATACCACAGGCAGGCAGCTACAGTATTTACAGTTAGTGTACTGTGTCTTCTGCACAGTGTGCACCTAAAGCTACCTGAAGAAAATTGGTGGTGTTCTTCTGATCCTATTAGTACCACAGGCAGGCAGCTGCAGTATTTACAGTTAGTGTAGTGTGTCCTCTGCACAGTGTGCACCTAAAGCTACCTGAAGACAATTGCTGTTGTTCTGATCCTATTAATACGACAGGCGGGCAGATACAGTATTTAAAGTTAGAGTACTGTGTCCTCTGCACAGTGTGCAGCTAACACTAACTGAAGAAAATTGGTGGTGTTCTTCTGATCCTATTTGTACCACAGGCAGGCAGCTGCAGTATTTACAGTTAGTGTAGTGCGTCCTCTGCACAGTGTGCACCTAAAGCTACCTGAAGACAATTGCTGTTGTTCTGATCCTATTAATACCACAGGCAGGCAGCTCCAGTATTTACAGTTAGTGGGCTGTGTCCTCTGAACAGTGTGCACCTAAAGCTACCTGAAGACAATTGCTGGTGTTCTTCTGATCCTATTAGTACCACAGGCAGGCAGCTGCAGTATTTACAGTTAGTGTTCTGCGTCCTCTGCACAGTGTGCACCTAAAGCTACCTGAAGATAATTGCTGTTGTTCTGATCCTATTAGTACCACAGACAGGCAGCTGCAGTATTTACAGTTAGTGTAGTGCGTCCTCTGCACAGTGTGCACCTAAAGCTACCTGAAGACAATTGTTGTTGTTCTGATCCTATTAATTCCACAGGCAGGCAGCTGCAGTATTTACAGTTAGTGTACTGCATCCTATGCACAGTGTGCACCTAAAGCTACCTGAAGACAATTGCTGTTGTTCTGATCCTATTAATACCACAGGCAGGCAGCTGCAGTATTTACAGTTAGTGGTCTGTGTCCTCTACACAGTGTGCACCTAAAACTACCTGAAGACAATTAGTGGTGTTCTTCTGATCCTATTAGTACCACAGACAGGCAGTTGCAGTATTTACAGTTAGTGTTCTGCGTCCTCTGCACAGTGTGCACCTAAAGCTACCTGAAGACAATTGCTGTTGTTCTGATCCTATTAATACCACAGGCAGGCAGCTGCAGTATTTACAGTTAGTGTACTGCGTCCTCTGCACAGTGTGCACCTAAAGCTACCTGAAGTCAATTGCTGTTGTTCTGATCCTATTAATACCACAGGCAGGCAGCTACAGTATTTACAGTTAGTGTACTGTGTCTTCTGCACAGTGTGCACCTAAAGCTACCTGAAGAAAATTGGTGGTGTTCTTCTGATCCTATTAGTACCACAGGCAGGCAGCTGCAGTATTTACAGTTAGTGTAGTGTGTCCTCTGCACAGTGTGCACCTAAAGCTACCTGAAGACAATTGCTGTTGTTCTGATACTATTAATACGACAGGCGGGCAGATACAGTATTTAAAGTTAGAGTACTGTGTCCTCTGCACAGTGTGCAGCTAACACTAACTGAAGAAAATTGGTGGTGTTCTTCTGATCCTATTTGTACCACAGGCAGGCAGCTGCAGTATTTACAGTTAGTGTAGTGCGTCCTCTGCACAGTGTGCACCTAAAGCTACCTGAAGACAATTGATGTTGTTCTGATCCTATTAATACCACAGGCAGGCAGCTCCAGTATTTACAGTTAGTGGACTGTGTCCTCTGAACAGTGTGCACCTAAAGCTACCTGAAGGCAATTGCTGGTGTTCTGATCCTATTAATACCACAGGCAGACAGCTGCAGTATTTACAGTTAGTGTAGTGCATCCTCTGCACAGTGTGCACCGAAAGCTACCTGAAGACAATTGTTGTTGTTCTGATCCTTTTAATACCACAGGCAGGCAGCTGCAGTATTTACAGTTAGTGTGCTGCGTCCTCTGCGCAGTGTGCACCTAAAGCTACCTGAAGACAACTGCTGTTGTTCTGATCCTATTAATACCACAGGCAGGCAGCTGCAGTGTTTACAGTTAGTGTACTGTGTCCTCTGCACAGTGTGCACCTTAAGCTACCTGAAGAAAATTGGTGGTGTCCTTCTGATCCTATTAGCACCACAGGCAGGCAGCTGCAGTATTTACAGTTAGTGTAGTGCGTCCTCTGCACAGTGTGCACCTAAAGCTACCTGAAGACAATTGATGTTGTTCTGATCCTATTAATACCACAGGCAGGCAGCTGCAGTATTTACAGTTAGTGTACTGTGTTTTCTGCACAGTGTGCACCTAAAGCTACCTGAAGAAAATTGGTGGTGTTCTTCTGATCCTATTAGTACCACAGGCAGGCAGCTGCAGTATTCACAGTTAGTGTACTGTGTCCTCTGCACAGTGTGCACCTAAAGCTACCTGAAGACAATTGCTGTTGTTCTGATCCTATTAATACCACAGGCAGCTATAGTATTTACAGTTAGTGTACTGTGTCTTCTGCACAGTGTGCACCTAAAGCTACCTGAAGAAAATTGGTGGTATTCTTCTGATCCTATTAGTACCACAGGCAGGCAGCTGCAGTATTTACAGTTAGTTTACTGGGTCCTCTGCACAGTGTGCACCTAAAGCTACCTGAAGACAATTGCTGTTGTTCTGATCCTATTAATACCACAGGCAGCTACAGTATTTACAGTTAGTGTACTGTGTCTTCTGCACAGTGTGCACCTAAAGCTACCTGAAGACAATTGCTGTTGTTCTGATCCTATTAATACGACAGGCGGGCAGATACAGTATTTAAAGTTAGAGTACTGTGTCCTCTGCACAGTGTGCAGCTAACACTAACTGAAGAAAATTGGTGGTGTTCTTCTGATCCTATTTGTACCACAGGCAGGCAGCTGCAGTATTTACAGTTAGTGTAGTGCGTCCTCTGCACAGTGTGCACCTAAAGCTACCTGAAGACAATTGCTGTTGTTCTGATCCTATTAATACCACAGGCAGGCAGCTCCAGTATTTACAGTTAGTGGGCTGTGTCCTCTGAACAGTGTGCACCTAAAGCTACCTGAAGACAATTGCTGGTGTTCTTCTGATCCTATTAGTACCACAGGCAGGCAGCTGCAGTATTTACAGTTAGTGTTCTGCGTCCTCTGCACAGTGTGCACCTAAAGCTACCTGAAGATAATTGCTGTTGTTCTGATCCTATTAGTACCACAGACAGGCAGCTGCAGTATTTACAGTTAGTGTAGTGCGTCCTCTGCACAGTGTGCACCTAAAGCTACCTGAAGACAATTGTTGTTGTTCTGATCCTATTAATTCCACAGGCAGGCAGCTGCAGTATTTACAGTTAGTGTACTGCATCCTATGCACAGTGTGCACCTAAAGCTACCTGAAGACAATTGCTGTTGTTCTGATCCTATTAATACCACAGGCAGGCAGCTGCAGTATTTACAGTTAGTGGTCTGTGTCCTCTACACAGTGTGCACCTAAAACTACCTGAAGACAATTAGTGGTGTTCTTCTGATCCTATTAGTACCACAGACAGGCAGTTGCAGTATTTACAGTTAGTGTTCTGCGTCCTCTGCACAGTGTGCACCTAAAGCTACCTGAAGACAATTGCTGTTGTTCTGATCCTATTAATACCACAGGCAGGCAGCTGCAGTATTTACAGTTAGTGTACTGCGTCCTCTGCACAGTGTGCACCTAAAGCTACCTGAAGTCAATTGCTGTTGTTCTGATCCTATTAATACCACAGGCAGGCAGCTACAGTATTTACAGTTAGTGTACTGTGTCTTCTGCACAGTGTGCACCTAAAGCTACCTGAAGAAAATTGGTGGTGTTCTTCTGATCCTATTAGTACCACAGGCAGGCAGCTGCAGTATTTACAGTTAGTGTAGTGTGTCCTCTGCACATTGTGCACATAAAAGCTACCTGAAGACAATTGCTGTTGTTCTGATACTATTAATACGACAGGCGGGCAGATACAGTATTTAAAGTTAGAGTACTGTGTCCTCTGCACAGTGTGCAGCTAACACTAACTGAAGAAAATTGGTGGTGTTCTTCTGATCCTATTTGTACCACAGGCAGGCAGCTGCAGTATTTACAGTTAGTGTAGTGCGTCCTCTGCACAGTGTGCACCTAAAGCTACCTGAAGACAATTGATGTTGTTCTGATCCTATTAATACCACAGGCAGGCAGCTCCAGTATTTACAGTTAGTGGACTGTGTCCTCTGAACAGTGTGCACCTAAAGCTACCTGAAGGCAATTGCTGGTGTTCTGATCCTATTAATACCACAGGCAGACAGCTGCAGTATTTACAGTTAGTGTAGTGCATCCTCTGCACAGTGTGCACCGAAAGCTACCTGAAGACAATTGTTGTTGTTCTGATCCTTTTAATACCACAGGCAGGCAGCTGCAGTATTTACAGTTAGTGTGCTGCGTCCTCTGCGCAGTGTGCACCTAAAGCTACCTGAAGACAACTGCTGTTGTTCTGATCCTATTAATACCACAGGCAGGCAGCTGCAGTGTTTACAGTTAGTGTACTGTGTCCTCTGCACAGTGTGCACCTTAAGCTACCTGAAGAAAATTGGTGGTGTCCTTCTGATCCTATTAGCACCACAGGCAGGCAGCTGCAGTATTTACAGTTAGTGTAGTGCGTCCTCTGCACAGTGTGCACCTAAAGCTACCTGAAGACAATTGATGTTGTTCTGATCCTATTAATACCACAGGCAGGCAGCTGCAGTATTTACAGTTAGTGTACTGTGTTTTCTGCACAGTGTGCACCTAAAGCTACCTGAAGAAAATTGGTGGTGTTCTTCTGATCCTATTAGTACCACAGGCAGGCAGCTGCAGTATTCACAGTTAGTGTACTGTGTCCTCTGCACAGTGTGCACCTAAAGCTACCTGAAGACAATTGCTGTTGTTCTGATCCTATTAATATCACAGGCAGGCAGCTGCAGTATTTACAGTTAGTGGACTGTGTCCTCTACACAGTGTGCACCTAAAGCTACCTGAAGACAATTGGTGGTGTTCTTCTGATCCTATTAGTACCACAGGCAGGCAGGTGCAGTATTTACAGTTAGTGTACTGCGTCCTCTGCACAGTGTGCACCTAAAGCTACCTGAAGACAATATCTGTTGTTCTGATCCTATTAATACCACAGGCAGGCAACTGCAGTATTTACAGTTAGTGCACTGTGTACTCTGCTCAGTGTGCACCTAAAGCTACCTGAAGACAATTGCTGTTGTTCTGATCCTATTAATACGACAGGCAGGCAGCTACAGTATTTACAGTTAGTGTACTGTGTCCTCTGCACAGTGTGCACTTAACACTACCTGAAGTAAATTGGTGGTGTTCTTCTGATCCTATTAGTACCACAAGCAGGCAGCTGCAGGATTTACAGTTAGTGTACTGCGTCCTCTGCGCAGTGTGCACCTAAAGCTACCTGAAGACAAATGCTGTTGTTCTGATCCTATTAATACCACAGGTAGGCAGCTGCAGTATTTACAGTTATGCCCCGTACACACGGTCGGACTTTGTTCGGACATTCCGACAACAAAATCCTAGGATTTTTTCAGACGGATGTTGGCTCAAACTTGTTTTGCCTACACACGGTCGCACAAAGTTGTTGGAATTTCCGATCGACAACAACGCGGTGACGTACACCACGTACGACGAGACTAGAAAAGGCCGGTTCAGAACCAGGCGCGGCACCCTTTGGGCTCCCTTTGCTAATCTCGTGTTAGAAAAGTTTGGTGAGAGACGATTCGCGCTTTTTCAGACTCGTGGCTTTCAGATCATTTTCTGCCGTTCAGTTTGTGCTTGTGGGTTTGTATCTGCTCTTCAGTGCGTGCAGTCAGTTCGTATCTGAGTTTTCTGTGCGATCTTGCCCGCTCGTTGCTGTTTTTTAGGTCGCTCTTCACAGGCCTTGCTGTTCTTCAGTGTGTTCTGTTACTTCGTTCTGAGCAGCCGACCGTTTTCTAGCCATGTTTCATATGCGTACTCCTCGTAGAATTCGTGCTGTGCGGGGGCTTGGTGTTGGGTTCCTGACCTTGACACAAGTCCAGTCCATGAACAGGGTGGGGAGGAGTTCATGGACCAAGAATTGGTTGCTTCAGCGTGACCAGTTCTCTCATATGCTTTTGCTCCGTGAGATCCGTGAGAATAATCCTGATGATTTCAGGAACTTTCTCAGGATGACGGACCCCGTGTTTCACCGTTTGTTGGCTTCGCTGACCCCTTATATTAGCAGGCAGGATACCTGCATGAGGCAAGCCATCACTCCGGAGCAGAGGTTGGTCGCTACCCTGTGGTATTTGGCCACAGGGAGAAGCCTGCAGGACCTCAAGTTCTCGACAGGCATCTCCCCCCAGGCTCTTTTTTGTGGACATTTACTGCTTGTGCTTGTTTGAGCTGACCCTGACAGAAATGTGTGGAGTCCAGAAAATGGCGTGATTGTGTAACCTTATACAAAGCACTGTTGGCTGTTATTTACTAAATGCAAAGACACTTTTCACTACAAGTGCACTTGCAACTGCACTGAAACTGCACTTGTAGTGCAAAGAGGATTTGCCCTTAGGAAATTACCCCCATTTTCTCATAAAACAACAATTACATCACCCCAAAAGTGTTGTAGCGTTGAGACAATAATCCACACATTCTTGATGAGCAATCTTTTTAATACCTGCACAATCACATGTGCATTTTCCAAAGGTTTTTCTGACAAACCAACATGTTTGTTGTATATCAATTTTTGTGGTGTCATTATCCAAAATCAAAATGTGCATTTTATCGAAAACAGGCCTGTGTAAAACCCACAAGAAAGACACAAATCTTGATCTTACAAAGTTCACATTTGGTAGAACTTGAAGGCAATATCAGACATGAGTATTTAGGAACTGTGTTTGATATTGCGTTCAGATGGGGGGAAATCACCCCTGGAAAAGCCAAATTTGGAAGATGCACACAAATTTCACAATGTCAACATGTGCTATCTGCCATCAAGGGGGATCAAGGGACGTGTTTTGGGGGAGAAAGCCCTTCCTCACCACTACTTTATTATTGAGGAAGGGGTTGCACCCCCAAAACGCATCCATTGATCTCCCGTGATGGCAGATAGCACATGTTGACACACTGTGTGCATCCTCCAAATTTGGCTTTTGGAAAAATCACAAAAACATTTAGCACATTGTAGCACACAAAAGAAGAAAGTGATTTGGAGCAGCTTTAAACTCGCCCCAAAACATCAATGATGTTTTTATATTTTGGAATAACATCATTGATGTTTTGCTTGATGATTTCCAATTGTAAATTACACCCCATGATCTCCCCGATCACGATCTGGGCACTTTCTGATGTGAAAGGATCTTCATCCACAACCTCAAGATCACCTAAAAAGAGAGGAACCCAAAATAAATTAGGTCTAAAAAAAATGCCGCCATCCATCTCTTATCTGAGCCTGTGGTCGCAGACACTCACCTGTTGTGGTGACTAGTTCCACCACGTCTTCTTCCTCCTGCTCATCTTGTGTTGGGGGGATTTCCCCTTCTTCCAGAGGGGGGGGGGGTCTCTGGTCTCCTCGGATGAGGGGTGTCCTCCGAGTCTTTTCTCCCCTATGTAAAACAAAAATGGTATAATTAGCACACAGATATTTGATGGCAGAACTATAAAGATGAAACATTGCTTGGAAGTGGGGTACAATGATCTATTTTAGCAGAGTTCCAAGATGTAGCATTTTTAGTGTCCTTTGTCAAGCTGCAATACTTTACCTGTTTAGTACAAGCTTCACAGATGGAGACCCCCCTATAGTATACACTGGAGCACCTGTGTGGCTCCCCTAATAAAAATGGTGTTCTGGGGTCCCACACTAGTGCTCCAGTGTCCAGATGTGAAAACAGCTGCTGAGTGTCTTCTCCTTACACACAATCTAGTTTGCATTTCATTCTAGTAACCAAGCCATCTACACAACCCAATTCTTTGAAGACAAGTATAGGGCCTCAAAATGGTGGCCAAATGCATATGGCCTAAACAATTGTATTTTATAGTCCGAAATAAAAATGTGTGATCCGAACGAATAATGTGGCCATGAACATGAAAGTTGCCATTTTAAACTGTACAACTGTTCCTAAAAGCACATGGAGCAGCACGAACGTAATAAACACAAAAAGAATAGGAACACAGCACAACTACTTACTTTTTTGCAGCACTCTCCGGATCTTTCTGTACTGCTCATGTTCTCTTAATTTCAGGTCCGACCACCGCTTCCTGAGCTGATCTTTCGATCGTCGTACCCCGAATTTCCGGTGCAGACTCCTGACCACTTTCGCCATGATCTTGGCCTTTCGGATATTGGGGTTGGGGTAAGGCCCATACTTTCCATCATAGTCGGCCTTCTTCGGGATGTCCACCATCTCCAACATCTCCCCAAAGGACATATTTGAGTCCTTTAATCTCCTTCTGGATTGGGACGTTTCAGGCTCCGGCCTTTCCTCCTCCTCCTCCTCGTTGCTGTACTTAGCACGATCCTGCTGTCTATCCGCCATGTGCTCTTCCTCCACTGCGCCGAACGAAAAGGGGCGGGGAATAGAATAGAAAGAACGTCAGGGGCGGGCGGAGTTATACGCATGCGCAGTGTGTATAAATCGTAACGCGCGCGTCTTACGTACGATCTGTGAGCGGAGGAAGGAGCATCGGAGACGCCGATTATGCTAACGAAGGTAGGATCTAAACTTGGGCCTATACTGCTTCGAAATTGAAGCCTATATTGTAACAAGATTAGGGGAGTTTAGCCTGACATTGGGGTTTGTCTTGTGTTGTGTCTTGCAGAGAAAATGGATGGGTTCAACGACCACAATTTCCTGCCCCTGTTCATAGACAAGTACAGGGAGCTGCCCTGTCTGTGGCAGGTGAGATACCCCCACTATAACCACAAACAAAAGAGGCAGGCAGCGCTGGAGAAACTGCTGGAGTTGGTGAAGCCGGTGGTCCCCACAGCAACCATAACCTATTTAAAAGCTAAAATTGGTGGCCTGAGGAGCACGTATCTTAGGGAGCGCAAGAAAGTCACAGATTCCCAGAGGTCCGGAGCTGCAGCAGATGACATTTATGTCCCCAGGTTGTGGTACTATGAGAGACTGCGATTTCTGTCAGACCACACTGAAGTCAGGGAATCCCTCTCCACTCTTCCTTCCACTCTTCCTTCCACCCCAGCTGAGGCTTCCGATGTCCAACCTGGGCCTTCCAGCCAGGAAGAAGTGGAGGAGCCCAGCTGGAGTCAGGTATAGCATTCTTCTACAGATTTCTGGGCAATAAATAAATGATGTTTACTAGATGTTATTATTGATCAGTAATTGCTGATTCCAAAAAGTGTTTTACATATCAATAGACAGTAGTGGGCACCCAAAATTGGGACAAGAATGAAAAATGCTGGGCTCAGAAGGATAGTCTGTTATATTTGTTAACATTCAATTTGCAGCAGTCAGGAGGTGAAAATTGTGTGTGATTGATGTAAAAAAAACTAAAACTATGTCCCTTTTTCATACACAGGAAGACCTCAGCCAGGAGGAGGCTGTGGAATGTGGCAGTCAGGAGGAGGCGGGGATTAGTGGCAGCCAGGAGGAGGCGGGGCTAAGTGTCAGCCAAGAGAAGCCTGGGACAAGTCGCAGCCTGACTGAGTCTCAGGTTCCTCCCCTCCGCCTGCCATACAAAAGGGCCAGGAAGGCCACTCCCAGTCCTGTGCAGGATTCAGCATACAGGCTGATCCAGGAGGCTTCTGCGTCCCTGAGAGCCTTCCCCAGTCCTGAAGAGGCCTTTGCCTGCATGGCTGCCACCAAATTGCAGGGCATGCAGGAGGGCCAACGCAAGATCTCTGAGGACCTGATTTATAAAGTCCTACGTAAGGGGGAGAGTGGGGAACTGACACACAAGACGGATGAAATTGAGATCAACGATCCTCCTCCTGCTGCCACAACTCCACCACCACAGCCAAAGCCTGTAAGGAAGCGTGGAAGGAAGACCAAAGAGTAATTGCCCTGGGTTCAGTCTGGTCTGACAAAAGCTGCAGTCTCTCGTATGACCACAGCCTGGGGACACAGATGTCATCTGCTGCTTTCCGGATCTCTGGGACTTCTGGACCAGACTGCCCTCCCTTAGATAAGGACTCCTCAGGCCACCAATTTTGCTTTTAAATAATTGATGTCTGCCCTGGGGGTCCAAGGTTTCGCCCACTTCTGCAGTTTCTCCAGCGTTGCCTCCCTCTTTGTTTATAGTTGTGACCCCTTAATAAAATATTTTTAGGTAAATTCTACTCTCCTGTGTGTGTTTTCATCCAAAAAGGACAGTTTGTTGGTGACGATTCAGGTACATTTCTAACATAAAATGTGAAATTAACAAGGGACAACAACACCAAACAATCTCCTACAGATTAAATAGAACAACATATCAATGGTGTTGTGGGAACTTGTCACAAAAAACACACAAACATTTTCGGGACTACAAATCAAAATCACCAAAAAAAAAAAATTAAAAAAGAGAAACACAAAAAAAGATTCTACATTAAAGTCAAAAAAATAAAAAAAATATGTTGTCAGATGTGAGAAATCAAAATATATTGAGGGAATCCCGATAAATAGTAACGAAAGAAGTTTGTGAGAAGTGTGTGTGAATATGAGCATCAAAACGACTTAATTCTTGTCACATTATAAAGAGAGTGCGCTGTATTAAACCATTTTGAACATTGCAGCGTGACGAAAGTGCTGTATCCATTACGAACGCTAAGTTTACCAGAACGGGCTGTCCCGTGTCGGAATTTCTTCTGAGCATGCGTGGCACTTTGTGCGTCTGAACAGGCCACACACGGTGGGAATTGACGCGATCGGATTTTGTTGTCGGAAAATTTTATCTCCATCTGTCCAAATTTGTATGTTGGAAAATCCGATGGAAAATGTCCGATGGAGCCCACACACGGTTGGAATTTCCGACAACACGCTCCGATCGGACAATGTCCATCGGAAAATCCGACCGTGTGTACGGGGCATTAGTGTACTGCGTTCCCTGCACAGTGTGCACCTAAAGCTACCTGAAGACAATTGCTGTTGTTCTGATCCTATTAATACCACAGGCAGGCAGCTACAGTATTTACAGTTAGTGTACTGTGTCTTCTGCACAGTGTGCACCTAAAGCTACCTGAAGGCAATTGCTGGTGTTCTGATCCTATTAATACCACAGGCAGACAGCTGCAGTATTTACAGTTAGTGTAGTGCATCCTCTGCACAGTGTGCACCTAAAGCTACCTGAAGACAATTGTTGTTGTTCTGATCCTTTTAATACCACAGGCAGGCAGCTGCAGTATTTACAGTTAGTGTGCTGCGTCCTCTGTGCAGTGTGCACCTAAAGCTACCTGAAGACAACTGCTGTTGTTCTGATCCTATTAATACCACAGGCAGGCAGCTGCAGTGTTTACAGTTAGTGTAGTGTGTCCTCTACACAGTGTGCACCGAAAGCTACCTTAAGACAATTGGTGGTGTTCTTCTGAACCTATTAGTACCATAGGCAGGCAGCTGCAGTATTTACAGTTAGTGTACTGTGTCCTCTGCACAGTGTGCACCTAAAGCTACCTGAAGATAATTGCTGTTGTTCTGATCCTATTTAATACCACAGGCAGAAAGCTGCAGTATTTACAGTTAGTGTAGTGCATCCTCTGCACAGTGTGCACCTAAAGCTACCTGAAGAAAATTGGTGGTGTCCTTCTGATCCTATTAGCACCACAGGCAGGCAGCTGCAGTATTTACAGTTAGTGTAGTGCGTCCTCTGCACAGTGTGCACCTAAAGCTACCTGAAGACAATTGCTGTTGTTCTGATCCTATTAATACCACAGACAGGCAGCTGCAGTATTTACAGTTAGTGTATTGTGTCTTCTGCACAGTGTACACCTAAAGCTACCTGAAGAAAATTGGTGGTGTTCTTCTGATCCTATTAGTACCACAGGCAGGCAGCTGCAGTATTCATAGTTAGTGTACTGTGTCCTCTGCACAGTGTGCACCTAAAGCTACCTAAAGACAATTGCTGTTGTTCTGATCCTATTAATACCACAGGCAGCTACAGTATTTACAGTTAGTGTACTGTGTCTTCTGCACAGTGTGCACCTAAAGCTACCTGAAGAAAATTGGTGGTGTTCTTCTGATCCTATTAGTACCACAGGCAGGCAGCTGCAGTATTTACAGTTACTGTAGTGTGTCCTCTGCACAGTGTGCACCTAAAGCTACCTGAAGACAATTGCTGTTTTTCTGATCCTATTAATACCACAGGCAGGCAGCTGCAGTATTTACAGTTAGTGGACTGTGTCCTCTACACAGTGTGCACCTAAAGCTACCTGAAGACAATTGCTGTTGTTCTGATCCTATTAATACGACAGGCGGGCAGATACAGTATTTAAAGTTAGAGTACTGTGTCCTCTGCACAGTGTGCACCTAACACTAACTGAAGAAAATTGGTGGTGTTCTTCTGATCCTATTTGTACCACAGGCAGGCAGCTGCAGTATTTACAGTTAGTGTAGTGCGTCCTCTGCACAGTGTGCACCTAAAGCTACCTGAAGACAATTGCTGTTGTTCTGATCCTATTAATACCACAGGCAGGCAGCTCCAGTATTTACAGTTAGTGGACTGTGTTCTCTGCACAGTGTGCACCTAAAGCTACCTGAAGACAATTGCTAGTGTTCTTCTGATCCTATTAGTACCACAGGCAGGCAGCTGCAGTATTTACAGTTAGTGTTCTGCGTCCTCTGCACAGTGTGCACCTAAAGCTACCTGAAGATAATTGCTGTTGTTCTGATCCTATTAATACCACAGGCAGGCAGCTGCAGTATTTACAGTTAGTGTACTGCATCCTCTGCACAGTGTGCACCTAAAGCTACCTGAAGGCAATTGCTGGTGTTCTGATCCTATTAATACCACAGACAGACAGCTACAGTATTTACAGTTAGTGTAGTGCATCCTCTGCACAGTGTGCACCTAAAGCTACCTGAAGACAACTGCTGTTGTTCTGATCCTATTAATACCACAGGCAGGCAGCTGCAGTGTTTACAGTTAGTGTACTGTGTCCTCTACACAGTGTGCACCGAAAGCTACCTTAAGACAACTGGTGGTGTTCTTCTGAACCTATTAGTACCATAAGCAGGCAGCTGCAGTATTTACACTTAGTGTACTGTGTCCTCTGCACAGTGTGCACCTAAAGCTACCTGAAGACAATTGCTGTTGTTCTGATCCTATTTAATACCACAGGCAGGAAGCTGCAGTATTTACAGTTAGTGTAGTGCGTCCTCTGCACAGTGTGCACCTAAAGCTACCTGAAGAAAATTGGTGGTGTCCTTCTGATCCTATTAGCACCACAGGCAGGCAGCTGCAGTATTTACAGTTAGTGGACTGTGTCCTCTGAACAGTGTGCACCTAAAGCTACCTGAAGACAATTGCTGTTGTTCTGATCCTATTAATACGACAGGCGGGCAGATACAGTATTTAAAGTTAGAGTACTGTGTCCTCTGCACAGTGTGCACCTAACACTAACTAAAGAAAATTGGTGGTGTTCTTCTGATCCTATTTGTACCACAGGCAGGCAGCTGCAGTATTTACAGTTAGTGTAGTGCGTCCTCTGCACAGTGTGCACCTAAAGCTACCTGAAGACAATTGCTGTTGTTCTGATCCTATTAATACCACAGGCAGGCAGCTCCAGTATTTACAGTTAGTGGACTGTGTTCTCTGCACAGTGTGCACCTAAAGCTACCTGAAGACAATTGCTAGTGTTCTTCTGATCCTATTAGTACCACAGGCAGGCAGCTGCAGTATTTACAGTTAGTGTTCTGCGTCCTCTGCACAGTGTGCACCTAAAGCTACCTGAAGATAATTGCTGTTGTTCTGATCCTATTAATACCACAGGCAGGCAGCTGCAGTATTTACAGTTAGTGCACTGCATCCTCTGCACAGTGTGCACCTAAAGCTACCTGAAGGCAATTGCTGGTGTTCTGATCCTATTAATACCACAGACAGACAGCTACAGTATTTACAGTTAGTGTAGTGCATCCTCTGCACAGTGTGCACCTAAAGCTACCTGAAGACAACTGCTGTTGTTCTGATCCTATTAATACCACAGGCAGGCAGCTGCAGTGTTTACAGTTAGTGTACTGTGTCCTCTACACAGTGTGCACCGAAAGCTACCTTAAGACAACTGGTGGTGTTCTTCTGAACCTATTAGTACCATAAGCAGGCAGCTGCAGTATTTACACTTAGTGTACTGTGTCCTCTGCACAGTGTGCACCTAAAGCTACCTGAAGACAATTGCTGTTGTTCTGATCCTATTTAATACCACAGGCAGGAAGCTGCAGTATTTACAGTTAGTGTAGTGCGTCCTCTGCACAGTGTGCACCTAAAGCTACCTGAAGAAAATTGGTGGTGTCCTTCTGATCCTATTAGCACCACAGGCAGGCAGCTGCAGTATTTACAGTTAGTGTAGTGCGTCCTCTGCACAGTGTGCACCTAAAGCTACCTGAAGACAATTGCTGTTGTTCTGATCCTATTAATACCACAGGCAGGCAGCTGCAGTATTTACAGTTAGTGTACTGCGTCCTCTGCACAGTGTGCATCTAAAGCTACCTGAAGGCAATTGCTGGTGTTCTGATCCTATTAATACCACAGGCAGACAGCTGCAGTATTTACAGTTAGTGTAGTGCATCCTCTGCACAGTGTGCACCTAAAGCTACCTGAAGACAATTGTTGTTGTTCTGATCCTTTTAATACCACAGGCAGGCAGCTGCAGTATTTACAGTTAGTGTGCTGCGTCCTCTGCGCAGTGTGCACCTAAAGCTACCTGAAGACAACTGCTGTTGTTCTGATCCTATTAATACCACAGGCGGGCAGCTGCAGTGTTTACAGTTAGTGTACTGTGTCCTCCACACAGTGTGCACCGAAAGCTACCTTAAGACAATTGGTGGTGTTCTTCTGAACCTATTAGTACCATAGGCAGGCAGCTGCAGTATTTACAGTTAGTGTACTGTGTCCTCTGCACAGTGTGCACCTAAAGCTACCTGAAGATAATTGCTGTTGTTCTGATCCTATTTAATACCACAGGCAGGAAGCTGCAGTATTTACAGTTAGTGTAGTGCGTCCTCTGCACAGTGTGCACCTAAAGCTACCTGAAGAAAATTGGTGGTGTCCTTCTGATCCTATTAGCACCACAGGCAGGCAGCTGCAGTATTTACAGTTAGTTTAGTGCGTCCTCTGCACAGAGTGCACCTAAAGCTACCTGAAGACAATTGCTGTTGTTCTGATCCTATTAATACCACAGACAGGCAGCTGCAGTATTTACAGTTAGTGTACTGTGTCTTCTGCACAGTGTGCACCTAAAGCTACCTGAAGAAAATTGGTGGTGTTCTTCTGATCCTATTAGTACCACAGGCAGGCAGCTGCAGTATTCATAGTTAGTGTACTGTGTCCTCTGCACAGTGTGCACCTAAAGCTACCTGAAGACAATTGCTGTTGTTCTGATCCTATTAATACCACAGGCAGCTACAGTATTTACAGTTAGTGTACTGTGTCTTCTGCACAGTGTGCACCTAAAGCTACCTGAAGAAAATTGGTGGTGTTCTTCTGATCCTATTAGTACCACAGGCAGGCAGCTGCAGTATTTACAGTTAGTGTAGTGTGTCCTCTGCACAGTGTGCACCTAAAGCTACCTGAAGACAATTGCTGTTGTTCTGATCCTATTAATACCACAGGCAGGCAGCTGCAGTATTTACAGTTAGTGGACTGTGTCCTCTACACAGTGTGCACCTAAAGCTACCTGAAGACAATTGCTGTTGTTCTGATCCTATTAATACGACAGGCGGGCAGATACAGTATTTCAAGTTAGAGTACTGTGTCCTCTGCACAGTGTGCACCTAACACTAACTGAAGAAAATTGGTGGTGTTCTTCTGATCCTATTTGTACCACAGGCAGGCAGCTGCAGTATTTACAGTTAGAGTAGTGCGTCCTCTGCACAGTGTGCACCTAAAGCTACCTGAAGACAATTGCTGTTGTTCTGATCCTATTAATACCACAGGCAGGCAGCTCCAGTATTTACAGTTAGTGGACTGTGTTCTCTGCACAGTGTGCACCTAAAGCTACCTGAAGACAATTGCTGTTGTTCTGATCCTATTAATACGACAGGCAGGCAGCTGCAGTATTTACAGTTAGTGTTCTGCGTCCTCTGCACAGTGTGCACCTAAAGCTACCTGAAGATAATTGCTGTTGTTCTGATCCTATTAATACCACAGGCAGGCAGCTGCAGTATTTACAGTTAGTGTACTGCATCCTCTGCACAGTGTGCACCTAAAGCTACCTGAAGGCAATTGCTGGTGTTCTGATCCTATTAATACCACAGACAGACAGCTACAGTATTTACAGTTAGTGTAGTGCATCCTCTGCACAGTGTGCACCTAAAGCTACCTGAAGACAACTGCTGTTGTTCTGATCCTATTAATACCACAGGCAGGCAGCTGCAGTGTTTACAGTTAGTGTACTGTGTCCTCTACACAGTGTGCACCGAAAGCTACCTTAAGACAACTGGTGGTGTTCTTCTGAACCTATTAGTACCATAAGCAGGCAGCTGCAGTATTTACACTTAGTGTACTGTGTCCTCTGCACAGTGTGCACCTAAAGCTACCTGAAGACAATTGCTGTTGTTCTGATCCTATTTAATACCACAGGCAGGAAGCTGCAGTATTTACAGTTAGTGTAGTGCGTCCTCTGCACAGTGTGCACCTAAAGCTACCTGAAGAAAATTGGTGGTGTCCTTCTGATCCTATTAGCACCACAGGCAGGCAGCTGCAGTATTTACAGTTAGTGTAGTGCGTCCTCTGCACAGTGTGCACCTAAAGCTACCTGAAGACAATTGCTGTTGTTCTGATCCTATTAATACCATAGGCAGGCAGCTCCAGTATTTACAGTTAGTGGACTGTGTCCTCTGAACAGTGTGCACCTAAAGCTACCTGAAGACAATTGCTGTTGTTCTGATCCTATTAATACGACAGGCGGGCAGATACAGTATTTAAAGTTAGAGTACTGTGTCCTCTGCACAGTGTGCACCTAACACTAACTAAAGAAAATTGGTGGTGTTCTTCTGATCCTATTTGTACCACAGGCAGGCAGCTGCAGTATTTACAGTTAGTGTAGTGCGTCCTCTGCACAGTGTGCACCTAAAGCTACCTGAAGACAATTGCTGTTGTTCTGATCCTATTAATACCACAGGCAGGCAGCTCCAGTATTTACAGTTAGTGGACTGTGTTCTCTGCACAGTGTGCACCTAAAGCTACCTGAAGACAATTGCTAGTGTTCTTCTGATCCTATTAGTACCACAGGCAGGCAGCTGCAGTATTTACAGTTAGTGTTCTGCGTCCTCTGCACAGTGTGCACCTAAAGCTACCTGAAGATAATTGCTGTTGTTCTGATCCTATTAATACCACAGGCAGGCAGCTGCAGTATTTACAGTTAGTGCACTGCATCCTCTGCACAGTGTGCACCTAAAGCTACCTGAAGGCAATTGCTGGTGTTCTGATCCTATTAATACCACAGACAGACAGCTACAGTATTTACAGTTAGTGTAGTGCATCCTCTGCACAGTGTGCACCTAAAGCTACCTGAAGACAACTGCTGTTGTTCTGATCCTATTAATACCACAGGCAGGCAGCTGCAGTGTTTACAGTTAGTGTACTGTGTCCTCTACACAGTGTGCACCGAAAGCTACCTTAAGACAACTGGTGGTGTTCTTCTGAACCTATTAGTACCATAAGCAGGCAGCTGCAGTATTTACACTTAGTGTACTGTGTCCTCTGCACAGTGTGCACCTAAAGCTACCTGAAGACAATTGCTGTTGTTCTGATCCTATTTAATACCACAGGCAGGAAGCTGCAGTATTTACAGTTAGTGTAGTGCGTCCTCTGCACAGTGTGCACCTAAAGCTACCTGAAGAAAATTGGTGGTGTCCTTCTGATCCTATTAGCACCACAGGCAGGCAGCTGCAGTATTTACAGTTAGTGTAGTGCGTCCTCTGCACAGTGTGCACCTAAAGCTACCTGAAGACAATTGCTGTTGTTCTGATCCTATTAATACCATAGGCAGGCAGCTCCAGTATTTACAGTTAGTGGACTGTGTCCTCTGAACAGTGTGCACCTAAAGCTACCTGAAGACAATTGCTGGTGTTCTTCTGATCCTATTAGTACCACAGGCAGGCAGCTGCAGTATTTACAGTTAGTGCTCTGCGTCCTCTGCACAGTGTGCACCTAGAGCTACCTGAAGATAATTGCTGTTGTTCTGATCCTATTAATACCACAGGCAGGCAGCTGCAGTATTTACAGTTAGTGTACTGCGTCCTCTGCACAGTGTGCATCTAAAGCTACCTGAAGGCAATTGCTGGTGTTCTGATCCTATTAATACCACAGGCAGACAGCTGCAGTATTTACAGTTAGTGTAGTGCATCCTCTGCACAGTGTGCACCTAAAGCTACCTGAAGACAATTGTTGTTGTTCTGATCCTTTTAATACCACAGGCAGGCAGCTGCAGTATTTACAGTTAGTGTGCTGCGTCCTCTGCGCAGTGTGCACCTAAAGCTACCTGAAGACAACTGCTGTTGTTCTGATCCTATTAATACCACAGGCGGGCAGCTGCAGTGTTTACAGTTAGTGTACTGTGTCCTCCACACAGTGTGCACCGAAAGCTACCTTAAGACAATTGGTGGTGTTCTTCTGAACCTATTAGTACCATAGGCAGGCAGCTGCAGTATTTACAGTTAGTGTACTGTGTCCTCTGCACAGTGTGCACCTAAAGCTACCTGAAGATAATTGCTGTTGTTCTGATCCTATTTAATACCACAGGCAGGAAGCTGCAGTATTTACAGTTAGTGTAGTGCGTCCTCTGCACAGTGTGCACCTAAAGCTACCTGAAGAAAATTGGTGGTGTCCTTCTGATCCTATTAGCACCACAGGCAGGCAGCTGCAGTATTTACAGTTAGTTTAGTGCGTCCTCTGCACAGAGTGCACCTAAAGCTACCTGAAGACAATTGCTGTTGTTCTGATCCTATTAATACCACAGACAGGCAGCTGCAGTATTTACAGTTAGTGTACTGTGTCTTCTGCACAGTGTGCACCTAAAGCTACCTGAAGAAAATTGGTGGTGTTCTTCTGATCCTATTAGTACCACAGGCAGGCAGCTGCAGTATTCATAGTTAGTGTACTGTGTCCTCTGCACAGTGTGCACCTAAAGCTACCTGAAGACAATTGCTGTTGTTCTGATCCTATTAATACCACAGGCAGCTACAGTATTTACAGTTAGTGTACTGTGTCTTCTGCACAGTGTGCACCTAAAGCTACCTGAAGAAAATTGGTGGTGTTCTTCTGATCCTATTAGTACCACAGGCAGGCAGCTGCAGTATTTACAGTTAGTGTAGTGTGTCCTCTGCACAGTGTGCACCTAAAGCTACCTGAAGACAATTGCTGTTGTTCTGATCCTATTAATACCACAGGCAGGCAGCTGCAGTATTTACAGTTAGTGGACTGTGTCCTCTACACAGTGTGCACCTAAAGCTACCTGAAGACAATTGCTGTTGTTCTGATCCTATTAATACGACAGGCGGGCAGATACAGTATTTCAAGTTAGAGTACTGTGTCCTCTGCACAGTGTGCACCTAACACTAACTGAAGAAAATTGGTGGTGTTCTTCTGATCCTATTTGTACCACAGGCAGGCAGCTGCAGTATTTACAGTTAGAGTAGTGCGTCCTCTGCACAGTGTGCACCTAAAGCTACCTGAAGACAATTGCTGTTGTTCTGATCCTATTAATACCACAGGCAGGCAGCTCCAGTATTTACAGTTAGTGGACTGTGTCCTCTGCACAGTGTGCACCTAAAGCTACCTGAAGACAATTGCTGGTGTTCTTCTGATCCTATTAGTACCACAGGCAGGCAGCTGCAGTATTTACAGTTAGTGTTCTGCGTCCTCTGCACAGTGTGCACCTAAAGCTACCTGAAGGCAATTGCTGGTGTTCTGATCCTATTAATACCACAGGCAGACAGCTGTAGTATTTACAGTTAGTGTACTGTGTCCTCTACACAGTGTGCACCGAAAGCTACCTGAAGACAATTGCTGTTGTTCTGATCCTATTTAATACCACAGGCAGGAAGCTGCAGTATTTACAGTTAGTGTAGTGCGTCCTCTGCACAGTGTGCACCTAAAGCTACCTGAAGAAAATTGGTGGTGTCCTTCTGATCCTATTAGCACCACAGGCAGGCAGCTGCAGTATTTACAGTTAGTGTAGTGCGTCCTCTGCAGAGTGTGCACCTAAAGCTACCTGAAGACAATTGCTGTTGTTCTGATCCTATTAATACCACAGGCAGGCAGCTGCAGTATTTACAGTTAGTGTACTGTGTCTTCTGCACAGTGTGCACCTAAAGCTACCTGAAGAAAATTGGTGGTGTTCTTCTGATCCTATTAGTACCACAGGCAGGCAGCTGCAGTATTCATAGTTAGTGTACCGTGTCCTCTGCACAGTGTGCACCTAAAGCTACCTGAAGACAATTGCTGTTGTTCTGATCCTATTAATACCACAGGCAGCTACAGTATTTACAGTTAGTGTACTGTGTCTTCTGCACAGTGTGCACCTAAAGCTACCTGAAGAAAATTGGTGGTATTCTTCTGATCCTATTAGTACCACAGGCAGGCAGCTGCAGTATTTACAGTTAGTTTACTGGGTCCTCTGCACAGTGTGCACCTAAAGCTACCTGAAGACAATTGCTGTTGTTCTGATCCTATTAATATCACAGGCAGGCAGCTGCAGTATTTACAGTTAGTGGACTGTGTCCTCTACACAGTGTGCACCTAAAGCTACCTGAAGACAATTGGTGGTGTTCTTCTGATCCTATTAGTACCACAGGCAGGCAGGTGCAGTATTTACAGTTAGTGTACTGCATCCTCTGCACAGTGTGCACCTAAAGCTACCTGAAAACAATTGCTGTTGTTCTGATCCTATTAATACCACAGGTAGGCAGCTGCAGTATTTACAGTTAGTGCACTGTGTACTCTGCTCAGTGTGCACCTAAAGCTACCTGAAGACAATTGCTGTTGTTCTGATCCTATTAATACGACAGGCAGGCAGCTACAGTATTTACAGTTAGTGTACTGTGTCCTCTGCACAGTGTGCACTTAACACTACCTGAAGAAAATTGGTGGTGTTCTTCTGATCCTATTAGTACCACAAGCAGGCAGCTGCAGTATTTACAGTTAGTGTACTGCATCCTCTGCGCAGTGTGCACCTAAAGCTACCTGAAGACAAATGCTGTTGTTCTGATCCTAATAATACCACAGGTAGGCAGCTGCAGTATTTACAGTTAGTGTACTGCGTCCTCTGCACAGTGTGCACCTAAAGCTACCTGAAGACAATTGCTGTTGTTCTGATCCTATTAATACCACAGGCAGGCAGCTACAGTATTTACAGTTAGTGTACTGTGTCTTCTGCACAGTGTGCACCTAAAGCTACCTGAAGAAAATTGGTGGTGTTCTTCTGATCCTATTATTACCACAGGCAGGCAGCTGCAGTATTTACAGTCAGTGTAGTCTGTCCTCTGCACAGTGTGCACCTAAAGCTACCTGAAGACAATTGCTGTTGTTCTGATCCTATTAATACCACAGGCAGCCAGCTGCAGTATTTACAGTTAGTGGACTGTGTCCTCTACACAGTGTGCACCTAAAGCTACCTGAAGACAATTGCTGTTGTTCTGATCCTATTAATACGACAGGCGGGCAGATACAGTATTTAAAGTTAGAATACTGTGTCCTCTGCACAGTGTGCACCTAACACTAACTGAAGAAAATTGGTGGTGTTCTTCTGATGCTATTTGTACCATAGGCAGGCAGCTGCAGTATTTACAGTTAGTGTACTGTGTCCTCTGCACAGTGTGCACCTAAAGCTACCTGAAGACAATTGCTGTTTTTCTGATCCTATTTAATACCACAGGCAGGAAGCTGCAGTATTTACAGTTAGTGTAGTGCGTCCTCTGCACAGTGTGCACCTAAAGCTACCTGAAGAAAATTGGTGGTGTCCTTCTGATCCTATTAGCACCACAGGCAGGCAGCTGCAGTATTTACAGTTAGTGTAGTGCCTCCTCTGCAGAGTGTGCACCTAAAGCTACCTGAAGACAATTGCTGTTGTTCTGATCCTATTAATACCACAGGCAGGTAGCTGCAGTATTTACAGTTAGTGTACTGTGTCTTCTGCACAGTGTGCACCTAAAGCTACCTGAAGAAAATTGGTGGTGTTCTTCTGATCCTATTAGTACCACAGGCAGGCAGCTGCAGTATTCATAGTTAGTGTACTGTGTCCTCTGCACAGTGTGCACCTAAAGCTACCTGAAGACAATTGCTGTTGTTCTGATCCTATTAATACCACAGGCAGCTACAGTATTTACAGTTAGTGTACTGTGTCTTCTGCACAGTGTGCACCTAAAGCTACCTGAAGAAAATTGGTGGTATTCTTCTGATCCTATTAGTACCACAGGCAGGCAGCTGCAGTATTTACAGTTAGTTTACTGGGTCCTCTGCACAGTGTGCACCTAAAGCTACCTGAAGGCAATTGCTGTTGTTCTGATCCTATTAATATCACAGGCAGGCAGCTGCAGTATTTACAGTTAGTGGACTGTGTCCTCTACACAGTGTGCACCTAAAGCTACCTGAAGACAATTGGTGGTGTTCTTCTGATCCTATTAGTACCACAGGCAGGCAGGTGCAGTATTTACAGTTAGTGTACTGCATCCTCTGCACAGTGTGCACCTAAAGCTACCTGAAAACAATTGCTGTTGTTCTGATCCTATTAATACCACAGGTAGGCAGCTGCAGTATTTACAGTTAGTGCACTGTGTACTCTGCTCAGTGTGCACCTAAAGCTACCTGAAGACAATTGCTGTTGTTCTGATCCTATTAATACGACAGGCAGGCAGCTAAAGTATTTACAGTTAGTGTACTGTGTCCTCTGCACAGTGTGCACTTAACACTACCTGAAGAAAATTGGTGGTGTTCTTCTGATCCTATTAGTACCACAAGCAGGCAGCTGCAGTATTTACAGTTAGTGTACTGCATCCTCTGCGCAGTGTGCACCTAAAGCTACCTGAAGACAAATGCTGTTGTTCTGATCCTAATAATACCACAGGTAGGCAGCTGCAGTATTTACAGTTAGTGTACTGCGTCCTCTGCACAGTGTGCACCTAAAGCTACCTGAAGACAATTGCTGTTTTTCTGATCCTATTAATACCACAGGCAGGCAGCTACAGTATTTACAGTTAGTGTACTGTGTCTTCTGCACAGTGTGCACCTAAAGCTACCTGAAGAAAATTGGTGGTGTTCTTCTGATCCTATTATTACCACAGGCAGGCAGCTGCAGTATTTACAGTCAGTGTAGTCTGTCCTCTGCACAGTGTGCACCTAAAGCTACCTGAAGACAATTGCTGTTGTTCTGATCCTATTAATACCACAGGCAGCCAGCTGCAGTATTTACAGTTAGTGGACTGTGTCCTCTACACAGTGTGCACCTAAAGCTACCTGAAGACAATTGCTGTTGTTCTGATCCTATTAATACGACAGGCGGGCAGATACAGTATTTAAAGTTAGAATACTGTGTCCTCTGCACAGTGTGCACCTAACACTATCTGAAGAAAATTGGTGGTGTTCTTCTGATGCTATTTGTACCATAGGCAGGCAGCTGCAGTATTTACAGTTAGTGTACTGTGTCCTCTGCACAGTGTGCACCTAAAGCTACCTGAAGACAATTGCTGTTTTTCTGATCCTATTTAATACCACAGGCAGGAAGCTGCAGTATTTACAGTTAGTGTAGTGCGTCCTCTGCACAGTGTGCACCTAAAGCTACCTGAAGAAAATTGGTGGTGTCCTTCTGATCCTATTAGCACCACAGGCAGGCAGCTGCAGTATTTACAGTTAGTGTAGTGCCTCCTCTGCAGAGTGTGCACCTAAAGCTACCTGAAGACAATTGCTGTTGTTCTGATCCTATTAATACCACAGGCAGGTAGCTGCAGTATTTACAGTTAGTGTACTGTGTCTTCTGCACAGTGTGCACCTAAAGCTACCTGAAGAAAATTGGTGGTGTTCTTCTGATCCTATTAGTACCACAGGCAGGCAGCTGCAGTATTCATAGTTAGTGTACTGTGTCCTCTGCACAGTGTGCACCTAAAGCTACCTGAAGACAATTGCTGTTGTTCTGATCCTATTAATACCACAGGCAGCTACAGTATTTACAGTTAGTGTACTGTGTCTTCTGCACAGTGTGCACCTAAAGCTACCTGAAGAAAATTGGTGGTATTCTTCTGATCCTATTAGTACCACAGGCAGGCAGCTGCAGTATTTACAGTTAGTTTACTGGGTCCTCTGCACAGTGTGCACCTAAAGCTACCTGAAGGCAATTGCTGTTGTTCTGATCCTATTAATATCACAGGCAGGCAGCTGCAGTATTTACAGTTAGTGGACTGTGTCCTCTACACAGTGTGCACCTAAAGCTACCTGAAGACAATTGGTGGTGTTCTTCTGATCCTATTAGTACCACAGGCAGGCAGGTGCAGTATTTACAGTTAGTGTACTGCATCCTCTGCACAGTGTGCACCTAAAGCTACCTGAAAACAATTGCTGTTGTTCTGATCCTATTAATACCACAGGTAGGCAGCTGCAGTATTTACAGTTAGTGCACTGTGTACTCTGCTCAGTGTGCACCTAAAGCTACCTGAAGACAATTGCTGTTGTTCTGATCCTATTAATACGACAGGCAGGCAGCTAAAGTATTTACAGTTAGTGTACTGTGTCCTCTGCACAGTGTGCACTTAACACTACCTGAAGAAAATTGGTGGTGTTCTTCTGATCCTATTAGTACCACAAGCAGGCAGCTGCAGTATTTACAGTTAGTGTACTGCATCCTCTGCGCAGTGTGCACCTAAAGCTACCTGAAGACAAATGCTGTTGTTCTGATCCTAATAATACCACAGGTAGGCAGCTGCAGTATTTACAGTTAGTGTACTGCGTCCTCTGCACAGTGTGCACCTAAAGCTACCTGAAGACAATTGCTGTTGTTCTGATCCTATTAATACCACAGGCAGGCAGCTACAGTATTTACAGTTAGTGTACTGTGTCTTCTGCACAGTGTGCACCTAAAGCTACCTGAAGAAAATTGGTGGTGTTCTTCTGATCCTATTATTACCACAGGCAGGCAGCTGCAGTATTTACAGTCAGTGTAGTCTGTCCTCTGCACAGTGTGCACCTAAAGCTACCTGAAGACAATTGCTGTTGTTCTGATCCTATTAATACCACAGGCAGCCAGCTGCAGTATTTACAGTTAGTGGACTGTGTCCTCTACACAGTGTGCACCTAAAGCTACCTGAAGACAATTGCTGTTGTTTTGATCCTATTAATACGACAGGCGGACAGATACAGTATTTAAAGTTAGAGTACTGTGTCCTCTGCACAGTGTGCACCTAACACTAACTGAAGAAAATTGGTGGTGTTCTTCTGATGCTATTTGTACCATAGGCAGGCAGCTGCAGTATTTACAGTTAGTGTAGTGCGTCCTCTGCACAGTGTGCACCTAAAGCTACCTGAAGACAATTGCTGTTGTTCTGATCCTATTAATACGACAGGCAGGCAGCTCCAGTATTTACAATTAGTGGACTGTGTCCTCTGCACAGTGTGCACCTAAAGCTACCTGAAGACAATTGCTGGTGTTCTTCTGATCCTATTAGTACCACAGGCAGGCAGCTGCAGTATTTACAGTTAGTGTTCTGCGTCCTCTGCACAGTGTGCACCTAAAGCTACCTGAAGTTAATTGCTGTTGTTCTGATCCTATTAATACCACAGGCAGGCAGCTGCAGTTTTTACAGTTAGTGTACTGCGTCCTCTGCACAGTGTGCACCTAAAGCTACCTGAAGGCAATTGCTGGTGTTCTGATCCTATTAATACCACAGGCAGTCAGCTGCAGTATTTACAGTTAGTGTAGTGCATCCTCTGCACAGTGTGCACCTAAAGCTACCTGAAGACAACTGCTGTTGTTCTGATCCTATTAATACCACAGGCAGGCAGCTGCAGTGTTTACAGTTAGTGTACTGTTTCCTCTACACAGTGTGCACCGAAAGCTACCTTAAGACAATTGGTGGTGTTCTTCTGAACCTATTAGTACCATAGGCAGGCAGCTGCAGTATTTACAGTTAGTGTACTGTGTCCTCTGTACAGTGTGCACCTAAAGCTACCTGAAGACAATTGCTGTTGTTCTGATCCTATTAATACCACAGGCAGCTACAATATTTACACTTAGTGTACTGTGTCTTCTGCACAGTGTGCACCTAAAGCTACCTGAAGAAAATTGGTGGTATTCTTCTGATCCTATTAGTACCACAGGCAGGCAGCTGCAGTATTTACAGTTAGTTTACTGGGTCCTCTGCACAGTGTGCACCTAAAGCTACCTGAAGACAATTGCTGTTGTTCTGATCCTATTAATATCACAGGCAGGCAGCTGCAGTATTTACAGTTAGTGCACTGTGTACTCTGCTCAGTGTGCACCTAAAGTTACCTGAAGACAATTGCTGTTGTTCTGATCCTATTAATACAACAGGCAGGCAGCTACAGTATTTACAGTTAGTGTACTGTGTCCTCTGCACAGTGTGCACTTAACACTACCTGAAGAAAATTGGTGGTGTTCTTCTGATCCTATTAGTACCACAAGCTGGCAGCTGCAGAATTTACAGTTAGTGTACTGCGTCCTCTGCGCAGTGTGCACCTAAAGCTACCTGAAGACAAATGCTGTTGTTCTGATCCTATTAATACCACAAGTAGGCAGCTGCAGTATTTACAGTTAGTGTACTGCGTCCTCTGCACAATGTGCACCTAAAGCTACCTGAAGACAAATGCTGTTGTTGTGATCCTATTAATACCACAGGTAGGCAGCTGCAGTATTTACAGTTAGTGTACTGCGTCCTCTGCACAGTGTGCACCTAAAGCTACCTGAAGACAATTGCTGTTGTTCTGATCCTATTAATACCACAGGCAGGCAGCTACAGTATTTACAGTTAGTGGACTGTGTCCTCTACACAGTGTGCACCTAAAGCTACCTGAAGACAATTGGTGGTGTTCTTCTGATCCTATTAGTACCACAGGCAGGCAGGTGCAGTATTTACAGTTAGTGTACTGCGTCCTCTGCACAGTGTGCACCTAAAGCTACCTGAAGACAATTGCTGTTGTTCTGATCCTATTAATACCACAGGCAGGCAGCTGCAGTATTTACAGTTAGTTTAGTGCATCCTCTGCACAGTGTGCACCTAAAGCTACCTTTGATCCTATTAATACCACAGGCAGGCAGCTGCAGTATTTACAGTTAGTGCACTGTGTACTCTGCTCAGTGTGCACCTAAAGCTACCTGAAGACAATTGCTGTTGTTCTGATCCTATTAATACGACAGGCAGGCAGCTACAGTATTTAGTTAGTGTACTGTGTCCTCTGCACAGTGTGCACTTAACACTACCTGAAGAAAATTGGTGGTGTTCTTCTGATCCTATTAGTACCACAAGCTGGCAGCTGCAGAATTTACAGTTAGTGTACTGCGTCCTCTGCGCAGTGTGCACCTAAAGCTACCTGAAGACAAATGCTGTTGTTCTGATCCTATTAATACCACAAGTAGGCAGCTGCAGTATTTACAGTTAGTGTACTGCGTCCTCTGCACAATGTGCACCTAAAGCTACCTGAAGACAAATGCTGTTGTTCTGATCCTATTAATACCACAGGTAGGCAGCTGCAGTATTTACAGTTAGTGTACTGCGTCCTCTGCACAGTGTGCACCTAAAGCTACCTGAAGACAATTGCTGTTGTTCTGATCCTATTAATACCACAGGCAGGCAGCTACAGTATTTACAGTTAGTGGACTGTGTCCTCTACACAGTGTGCACCTAAAGCTACCTGAAGACAATTGGTGGTGTTCTTCTGATCCTATTAGTACCACAGGCAGGCAGGTGCAGTATTTACAGTTAGTGTACTGCGTCCTCTGCACAGTGTGCACTTAACACTACCTGAAGAAAATTGGTGGTGTTCTTCTGATCCTATTAGTACCACATGCAGGCAGCTGCAGTATTTACAGTTAGTGCACTGTGTACTCTGCTCAGTGTGCATCTAAAGCTACCTGAAGACAATTGCTGTTGTTCTTATCCTATTAATACCACAGGCAGACAGCTACAGTATTTACAGTTAGTGTACTGTGTCCTCTGCACAGTGTGCACCTAAAGCTACCTGAAGGAAATTGGTGGTATTCTTCTGATCCTATTAGTACCACAGGCAGGCAACTGCAGTAGTTAGAGTTAGTGTAGAGCGTCCTCTGCACAGTGTGCACCTAAAGCTACCTGAAGACAATTGCTGTTGTTCTGATTCTATTAATACCACAGGCAGGCAGCTGCAGTATTTACAGTTAGTGTAGTGCATCCTCTGCACAGTGTGCACCTAAATCTACCTGAAGAAAATTGGTGGTGTTCTTGTGATCCTATTAGTACCACAGGCAGGCAGCTGCAGTATTTACAGTTAGTGTAGTGCGTCCTCTGCACAGTGTGCACCTAAAGCTACCTGAAGACAATTGCTGTTGTTCTGAACCTATTAATACCACAGGCAGGCAGCTGCAGTATTTACAGTTAGTGTACTGTGTCCTCTGCACAGTGTGCACATAAAGCTACCTGAAGACAATTGCTGGTGTTCTCATACTAATAATTTTACAGGCAGGCAGTTGATTCTGCTAGCTGCAGTATCATTATATATATATACATCCCAGCTTTGTGCAGCTACATCTCACTGCAGGCCATTAGTATGTCTGGAAGGCCAACAAGGAGAGGCAGACAGTCACAAGCCAATAAAAAAGGGCAAGCAGGCTCTGTGTCTAGAGGCAACAGTGCTGTTCGTGGAGACGGTGCATCCTCATCAGCACGTTTCGATGGGACATGTTTTTCCTTTTTCTCGGCAGCTGGCCGCATTGAGCCACAACATGCCGAAGACTTGGTAGATTGGATTACCAAGCCGTCCTCATCCTTCTCATCCTCTCTCACCCAGGCTCAGGGTACTTTGTCTGGCAAAGCAGCTGCCAACACGGCCTCTTCCCTCGGCTCAATGGCATCAGTCACTCCTTCCCTAGCATCACCATGTCCTTCTGAGGAGTCCCCGAACTGTTTGACCACAGTGTTGGGTACATGCTCCAGGAGGATGCCCAGCGTTTTTGAAGGCTTCGATGATAGTACCCAGCTAGCTGAAGGCAGTAACGTGAGCCCAGAGAGAGGGGGTGCTCAAGAAGGACAGCAATCTGGCAGTCATTTTCCCCCAGCTGCAGCATACTGCCAAGTTTGTTCCAGTGATGAGGAGGGAGGGGATGATGAGGTCACTGACTCCATGTGGGTGACTGATAGGAGGGAGGAGGAGGAGGCACATCTCCTATGAGGCAGGATGCCCTCCAGGGGCCATCTTATGGGCAGCACACCGACTGCATCACACCACAGAGCTCCGCATGTGCAGGGCACTGCTGTCTCTGCGCGTTATTCCAAAAGTTCTTTGGTGTGGGTCTTTTTTGAGACGAGTGCATCAGATTCCACCGATGCTATTTGCAACATATGTCTCAAGCGTATCTCGCGTGGCCAAAACATCACCCGCTTGGGCACCACATGCTTGACCAGACATATGTCGACCTGCCATGCAGTTCATTGGCAAGCGTACCTAAAAGACCCACACCAAAGAACAAAGTGAACCTCTCCTTGCTCCTCATCAGCCGGGATCTCCAACCTCACTATACCTTCAGTCCTCTCTGAAACCTGCACTGAGAGGAATGAAGGTGTAGAATTAATTGTGTCACAGCCAAGTACTTGCGGGCAATCTGCTATCGGTACACTGACGTCAGATTGTACCAGGCAAATTTCCGTGCCCCAGCTGCTGCACCGCCGAAAGAAGTTTGCTCCCAGCCATCCACATGCCCAGCGGTTGAATTCTAGCTTGGCTAAATTGCTAGCACTTCAACTGTTGCCTTTTCAGTTGGTAGACTCTGCCCTTTTCCGCGAGTTTGTGGAATGTGCGGTTCCTCAGTGGCAGGTTCCCAAATACCACTTTTTCTCACGGAAGGCGATTCCGGCTCTCTACCGGCATGTGGAAGGCAATGTCTTGGCCTTGCTGGACAGGGCGGTCAGTGGTAAGGTGCATATTACCGCTGACTCATGGTCCAGCAGGCATGGGCAGGGACATTACCTATCTTTCACCATGCACTGGGTGACTCTTCTGGTAGCTGGGAAGGATGCAGGACAGGGTGCAGTAGTGTTGTAGGTTGTTCCGCCACCACGCCTCCAAAATTCTACTAGTGGTGATTCTGCCACACCTATCTCCTCCACCCGCTCCTCTTCTTCTTCCTCCATGGCCTCTTCCTGTGCTGATTGGTCCTCGGAACCAGCCGTGCTCCGTAGGCATTCAAGGGGCTACGCAAGCACTCAGGCAAAAAGATGCCATGCGGTGCTTGAGCTGGTGTGCTTGGGGGACAGGAGCCACACTGGGGCAGAGATTCTGTCAGCTCTGCAGGGGTAGGTTCAGAGGTGGTTGACGCCACACCAGCTTAAGCCAGGTATGGTGGTTTGCGACAATGGCACCAACCTCCTCTCTGACCTCCGACAGGGACAACTGACCCATGTGCCCTGTTTGGCTCACGTCCTTAACTTGGTGGTGCAGCGGTTCTTGGGCAGGTACCCGGGCTTACAGGATGTCCTGAGGCAGGCCAGGAAAGTCTGTGTGCATTTCCACAGGTCATATAATGCCAGTGCTCGGCTGGCTGACCTCCAAAAGGAATATAACCTGCACAAGTACCGCCTAATCTGTGACATACCCACCAGGTGGAACTCAACGTTGGCCATGCTGCAGCGGCTGCACACTCAGCAGAGGGCCATCAATGAGTACCTATGCAACTATGGCACCAGGACAGGGTCAGGGGACCTTGTTTTTTTTCCCCACGCCAGTGGGCTATGATCAGGGATGCATGCACTGTCCTGTCACCATTTGAGGAGGCCACGAGGATGGTGAGCAGTGGCAGTGCATGCATCAGTGACACTGTCCCTCTTGTCCACCTGTTGGAGCACACGCTGCGTGGAATAATGGACAGGGCACTTGAGACAAAAGAGAGGGAGGAAGAGGAGGACTTCCTTACCTCTCAAGGCCCCCTTTATCCAGACAGTGTTCCTGCGTGCCCACCGATCACACAGAAAGAGGATGAGGAGGAGGAGGAGGATTGTGTCAGCATGGAGGTGGAGCCTGGCACTCAGCATCAGCAGCAGTCAAGGGATCATTTACAGTCTGAAGAAACCCATGGACTTGTACGTGGCTGGGAGGAGGTGGTTGTGGATCATGTCATCCTTAGTACTCAGAGGACTCTGGACCGAATGCCCCAGCAAACCTACGCTGCATGGCCTCCCTGATCCTGCAAAGCCTGCGCAAGGATCTTCGTATTCGTGGTGTCAAGGGGAGGGATCATTACTGGCTGGCAACCCTCCTTGATCCATGATACAAGGGTAAGGTTGCGGACCTTATCTTGCCGTCGCAGAGGGAGCAGAGGATGAAACATCTTCGGGAGGCCTTGCAGAAAGGTTTGTGCAACGCGTTTCCAGAGCCTGGGAGGTTACAATTTCCTGGTCCTCCTGGACAACGTGTTGCTGAGGCTTTGGTCAGTCAAAGAAGGAGCGGTGGAGAAGGTGGCCGTCTGACCGATGCATTCAGACAATGTTTTAGTCTGCAGCTCCAAGGTCTGATCGGTTCCAGCAACCATCGCCAGCGTCTGTTTTAGGTGGTGCAGGATTACTTAGGGGCAAGGTCAGACTTGGACACCTTTCCCACGGAAAATCCTCTGGGTTACTGGGTCTTGAGGATGGATCACTGGCCAGAGCTTGCACAGTATGCAATTGAGCTACTGGCCTGTCCTGCATCCAGTGTTCTTTCGGAACATACATTCAGTGCAGCTGGAGGCTTTGTAACCGATCACAGGGTGCGCCTGTCCACCGCAACAGTCGATCGGCTGACCTTCATAAAAATGAATCAGTCTTGGATCACCAGCTACCAAGCACCTGATGCTGATGTAACAGATTTTTTTTTTTTTTTTAATGTGAGATCCCTTCAAGACTGCCTATGCTGATGCTGAGTGACTATCCTGTTATGCTGAGTGACAATCCTCTTCCTTCTCAATTTTCATGCTAATAGCTTGTAAGAACATTTTTGGTTCCGGGCACCGCCACCAGTGGCCAAGGCCCAATTTTTATGCCCCTGTTTAACAGGGGCGTGTAATTACAATTTTTGATGCAATACTTTGCAGCAGGGCTCATTCCTGCGCTCCAACTATAGTATCTGTGAGGGGTTGCAGTGTTGTGGCACCAGCACCAGTGCCCAAGGCCCAAATTTTCAACTCCTGTTTAACAGGGGCGTATAATTACAATTTTTGATGCAATACTTTGCAGCAGGGCTCATTCCTGCGCTCCAACTATAGCATCTGTGAGGGGTTACAGTGTTGTGGTACGATATTTAAAGGAATATTTCACTTGTATTTTTTCACTTTAAGCATCATTAAAATCACTGCTCCCAAAACGGCCTTTTTTAAAACTTTTTTTGCATTGATACATGTCCCCTGGGGCAGGACCCGGGTCCCCAAACCCTTTTTAGGACAATAACTTGCATATTAGCCTTTAAAATTAGCACTTTTGATTTAGAACGTTCGAGTCCCATAGACTTAAATGGGGTTCTAAAGTTTGCGCAAACCGAACCGGGGGGTGTTCGGCTCATCCCTAATTGTAATGCATAGCTAGCTTTATATGTGGTCTTGGACTGCCAAACTGCAAAGCTCAGACCTTGTTCAAGTTTACCTCCTTTGCTTTGCTGATGTGTTATGGACAGCATTCACTGCATGCCCCATTCACCCTTCTTCATTGTATGTTTGCCACATGCCACCCTCTTGAGTTTAACACATTGATTCCCTCAAAAATGTAGGCCACTGATACACTTTGCTGTAAGTATTAAAGCAGAACTTTTTGTAGAGAATAAAAGTTTGCTAGCAGGTATGATTTTATTACACAAGAGACTCAGTATGTCTCTTCTGCAAAATAAGCTTCTTATCTGTATGCCAAAAAAATTCTAATGCCCCGTACACACGATAGGATTTTCCAATGGAAAATGTTTGATAGGAGCTTGTCGTCGGAAATTCCGACCGTGTGTAGGCTCCATCGGACATTTTCCATCAGAATTTCTGTCACACAACATTTGAGAGCTGGTTCTCAAATTTTCTGACAACAAAATCCGTTGTCAGAAAGTCCAATCGTGTGTACACAATTCCAACTCACAAAGTTCCATGCATGCTCGGAATCAAGCAGAAGAGCAGCACTGGCTATTGAACTATATTTTTCTCAGCTCGTCGTACGTGTTGTACGTCACCGTGTTCTTGACGTTTAGAATTTCCGACCAACTTTGTGTGACCGTGTGTATGCAAGACAAGTTTGAGCCAACATCCGTCAGAAAAAAAACATGGATTTTGTTGTTGGAAAATCCTATCGTGTGTACAGGGCACAAGGCTCCATTCACACCTAAGCGCAGCGACAGCTGATGCACCACATTTTTTTTTTTTTAGCTTTATGGTTGGGTTTTTTGTGTCACATTTTTGGAGTGGCACCATTCATTTGAATGGGCCTCCCTCCACTCCAAAAACGCTCCAAAGAAGCTCATGCACCAAATCTTGGCAGCGTTTGTGCTTTTTGTTGTGCATGCACAGCTCAGTGTAAAACCTCAGCATGCCTTGGTGCTGGGATAAATTTACTTCTGTGCACATGCATGGGCGTTATGTCATCCTAGTCCAGCTCTGGCACAGTAGCTTCCAGACATCAGTTAAGGGAAGGGGAGTATAGCTGACTTTGTGCTTTGTGTTGCTGTCACACATTACAATCTGATTGCACAATTTTTTAGATTTGGGTTTAATGGTACAAAAATCAGAATACCTTAGACCAAAATGTAAGAAAATGAGCTGAAAGAAGAGATTGTATAATGTGTATAGCATAATGTTGGCCACAAATGTTATATTAGGGACTAATGGTGGATGACCTTTCTATAGAATTGGGAATCTACTGCTCACGTGCGACCTGGCCAGAGGACTTTCCATACTGTACAGTGCAGTTAACCATTATTTTTTTGCATTAGATCAACCAATTGTAAATGTGTAAGCCATAGCCATAAATTTAAGTGTTTTACAGATATCCAACAGCAGATCGGGGAAGTATTTACCGTACCTGTTGCAAAGCTTAACAGCGCTTTCCTTAATTTGTTCTCAGTAAGGGATATGGTGCATCCGGAAAGTGTTCACAGAGCTTCACTTTTTCCACATTTTCTTATGTTACAGCCCTATTCCAAAATGGATTAAATTAATTATTTTCCTAAAAATTCTACAAACAATACCCCATAATGACAACATGAAAGAAGTTTCTTTGAAATCTTTGCAAATGTATTAAAAATAAAAAATTACAAAAATCATGTACGTCATGTATATAAGTATTTACAGCCTTTGTCATGACACTCAAAATTGAGCTCAGGTGCATCCTGTTTCCTCTGATCATCCTTGAGGCCGGGTTCACACTGGTGCGACAAATGCTCCGACAGTGGGAGCTGATGTCGCATGACGTGTGAAAATCAATGTTTCCCTATGAGAGCTGTCCTTATTGGTCCAAAACAAGTCAGTCCGACTTTGAAAATGCTCCCTGCACTACTTTGGTCCGACTTTGATCCTACTTCAGCCCATTGAATATCATTGAAGTCGGATCAAAGTTGGATCGCCTCTGATTGCTCTGATGATCTTGAGGGGGAACTCCACGCTAAATTTTAAATAAAAAAACAGCATGGGTTCCCCCTCCAAGGGCATACCAGGTCCTTCGGTCTGGTATGGATTTTAAGTGGAACCCCCTACGCCCAAAAAATGGCGTAGGGGTCCCCCCAAATTCCATACCAGACCCTTATCCGAGCACGCAGCCCAGCCAGTCAGGAAAGGGGGTGGGGACGAGTGAGCGCCCCCCCTCCTGAACTGTACCAGGCCGCATCCCCACAACATGGGGGGTGAGTGCTTTGGGGCAGAGGGGCGCCCTGCAACCCTCCCACCCCAAAGCACCTTGTCCCCATGTTGATGAGGACAAGGGCCTCTTCCTGACAACCCTGGCCGTTGGTTGTTTGGGGTCTGTGGGCGGGGGGCTTAAAGGAATCTGGGAGCCCCCTTTAATAAGGGGCCCCCAGATCCCGGCCCCCACCCTATGTGAATGAGTATGGGGTACATCGTACCCCTACCCATTCACCTGGGGGAAAAAAGTGTCAATAAAAAAAACACACTAGACTGGTTTTTAAAGTAATTTATTAGGCAGCTCCGGGGGTCTCTTCTGACTTGGGGGGACCTGGTACATTATTTTGGCGTAGGGAGTTCCCTTTGAAATCCATATCAGACCAAAGGGCCCGGTATGCTCTTGGAGGGGGAACCCATGCTGGTTTTTTATTTAAAATTTGGTGTGGAGTTCCCCCTCAAGATGCATACCAAACACAGTGCCTGGTGTTGGTGGGGATCCAAGTCGGATCCCCGTTCATTTAAGTCGGACGCGTCTCTGACTTCAAGTCGCATCGCAAAGTCGGATCTAAAGTAGGACGAGTGTTGTGTCGCACCAGTGTAAACCCGGCCTGAGATGTTTCTACAACTTGATTGGAGTCCAAGGTATTGTTATTATACAAAAATGGAGTACAAAATCATAATTTTTTTTACAACAAATATAAGCTCTGGTTGCACGTTAAAAGGACATATGCCATCACATATGACAGTATTTACACAGTGGAGCAAAACATTACAGAATGCCAACCAAAATATAATTTCTGACGCGTTTCGACCCATACAGTCGTGGTCTTCTTCAGGAGAATTAGTTCTAAAAAGATACATCAAAAACTTAATAGAGATATATTTACCACCAGTATACCTGTGTATTGTGTGTAACTGTGTACTGTGAGTACCTGTGTATTGTGAGTGCACGTGGGCCGTGAGTACACGAGTGCTGCAAGTGCACGTGGTATGCGAGTGCACGTAGGCTGTGAGTGCATGTGGTCTGCGAGTGCATGTGGTCTGCGAGAGCACGTGGTTTGTCTTGTTGAGTACCTGTGTATTGTATTGTTGAGTATTAGTGTCAGGAAGCTAGTTGTTAGGTAATTTGGACAGGGTATAATCCCCATTCCTCATTAAATTAGTAGGTACAATGCCCAGCGGGTGTGGAGATGCGACTCAGTGTACAGTACATCTTGCGGCATGTATGCATTCCTTGATCATCTGATTGAGGGCGAATACTGCTGTGCAAAATGTAAGCACATTGTTTCCCTGGAAGCCCAGGTTCTGAATCTGGGGAAGCAACTGTCAGCACTGAGAAGACCCTCCATACTAAAGGAGAGCTGTGAACGTACCCGGCAGGTGCCGGCAGGGGCCTGCACAGAGGCGGGTGGAGACAAACAGGTGCAGGCACTAGAAAAGAGTAGATGGGTGACAGTCAGGAAGGATAGAGGGGGAGGTGCCAGGGAGGCCGATCCTGGGCTGGAGCATCCCAATAAGTACACTCCAATGAGTGACATTGGTGAAACCAGTCAGGGACCAGCACTGCTAGAGCTGAGGGACTCTCCTAGCTGCCAGAGGAAGAACTCCTCCAGTGAGAGTGGGGGGAAGAGAAGGGAAAGCATAGACAGATTCTGGTGGTAGGGGACTCAATTCTTAGATGGACAGAGAGGGCAATCTGTGACAAAGACCTGAAGCGCCGAACTGTATGCTATCTAAGGGGCACTCAGCTTTGGCACATCACGTATCTGGTGGACAGATTACTAGGAGGGGCTGGGGAAGACCCGGCTGTCATGGTGCACATTGGCACCAATAACAAAGTCAGAGGCAGATGGAGTGTCCTAAAGAATGATTTTAAGGTACTTAGGAGCTAAATTGAGGAAAAGGACCTCCAAGGTAGTATTCTCAGGAATACTACTGGTACCTCGAGCCACACCAGAAAAGCAGAGGGAGATTAGGGAAGTAAACAAGTGGCTGAGGAGCTGGTGTAGTAAGGAAGGGTTTGGGTTCCTTGAGAACTGGGCCGACTTCACAATCGATTACCAGTTCTATAGAAGGGACGGACTGCACCTAAATGAGGAAGGTGCAGATCTGCTTGGAGTGAAGATGACTGAAAAGTTAGAGGGGTTTTTAAACTAGGCAAAAGGGGGGAAGGGTCCAGAGGTAGAGATAGTCAGCGATGAACATATTCCAGAGGGTAGTATTGGGGGCATTAGTGGTAGGTTGACTAAAGCACATAAACCCGAGGTAAGTACAGTAACAAGTCCTATTTGCAATCTCGGAACACCCAATAAGAGGACAGTATGCGACAGTACGTCTACATTACGTAGCATGTTCACCAATGCCAGGAGCCTGGCGGACAAGATGGGTGAACTAGAGATACTGTTGAACGAGGGGGATTTAGATTTTTTGGGAATTTCAGAGACCTGGTTCAACAGCTCTCATGATTGGCTGGCAACCATTCAAGGGTATTCCCTTTATCGCAGGGATAGAGAGGGTAAAAAAGAAGGGAGGGGTATGCCTGTATATCAAGAATAATGTACATGTGAATGTGAGAGATTACATCAATAAGGGAGTTAGGGAAGAGGTGGAATCCTTAGGGGTAGAGCTCCAAAGGGATGAAGCTAAGGGGAAAATAATACTGGGAGTGTGCTATAGGCCCCCTAACCTGAGGGAGGAGGGGAAGACAGACCTCCTATCACAATTTGGATTAGCAGCAAGGATGGGAAGTGTTATCATAATGGGGGATTTTAATTATCCAGACATAGACTGGGCAGAGGGAACCACACAATCGTCTAAGGCGCGCCAGTCCCTAAATGTCTTGCAGGATAATTTCATGGGTCAGATGGTAGACGCACCAACTAGAAACAAGGCGTTACTACATCTACTGATTACCAAAAATACAGACCTGATCATGGATGTGGAAATACGGGGCAATTTAGGAAACAGCGATCACAGGTCAATTGGCTTCAGCGTAAATCACACAAATAGGAAACACAAGGGGAACACAAAGACACTGAATTTCAAAAGAGCCAACTTCCATAAACTACAAACCTTGCTAGAAGATATAATTTGGGATAAAATCTTAGAAACAAAGAACACGGAGGATAGATGGGTTTGCTTTAAGATAATATTAAATAAGGGCATTAGCCAGTGCATCCCATTGGGAAATAAATTTAAAAGAGCGAACAAAAGTCCTGGATGGCTTAACTCCAATGTAAAAATGCATATAAAAGCAAAGGAGAAGGCCTTCAAAAAATACAAGGTTGAGGGATCATCATCAGTATTCAGACTTTACAAAGAATGCAACAAGATATGTAAGGGTGCAATTAGGGTGGCTAAGATTGATCACGAAAGACACATAGCGGAGGAGAGCAAAAAATAATCTTTAAGTATATAAACAGTAAAAAGGGAGGACAGACCATATTGACCCCATAAAGAATGAGAAAGAACATCTGGTTACAAAGGATAGGGAGATGGCAAAGGTATTGAATTTATTCTTCTCTTCAGACTAAGACAAAGCCAATGTAGCACTTTCTTGCCAAACAACTCTATTAACCTTCTATGAGGGGGTGAGCTGCCATCTGGATAAAAGAAGGCCTGTAGACGTGGTGTATCTGGATTTTGTAAAAGCATTTGACACAGTTCCCTATAAATGTTTATTGTACAAAGTAAGGTCCATTGGCATGGACCATAGGGTGAGTACATGGATTGAAAACTGGCTACAATCGCGAGTTCAGAGGGTGGTGATAAATGAGGAATACTCAGAATGGTCAGGGGTGGGAAGTAGGGTCCCCCAGGGTTCTGTGCTGGGACCAATCCTGTTTAATTTGTTCATAAATGGCCTGGAGGATGGGGTAAACAGTTCAATCCCTGTATTTGCGGACGACACTAAGCTAAGCAGGGCAATAACTTCTCCGCAGGATGTGGAAACCTTGCAAGAAGAACTGAACAAATTAATGGTGTGGGCAATTACATGGCAAATGTAAAATAATGCATTTGGGTGGCAAAAATATGAATGCAATTTACTCACTAGTGGGTGAACCTCTGGGGGAATCTAGGATGGAAGAGGACCTGGGAGTGCTAGTAGATGATAGGCTCAGCATTGGCATGCAATGCCAAGCTGCTGCTAACAAAGCAAACAGGATATAGGCATGCATTAAAAAAAGGATTAAATCTAGGGATAAAGCGATAATTCTCCCACTCTACAACACTCTGGTACGGCTGCACCTGGAGTATGCTGTCTAGTTCTGGGCATCAGTCCTCAGGAAGGATGCACTGGAAATAGAGCGAGTACAAAGCATGGCAACAAAGCTAATAAAGGGTCTGGAGGACATTAGTTATAAAGAAAGGTTACGAGCACTGAACTTATTTTCTCTGGAGAAGAGACGCTTGAGAGGGGATATGATTTCAATTTACAAATACCATACTGGTGACCCCACAATAGGGATAAAACTTTTTCGTGGAAGGGAGTTAAAAAGGGGATTAACTCCAGGGATAAAGCTATAATTCTCCCACTCTACAAGATTTTGGTCCGGCCTCACCTGAAGTATGCGATCCAGTTCTGGGCACCAGTCCTCAGGAAGGATGTACTGGAAAAGCAGCAAGTACAAAGAAGGGCAACAAAGCTAATAAAGGATCTGGAGGATATTAGTTATGAAGAAAGGGTGCAGGCACTAAACGTATTCTCTCTGGAGAAGAGACGCTTGAGAGGGGATATCAATTCAATTTACAAATACCAGTGTGTAAAAATTAGTGTAGTGCTGAATGTAGAAATACCTCTGTGTGCAAGGAAGCACATAGTAATAAAGATTTACTGATAAGAGAGTGCAAAAAAGTGCTAATAGAGAACAACACAAAAACAATAAACCATAATTTTAATGGTACACAAAAGGTGAATACACTGATATGCATGAAGGAAACAGTTCACTATATGACAAAAGAACAACACATGATGTGTATTTCCAAGGGTTGTAAACAACAAAGTCCAGAAAGTGTCAACAATGAAAAATCCACTTCTGAAGATAAAAGATGACTCAATTTCAATGAGATAACTGAGATGCATGCGAAGATCGATTTTCAAAATGGATGAGATAAAACACTCTTACCAGATGTGATGGACACACCTACCATACAGCAGTCACTCTGACGGGCTTTGGGCGCTATATTCCTAGCACTCCAGTATGATGGAGATGGAAAAGCCGGATGGAACCAAATGATGGATCCCAAGACTTCGAACCATGCGACCAGACAACATCAAGGGACCAACTGGTAGGTCGATCCAGAGGATTATAGCCGTGGAGGTGAATGTTCTCAAGGGAAGGCAGGTATGCAGGAAAATATAAAAGGAGGGTGGCTCCCAATTGTGTAGGTCAATCAAAAAAATGTATTTAAGGTCATACATCAAAATGACAGATGCAGAGAGGATAAAATATGTGATCACAAAAATCGTATAAAAGCAATGTGGTAGGCATAAGGTAAGCAGGATCGACGCATTATGACACCATAGTTTATCAACAGGGGCACATCTCTTGCCTCCCCACATTGCTATGATATTTATAAACTGGTTCATAATTGTGTAAATTGCCGGCAACGCCCCCAACAGTGCGCAACCGGCAATGAGGCCAGAAGCTTGCCCTCCAAGTCTGTATATCGGTCTCAGTGGCTACAAGAGGTAAAAAAAACAAAAACAAACAAATGGTCTCTGAACTAAATACTAATGTTAAAACAAATGCATGGAATGCATACAATGACTCCAGAATTTTACTGGGTCAACTCCAATGCTTAACCCCTTTCGCACCAAGCCTTGTCTTGATTCAATAATAAAAGGCGATAGCCAATAAGAGAACACCACTCATAGAATACTAATGGCACCAGGTCATGTTGCACCAATCACATCTTGGAAGGCATTAGTATCACATTGATGTTTGTTACACGCGCACACGCTCCCACTACCAGGAACGCGGCATCGCCACACATCATCAAGGAGGACGGGGTATAGGTGTCACGCTGATGCGTGTCATACGCACACACACTCCCGCGAACAGGAGCACGGCAGTGCCACAACGTCTTTACAGAAAGCACAACAGAAACCCCGCCTACCAAACGCGAAACCACATCGCAGCGTCATCCCTGACAGTGCGGAGGAGCCAATACCAACACTGAGATGTGTGGGCGTATACACCCTCATCGTCCTCAGCAAGCACACACTGTCTTTAATGAAGGCTCAGGACCCAGCCAATAGGGATCTCAAAGATTCTCAGAGAGTCTCCAATCGGCATAAGCCAAAAAAGGTGTCTCCTAACTGGAGAAAGGGGGGCATATCCGGACCGGGGGCATATGAGCCAAAAACAATAAATGACATAAACAATAAAAATAATTAAAATACAATTAAACATTTTACATACAAACAGTAACTATATAACGCATATAGTGGGCAAACATAATGCAAAATCATGACAAAATAAAATTATTATCCCGTTCATGATAAAGGAAACTATACCAATAATATAGTAGGGAAACTCATAACAAGGGGCAGTGTGTCACGGACCATAGACCACTGGAAGTGGAAGTGCCACTCAAGTGCCACTCATGCCCGGTTGATGAAATAACATACTGGTGACCCCACAATAGCGATAAAACTTTTTCACGGAAGGGAGTTTAATAAGACACGTGGCCACTCACTAAAATTAGAAGAAAGGAGGTTTAACCTTAAACTGCATAGAGGGTTCTCTACTGTAAGTGCGGCAAGGATGTGGAATTACGTTCCACAGGCAGTAGTTTCAGCGGGGAGGCATCGATAATTTAAAAAACTATTAGATAAGCACCTGAACAACCGCAACATCCAGGGATATACAATGTAATACTGACATACAATCACACACATAGGTTGGACTTAATGGACTTGTGTCTTTTTTTCAACCTTACCTACTATGTAAGTAACTATGTAACTACATGATGTAATGCCATAGCAGGGGTGTAGATAAGTGGGGGGTCAGGGATGTTCAAACCTCCCCAGATCATCCTGGCAAAATGCTCAGACAGTGTATCTGCTGTTTAGCCTCAGCATTAGCACAGTAGAAGCAATCAGAGTTTCAGAGTGCAGCAGCCAGCCCCCCTTCTATTGTGAAATTACTGCAAGGTCTCAGATGCCGGCAATTAACAGTGCACGGTTGAGGGAACTCCTATACTCCTCCTCGAGGTATCATATGACACAGCTAAAGGGAGACTGAGGATGCAGAAGTTTTCCTACTTCTGTGCCGTGCTGAATTTGAGGTCTGGTAAGTGGGAGGAATTAATTTTCTGTTTTGGGAAGGAGGAAGTGAGAATTACAGCCTGGGGGAGTTTCTTTTGGTGGGGGGGGGTTAAGGAAAGGATGTGGGGTTGCTTTTGGAGAAGGGGGGGTTCTTGTAGAGAAGTTTACAGGGGGTGGTTAATGGCAGCGATTTGCTTCTGGGAGGTAGTTTGGATGAAGGGAGATTTTCTTCATAATTAGGAATCTTTGCTGGAGGAGAGGTTGTTGACTAATGTTGTAATATGTTGTAATGTTCACCGATTTATGTGGGACATTGTTGTGTGTATGTACACATGCAGTCAATGTTGACCAGGCCAGAATGACAATGACAGAATGGTTGATTTGTCCAACTGAATTTTAACAGCTGAAGACTCTTTGATGTGTTAATCTTATGCAAGTCTATTTGAACATCTCAAAGGGTATTCAGGTGGTATCTCTTAATCTAATCTAATTACACATATCTAAAGGGGACTTGTTGATGTTGATATGCGGGAGTGCAAATTGGGGTGGTTCACGGCTGTTCACGGCTGGGGGTTGTTGTCTGTTTGAAAGACTAAAGCTAATCAAAGTCCTAAATTGAAACGGCCAATCAAATTGCTCAGCCATTCAATATTTAGTGAATATAACACGGCATTCAGTCTTTAGGTTATGAGAGAGGCTTGTCTGTGTAGTGAGTGAGGCTTGTCTGTGTATGAGGTGAGGCTTGTCTGTGTATGGCTGGGAAGACACAGGCCTAGGAATATGGGTCTCTGAATTATATTTCCTCTGTCGGATTTCTTTGTCATCTGTGGACTTTGGACTTTGTTCTGTGTTGGAAGTCAATAAAGTGCATCTCTCTGGAAGAATTGGGTTGCTGCGGAAGAGTACTTACATAATCATCATTATAATAACCACTAATTGATTATCATACCCACTCTACATCATATCACCCAATATATTAATATACTAGATCACTACAACTAAGGGTGATATTTTTGCTTTGGGGGGTCGGTTTAGAGAGAGGGGGGTTTAATTTTGGGGGGGATATTTGAGGGAGGGAGATATTTTACAGTGGGAATCTTTGCTTGGGGAGGGAGGATTCTTAGGAGGGAGAGGGGATTTTTTTCCTTTAAAAGAGATGGGTTTTTTTTGGAAATTATATTTAACTAGGTGGATGGAGCATCGATCTAATGTTGCATCTGGCCCCAGCTGTTTCTAAGACCAAAAACAGAGCGATCAAAGACCGCTGTTCACTCAGTTCACAGCCTTCAGTGAGCAAAGAGTGGTGACTGTCAGTCCCTGGCTCTACCCCTCCCTTTCCCCAAGCTCACTGGAATGCCAGCCTGTGGAGGGGCAGGAGCGGCTGGCTCAGGGTCTCTGCGGCTCACTGAGAGGCTGAGCAAGCTGCTGGTCAAGGCATCAGGGTGAATTCTGACTTTAAAGTTAGGATCTTTCCACAGCCTGGACCTGCTGAACGATGTCAGCTGACATCGGGCTATAGCTGGCTGTCGGCTAAAAATGGGTAAAAAAAGTGCAGAATGAACTGCACTCCTTCCCAGGAGAAGTACAACCAAGCGGTATGCCGTCCCTTCAGAACGCATGCACCGGTAACATCATCGGCTGCTTTCTATGTGAATATCTTACCTGAGTGAAAAATAGACCCGCGCCGTGGAAGAAAAATAAATGGGAACGAGTAGTTGTTCTCTACCCATTATTCCTACTTCTTGTGTTTTTAAAAGTTGTTGTCGTTTGTATCCTTTTTGCTCAAATCTGTCCACCAGCATATTGGACTGGATTGTATAGTTCTCCTGTAAGTTGCAATTTCTTTTAATCCTGATCATCTGTCCTTTGGGTATCCCCGAGATCCATCTCGGGTGGTGGCCACTGGTTGTAGGGATATAACTATTCCGATCCGTTTTTTTAGAAAAAGTTTGTGTATATAAACTATTGTTGGAATGAAAAATTTCCAGGTCCAGATAATTGACCTTTTCTTTACTGTAGTTTGATGAGAAAGATATGTTATATTTGTTAATGTTAATCTGTTCCAAAAACTTTTTCAAGGAATCCTCACTGCCCTCCCAAAATAGAAAAATGTCATCTATATATCTTCTGTATGGTTTCAATCCTAATATTGGGTATCCCCCAGATGGATCTCGGGGATACCCAAAGGACAGATGATCAGGATTAAAAGAAATTGCAACTTACAGGAGGACTATACAATCCAGTCCAACATGCTGGTGGACAGATTTGAGCAAAAAGGATACAAACGACAACAACTTTTAAAAACACAAGAAGTAGGAATAATGGATAGAGAACAACTACTCGTCCCCAATTCTAAAAAGAAAGAAAGTTTTGATCTAACCTTCTGTACAGAATTCAATCGACAGTATAAACAAATAGAAAAGATCATTAAAAAACGCTGGCCCATCTTACTTAGGGATCCAGTTTTATTGAAAACCTCACCTTCATGTCCAAAATTTGTCTACAAACGTCCTCCTGTATTGAAGGACAAAATTGTTAAAATCATCCCCGACCCCCCTAAGAAGCTGGTAACCTTCCTCGACCAAACAGGTTTCTTTAAATGTGGCAGATGAATAATCTGCAGAACATGTAAGGGTGGAAAGAAAAAGACTACGCATTTTAAATCTAAGGTAACAGGACAAATATATGAAATCCCCAAATTCATAACCTGTTACACCACACATGTTACATACCTTTTGGAATGTGAATGTGGTCTCCAATATGTGGGAAGAACCACAAGAGAACTTAAAGTTAGACTGAGGGAACATATTAATAATATTAAAAAGGGTTTCCGGAAACATAGCTTATCATATCATTTTAGGAGATTCCACAATAGAGATCCATCTAAACTCACATTTTGTGGTATTGATAGGGTGGAGAAACATTGGAGCTGCACCAATCTTAAACAGGCTATCTCCCAAAACGAGACCCAATGGATATACAAATTACAGTCCTTAACGTCGAAAGGGTTAAATGTGGACCTGGACAGTAATTGTTTTATTAGTAATTTTTGACTATTTATTTTTATTTTTATCTCCATTTTTATTTTTATTTTATTCATTTTTATTTTTTTCTATTTTTATTTTTATTTTATTTTTCATTCTTATTTTTATTTTATTTTTATTTTTTTTTAATTTTTATTTTATTTTATTTTATTTAATTTCTTTCTTATTTACTTTAATTTTGTTTCATTATTTGTTAGACCAGGTCCTCATTATGTTATTTCCAACTATTTAACTATCTATATATTTTCCTCCAGATGGAGTATACTGTCATTGTCATAAAGGTTCACATAATGTAATATACCTTGATCTGTTTTTAATGTAATACCGTATTACCAACACTAGATGGCCTCTGATCACTCCTTGTTAATCCAGGAAGTAGGATGTTGGTGTTTACCTTTTGTCAACCAAGATTACATCACTTCCTGTGCCGCTGATCACTTCCGGTCTCGCCGGAAACATCACTTCCGGTGGAAACCGGAAGTGAGGCCAATTTCATACTGCGCCACCAATGAGAGTAGTGGGAGTCATTGGGTGTAGTAGACGGTACTTAAATTATATAAGACAGCCAATCACAGACTCCATAAGCTTCTGATGACGCCCAGTGGGAGGGGCGAAACATGTCAAGCTAAGGATATTCTGTGAAGGCTGTTTGGATGCCATGGCGGCAATTTTTGCACATTTTAAAGATTCCGATGTAAGTGTAATGATTTTAATCTTTTTAATAAACCTTGCAGTATTACACTATATGCCCTCTTCTCTTCACTTGTCCAAACTTTACTACCCCAATCATATTTGACCAAGTAAAGTATGTAGGATCTACAATCAAGTGGTGGAGGAGATTCCATTCTCTGAAGCACAACCAATCTACATATCTGCTGGACAGGAGACACCATCTTGATATACACAGGCATATTTATCATCTTTATCTGGTGAGTGGGGATCCAGGAGGGGAGCACGGGAAGTCACCAAGATTACATGTTCGTGTCACCAGCCCTGCACCTCACACTTGATGAACTTTATTGATTTCACCTTATTTTGCAATTTTTTTAACTTTATTGAATGCACTTTTTTGCACTATATTGGCACTTTGTTACACATGTTGTCATATGGCACATATTTGATGCGGGTATATGTACATTTATGATTTAGAGAGGTAGCGTTAAGTATAAATTTTCTGTGGTCATCTTACCTAAGTACCTACAGGTAAGCGTTATTATAGGCTTACTTGTAGGTACAAGTTCAAAAGCTGGGTTTACCACTTTAAGACTGAATAAAAGCCGACCATATTGACCAAGTGCAAAGGGCACCATCCTGTGGTAGGCAATGCACAATATTTTCTTTTCCATCTCTTAAAACATTTCATAAAATTTCTTGGGACACAGTTTTTTAAGGTTTAACCACTTGCCGACCGCCTCACGCATATATACGTGAGCAGAGCGGCACGGGCAGGCAAAATCACGTACCTGGTACGTGATTGCCTTCCCGCGGGCGGGGGGTCCGATCGGACCCCCCCCCGGTGCCATCGGCGGTCGGCGTTTGGCTGGGAGAGTTGAGAGACGAGGGGGAGACCATCCGATCGTGGCCCCCCCCTCGCGATCGCTCCCAGCCAATGAGAAACATCCCCTGCCTCTGTATAGTACACAGAGGCAGAGGATGTGATGTCATCTCTCCTCGGCTGGCCAGTTTCCGTTCCAGCACCGAGGAGAGAAGACATGTAAGTGCACCAACACTCACACAACACAGTAGAACATGCCAGGCACACTAAACACCCCCGATCCCCCCCCGATCGCCCCCCGATCCCCCCCAATCACCCCCCCCCCCCCTGTCACAAACTGACACCAAGCAGGTTTTTTTGTTTTGTTTTGTTTTTTTCCTGATTACTGCATGGTGTCAGTTTGTGACAGTTAGCAGTGGTAGGACAGTTAGTATTAGCCCCCTGTAGGTCTAGGGTACCCCCCTAACCCCCCCTAATAAAGTTTTAACCCCTTGATCACCCCCTGTCACCAGTGTCGCTAAGCGATCATTTTTCTGATCGCTGTATTAGTGTCGCTGGTGACGCTAGTTAGGAACGTAAATATTTAGGTTCGCTGTCAGCGTTTTATAGCGACAGGGACCCCCATATACTACCGAATAAATGTTTTAACCCCTTGATTGCCCCCTAGTTAACCCTTTCACCACTGATCACCGTATAACTGTTACGGGTGACGCTGGTTAGTTCGTTTATTTTTTTTAGTGTCAGGGCACCCGCCGTTTATTACCGAATAAAGGTTTAGCCCCCTGATCGCCCGGCGGTGATATGCGTCGCCCCAGGCAGCGTCAGATTAGCGCCAGTACCGCGAACACCCACGCACGCACCGTACACGCACCGTACACCTCCCTTAGTGGTATAGTATCTGAACACATCAATATCTGATCCGATCAGATCTATACTAGCGTCCCCAGCAGTTTAGGGTTCCCAAAAACGCAGTGTTAGCGGGATCAGCCCAGATACCTGCTAGCACCTGCGTTTTGCCCCTCCGCCCAGCCCACCCAAGTGCAGTATCGATCGATCACTGTCACTTACAAAACACTAAACGCATAACTGCAGCGTTCGCAGAGTCAGGCCTGATCCCTGCGATCGCTAACAGTTTTTTTGGTAGCATTTTGGTGAACTGGCAAGCACCAGCCCCAAGCAGCGTCAGATTAGCGCCAGTACCACTAACACCCACGCACGCACCGTACACCTCCCTTAGTGGTATAGTATCTGATCGGATCAATATCTGATCCGATCAGATCTATACTAGCGTCCCCAGCAGTTTAGGGTTCCCAAAAACGCAGTGTTAGTGGGATCAGCCCAGATACCTGCTAGCACCTGCGTTTTGCCCCTCCGCCCGGCCCAGCCCAGCCCACCCAAGTGCAGTATCGATCGATCACTGTCACTTTTTTTTGTAGCGTTTTGGTGAACTGGCAAGCACCAGTGGCCTAGTACACCCCGGTCGTAGTCAAACCAGCACTGCAGTAACACTTGGTGACGTGGCGAGTCCCATAAGTGCAGTTCAAGCTGGTGAAGTGGCAAGCACAAATAGTGTCCCGCTGCCACCAAAAAGACAAACACAGGCCCGTCATGCCCATAATGCCCTTCCTGCTGCATTCGCCAATCCTAATTGGGAACCCACCACTTCTGCAGCGCCCGTACTTCCCCCATTCACATCCCCAACCAAATGCAGTCGGCTGCATGAGAGGCATTTATATGTCCTCCCGAGTACCCCTACCCAGCGAACCCCCCCAAAAAAGATGTGTCTGCAGCAAGCGCGTATATAGACGTGACACCCGCTATTATTGTCCCTCCTGTCCTGATAATCCTGGTCTTTGCATTGGTGAATGTTTTGAACGCTACCATTCACTAGTTGAGTATTAGCGTAGGGTACAGCATTGCACAGACTAGGCACACTTTCACAGGGTCTCCCAAGATGCCATCGCATTTTGAGAGACCCGAACCTGGAACCGGTTACAGTTATAAAAGTTACAGTTACAAAAAAAAAGTGTAAAAAAAAAAAAAAAACACAAACAAAAATAAAAAAAAATAGTTGTCGTTTTATTGTTCTCTCTCTCTCTATTCTCTCTCTGGTGTTCTGCTCTTTTTTACTGTATTCTATTCTGCAATGTTTTATTGTTATTATGTTTTATCATGTTTGCTTTTCAGGTATGCAATTTTTTATACTTTACCGTTTACTGTGCTTTATTGTTAACCATTTTTTTGTCTTCAGGTACGCCATTCACGACTTTGAGTGGTTATACCAGAATGATGCCTGCAGGTTTAGGTATCATCTTGGTATCATTCTTTTCAGCCAGCGGTCGGCTTTCATGTAAAAGCAATCCTAGTGGCTAATTAGCCTCTAGACTGCTTTTACAAGCAGTGGGAGGGAATGCCCCCCCCCCCACCGTCTTCCGTGTTTTTCTCTGGCTCTCCTGTCTCAACAGGGAACCTGAGAATGCAGCCGGTGATTCAGCCAGCTGACCATAGAGCTGATCAGAGACCAGAGTGGCTCCAAACATCTCTATGGCCTAAGAAACCGGAAGCTACGAGCATTTTAGGACTTAGATTTCGCCGGATGTAAACAGCGCCATTGGGAAATTGGGAAAGCATTTTATCACACCGATCTTGGTGTGGTCAGATGCTTTGAGGGCAGAGGAGAAATCTAGGGTCTAATAGACCCCAATTTTTTCAAAAAAGAGTACCTGTCACTACCTATTGCTATCATAGGGGATATTTACATTCCCTGAGATAACAATAAAAATGATTTAAAAAAATATATGAAAGGAACAGTTTAAAAATAAGATAAAAAAGAAAAAAAATAATAAAGAAAAAAAAAAAAAAAAAAAAAAAAAAGCACCCCTGTCCCCCCTGCTCTCGCGCTAAGGCGAACGCAAGCGTCGGTCTGGCGTCAAATGTAAACAGCAATTGCACCATGCATGTGAGGTATCACCGCGAAGGTCAGATCGAGGGCAGTAATTTTAGCAGTAGACCTCCTCTGTAAATCTAAAGTGGTAACCTGTAAAGGCTTTTAAAGGCTTTTAAAAATGTATTAATTTTGTTGCCACTGCACGTTTGTGCGCAATTGTAAAGCATGTCATGTTTGGTATCCATGTACTCGGCCTAAGATCATCTTTTTTATTTCATCAAACATTTGGGCAATATACTGTGTTTTAGTGCATTAAAATTTAAAAAAGTGTGTTTTTTCCACAAAAAATGCGTTTGAAAAATCGCTGCGCAATTACTGTGTGAAAAAAAAAAATGAAACACCCACCATTTTAATCTGTAGGGCATTTGCTTTAAAATAATATATAATGTTTGGGGGTTCAAAGTAATTTTCTTGCAAAAAAAAATAATTTTTTCATGTAATCAAAAAGTGTCAGAAAGGGCTTTGTCTTCAAGTGGTTAGAAGAGTGGGTGATGTGTGACATAAGCTTCTAAATGTTGTGCATAAAATGCCAGGACAGTTCAAACCCCCCCAAATGACCCCATTTTGGAAAGTAGACACCCCAAGCTATTTGCTGAGAGGCATGTCGAGTCCATGGAATATTTTATATTGTGACACAAGTTGCGGGAAAGAGACAAATTTTTTTTTTTTTTTTTTTTTTTTGCACAAAGTTGTCACTAAATGTTATATTGCTCAAACACGCCATGGGGATTTGTGAAATTACACCCCAAAATAAATTCTGTTGCTTCTCCTGAGTACGGGGATACCACATGTGTGGGACTTTTTGGGAGCCTAGCCGCGTACGGGACCCCGAAAACCAAGAACCGCCTTCAGGCTTTCTAAGGCCGTAAATTTTTGATTTCACTCTTCACTGCCTATCACAGTTTCGGAGGCCATGGAATGCCCAGGTGGCACAAAACCCCCCCAAATGACCCCATTTTGGAAAGTAGACACCCCAAGCTATTTGCTGAGAGGTATAGTGAGTATTTTGCAGACCTCACTTTTTGTCACAAGGTTTTGAAAATTGAAAAAAGAAAAAAAAAAAATTTTTTTTCTGGTCTTTCTTCATTTTCAAAAACAAATGAGAGCTGCAAAATACTCACCATGCCTCTCAGCAAATAGCTTGGGGTGTCTACTTTCCAAAATGGGGTCATTTGGGGGGAGGTTGTGCCATCTTGGCATTTTATGGCCTTCAAAACTGTGATAGGTAGTGAGGAGTGAAATCAAAAATGTATGCCCTTAGAAATCCTGAAGGTGGTGCTGGGTTTTCGGGGCCCCGTACGTGGCTAGGCTCCCAAAAAGTGCCACACATGTGGTATCCCCGTACTCAGGAGAAGCAGCTGAATGTATTTTGGGGTGCAATTCCACATAGCCCATGGCCTATGTGAGCAATATATCATTTAGTGACAACTTTTTGTAAATTTTTTTTTTTTTTGTCATTATTCAATCACTTGGGACAAAAAAAATAAATATTCAATGGGCTCAACACGCCTCTCAGCAATTTCCTTGGGGTGTCTACTTTCCAAAATGGGGTCATTTGGGGGGGGTTTGTACTGCCCTGCCATTTTAGCACCTCAAGAAATGACATAGGCAGTCATAAACTAAAAGCTGTGTAAATTCCAGAAAATGTACCCTAGTTTGTAGACGCTATAACTTTTGCGCAAACCAATAAATATACGCTTATTGACATTTTTTTTACCAAAGACATGTGGCCGAATACATTTTGGCCTAAATGTATGACTAAAATTTAGTTTATTGGATTTTTTTTATAACAAAAAGTAGAAAATATCATTTTTTTTCAAAATTTTCAGTCTTTTTCCGTTTATAGCGCAAAAAATAAAAACGGCAGAGGTGATCAAATACCATCAAAAGAAAGCTCTATTTGTGGGAAGAAAAGGACGCAAATTTCGTTTGGGTAGAGCATTGCATGACCGCGCAATTAGCAGTTAAAGCGACGCAGTGCCGAATTGTAAAAAGTGCTCTGGTCAGGAAGGGGGTAAATCCTTCCGGGGCTGAAGTGGTTAAATAAATCACAGAATTTACTGCCTACCACAATATGTTGCCCCTTGCTCACCTTGCATAGTAAGGTTAGCTAAAATCCAGTCTTGGGTCTCATTCATACATCCTACATGACCATGGTATAGTATACTGCAAATACCTGCACCCGGGATCTCAGACATTCCAATATCCGCTCAGCCTGTGCACCTGAGTGATGGGCTGAAAAGAGCCAAGGCTGTCTGCTGCTGTAAACATGTATCCACATGTATCTACACATCCAGTGGTTACCTGCAGGTAGGGATACATTTTTGCCATTGGATAAAATCTCTCTGCATCCAGGGTCAGAAATTTGTCCCTAACAGCAGGTAACCACTGTGACCCACGGTTTGTTAGTGTGTCGCTCAATCGATGTGGGGAGTAAGGTAGATAATACCGAATGTGCTGCAGGAGTTCATCCCAGCTCCTGTAGTCACTGAAGAGAAGAGAGGAAAGAAAATCCCTGGTGCCGCACATCCACGGAGTCCTATGGTAATGTAGTAGTGATGGGTTCCCGTCAGGCCACAACCCAATGTGTTTTGCTTTGTCCCCCAAAGCGTAAACATGGGGACCACTGGATGTGCAGATACATGTTAACAGCAGTGGCTCTTTTCAGCCCATCACTCAGGTAAACAGGCTGAGCAGCTGACAAAAATTGGAACATCTGGGATCCTGGCTGTAGGTATTCATGGTATATTTGCCATTCCATGGCCATTTAGAACATATGAATGAGATCTAAAGCCTGGTTCACACGGTAAGTTTTTTTTTAGTTCAACCCAGCGGGCTAAACGAAAAAAAACTAGGGAGCTTAGGAGGAGTTTGCTGTACTAATGAGTACACTACCACACCATAACTGCATGCATTGCGTTCTATTCAGTTGATTGGGGATAATTTTTGCTGCGCTGCTTTGCAAAGCCTCACGGCCCCATTCTGCTGTCACATTTTTACTGTACCTCCCCCAACATAAAAGTGTAAATGATACCTTTAAGTTTAAAAGACCTGAACCCCCCCCCAACCCCCAAGAAAAAAAATATCTACGGCCCTGTGCCATAGTGTCAACAACAAGTGACTAAACCAAGTGAGCAAAGGAAAACTGGTAACATTGAAGAAAATCTGATTGAAGACTGCAAACAAAATAACCACAATTACCTTATCAAGTGAAGTGGTGAAGTGGCAAAATATGGCCAACAATTAGGTGTGTGTTATCACGGGATTGAAGTGAGAGCGTATGCAATGGTGCTCAAAAAATTGTGATGCAACCATATCTGTGCTAGATGTAAAAAAGAGGAAAAGGAGGAAAAAATAAACAACCAAAAGGTCATATATAATATATAATATATTTAGTAGTCATACGATTCAATATATTAGTAATTGCAGCATTGTCTGGCCCTCCTGCACCCTAGGAGAGCTGGGAACTGATTAGGTTGACCACAAGTGCCACCCATACCCCACCTGGGTGCTCAGCCAGCGCATGGCTTCCTTGGCATCCCAGAAGGCCTTGGTCCTGGCCGCTGTTGTCATCCCTATCGCAAACGCATGACGTTGCGTGCACGCAAAACTAGCGTCACGCGTGCACACTCCACCACTGCACATGCAGAGATGATCAAGGAATGCCGCCGGCATGGGAGTGCTCCCTCCAGAGGCTGAAACTGTGACATGGTTGGAGGATGTCAAAGGGGAGAAGCGGAGAAAGTATCCCCATGTTGCCCCACCGTGCCAGGAAGCCGATTGGGATGCCAGAATCCGCTAGAAAAGAAGCAGGAGGGCAGTGGTGTATTTAGGTTTTGTGCTGCCCTAGGCCTGACTGAACTCGTTCACCCCCTAATTTAAATATGACCCACCCCTCCCTGTCTAGGCCACACCCCTTCCTGTTTAAGACCCACCCTATAATCTGTAAACCACACCCCCTCCTCCGCTGCACCATTCAGAAAGCACAGCGCGCTTCGCACATGTGCATTAGGGAATGGGACATAATGGTGGCAGCAGTTCTCGAGAGCCAATCCACAAATTGGCTGGGATGTCGACATCGCGGGAACCCTGGACAGGTAAGTGTCCTAATATTGAAAGTCAGCAGCTACAGTATTTGTAGGTGGACCTGATCGGACGCTTCATTCACTCCTATGGAGCGGTGACATGTCTGCTGACACCCGTTGCTATCTGATACGATCCTGTCTGCAAAATCCAGACGGATGGAGACCTGATTTCCCATCCGTCTGGCGGATTGGATGAAAATGGACAGGCGGATCTGTTTCCATTGGATAGCCCCATACAGGACAGCGGGGGTTCTGACAGGTCTGTCCCTGCACAGTGAGCGGAGACGGACCTGTCATCTGCCTGCCCAGCGGGGATTAACAGAGCGATCCCCCGCTGAGCAAAGCTGAGTCCATCGGGAGGACCGCCTGTGTGAAAGAGACCTTTTAATTTTATCACGGGGGGGGGGGGGGGGGGGGTTTGCGGCTGGTGGGTGCGGAACTCCTCTTTAATGAGTTTGCATTGATTTCAGCATGCATGGGGCACTTTGCACATGCTGAAATCAATGCAAACTCATTAAACCATCCACGTTCAGTGAAAGTTCATGCACTGCAAAGTTTGCACTACATGAACTTTCACTGAATGTGGACTGTTTAATGGGTTTATAGCATGGATCACTTTGCAATATCATGATCTGTATATTTACATATTGAGCACTAAGTGATTGGCTGCTTGGCACATGCACATTACAATAGTAATTTATTACTATTACAATTCTACACTTCTATACACATTACAATTCTAAATTTATTGAAATAGATGTGAACGAAATGCTTTAAGAAATAGTGGAAATAATGAGGATTAAACGTATCAAGTCAGTGAGAATCAAACATCCAGTCTATAGGCAGCTGCTAAAAAATCCAGATGAGATCCAAACATAAAAAATATAGCAGAAATGAGCACTGCTTATTTCTGCTATAGCATAGCAATAGAAATTAATTTCCCCTGCTGTCCTGGCCGCTGCCTGGGGTTCCCCTCATGCTCCTCTCTCTCTCCTCCTCCGGCTCCTATCATCACAGACACACCTGGGGCGGGGAGAAGATGCAGCCAGTAAACGGAACCACATGGAGGAGGGTAGGCGGAGCATTAGGCTCCGCCTCCGCCAGTCAGATGGAAAGCAGTCAGTCACCGGCTTATGGGGACGCTAGTCGATCCACCCCCCTCGGACAAGCACGCCCAAACAACTGCTGCCCATATTTGCTAGTGCTGCACTACATCAAGATGGGAGGGGGGAGGCAGTCACGGGGGGGAGGCTGCGGGAGCCGGGACTCGGTAGGACAGGTCGGGGGAGCTTTATCTCGCGGGGGGGCGGCTTTCCTGCCACCCTCCTGCAAAGTGCCGCCCTAGGCCTGGGCCTTGTCAGCCTAGGCCAAAAGACAGCACTGCAGGAGGGACCAAAGTTCACTGAAATAAACACATCAAAACTTTAAAATGTACAATATCATTTGGTTTTTATGTACAATATTACATGTCAATTATATTACCCAAATCACATTTGGGATTATTCTTTATGAGAACTGTGCGCTGGTTACATTTCTTCACTCTACATGTGAATTCACAATTGTTTTTTCATTGTTATATTCGGGAACACAGTTGGGCTAATGGGTCTTTCCTGACATAAACCCCTTTAGAAAGGGAGCATATGATATGGACTCATTTAGGCCTGGAAAAAAAGAGGCCTGTTGTCTTTCGTGTACCGATCAAATGACTTATGCCGTACACACGGTCGGAATTTCCGACAACAAATGTTCGAAGGGAGCTTGTTGTCGGAAATTCCGACCGTGCGTAGGCTCCATCGGACAAGTTCCGTCGGAATTTCCGACAAACAAAATTTGAGATCTAGATCTCAAATTTTCCGACAGCAAAAGCCATTGTCGTAAATTCCGATCATGTGTAGACACACAAAATTCCACGCATGCTCTGAATCAAGTACGAGAAGGAAGCGCTCGTTATGGTAAAACTAGCGTTTGTAATGGAGATAGCACATTCGTCACGCTGCAAATTTTAAAATCTTTTATTGCAGCGCATTCTCTTCTTCTTTATAATGCTAGAATAATGAAGTTGTTTTGCTGCTGATATTCACACAGAGTTCTGACAAACTGATTTCTTTATTATTTCTCGTGATCTCCTGAATAATATATTTTTTTTTTTTTGTCAGATCTCCATAAAAAGTTTTGCATTTATTTTTATAGTGAATTTTTTTTTTTTTTGATCAAGATCTGTTTTTTTTAATTTTTTTTTCTAGTGAATTTTTTAAATAATATTGGTAGCCTGAGGAGTCCATGTAATAGTGAGCACAATCCGGTCCAGGACTCCAAGAGATCAGGAACAGCAGCAGATGACATATATGTCCCCAGGCTGTGGTCATACAACAGCCTGCGTCTTTTGTCAGACCAGACTGAACTCAGGCTATCACACTCTTTTCTTCCTTCCACGCTTCCTTCCTGGCTGTGGCTGTGGTGTTGGAGTTGTGGCAGGAGGAGGAGGAGGATGGTCGAACTCACACAGGTGAGTTTTGGTTGTGAGTTGGCCCCTCAACCCCTTATTTAGGGTCAGATACATAATTTCCTCACAGATGAGGCGTTGGCCCTCCTTCATTTCCTGCATTTTGCATGCAGCCATGGAGGCAAAGGCCTCTTGAACAGTGGGGTTGGTTCTGAGGGCAGCATTAGCCTCCCAAATCAGTCCAATCCTCCCCTTCCTGGGCCTTTTGGTTGGAAGGCGGAGGGGAGGGACCTGGGATTCGGACAGGCTACTGGGCCGTGCCACCTCCTGGCTGCCACTTATCCCTGCCACCTCCTGGCTGCCACATTCCACAGCCTCCTCCTGGCTGCCACATTCCACACCCTCCTCCTGGCTGAGGCTTTCCTGTGTATGAAAAAGGGACATAGATTTAGTTTTTTGTTCATCAATCACACACAATTTTCAGCTCATGACTGTTGCAAATTGAATGTTAACAAATAGAAAAGACTATCATTCTGAGCCCAGCATTTTTCATTCTTGTCCCAAAGATTTTTGGCCACTACTGTCTATTGATATGTAAAACTCTTTATTAAATCAATAATAATATCTAGTTAACATCATTCATTTTACCACAAAAAATATGTAGAACAATGCTATACCTAGCTCAAGCTGGTCTCCTCCACTTCTTCCTGGCTGGAAGGCCCAGGTTGGACGTCAGAAGCCTCAGCTGGGGTGGAAGGAAGCGTGGAAGGAAGAGTGGAAGGTAGGGTTGAGAGTGATTGCCTGACTTTATTCTGGTCTGACAAAAAACGAAGTAGGGGAGAAAACAGAAAAAAGTAGGGGACATATGAGGACACCAGGGACCCCCAACCTCATAAAGAAGGGGAAATTCCAACACCACAACCAGAGGATGTGGAGGAAGGAGAGGTTTATGAAGTGGGCGAAATAGTGACCACGACAGGTGAGTGTCTGAGATCACAGCTTCAGGTAATAGATGTATGCCTGCATATTTTTAATACATGGTGTGTTTTTGAATTTTAGGTGATGTGGATGTTGTGGAAGTAGAAACTCATTTCACAAGTGCTAGTGCACATGTCCTCATCGGAAAAATCATGGTGTGCAATCGTGATTTACAGAAGATCAAGGAAGACATCAATGATGTTGAAAAAAGACTCAAAAACATCATTGATGTTTTAGGTAGAATCTAAAACACGCCTAAATTCTTCAATTTGTTTATATTTTTAAGATTTTTGAATTTTTTTTGAAGTATATTGAAAGCCAAATTTTTAAGATAGCACATGTTGACACACTGTGTGCATCTGCCATCACGGGATATCAATGTATGCGTTTTGTGGGTGCAACCCCTTCCTCGCAACTCAAGTAGGTGAGAGGAAGGGGTTGCACCCTGAAACACATCTATTGATCCCCCATGATGGGAGCTAGCACATGTTGACATTAGGCACGGGATCAGGAGGGAAATCCCCATTTTGACTCTCACTTTGTGTGCAGCTTCAAAATTTGGCTTTCACAGGGGTGACATCACCCCATCTGATGAAGGCAAGATCAACACAGTTTGGACATACTAATGTCTGATATTGCCTTCAAATTATCAAAGTTGAACTTTGTAAGTTCCTGAGTTGTGTATTGTTTTATGATTTTAAACATGCCTGTTTAACACAAAAAAGGCTATTTGTACTGTCAAAACCAAAAATGTTATTACAAAAATATGTTGGTTTGTTCAAAAACCCTTTTCTAACACAAAGTTTTCTACTCAACAATGTGTGGCTTCTTCTTTCAATGCTCAATAGCAGTTTTTGGACTAAGTTGGTGTTTACAGTGACAATGGGGGTTATTTACTAAAGGAAAATCCACTTTGCACTACAAGTGCACTTTTAGTGCACTTTCAGTGCGGTTTCAAGTGCACTTTTGCAGTGCACTTGGAGTGCAAAGTGGATTTTCATTTAGTAAATAACTCCCACAGTGCTTTATAATTTGCCACAATCAGGCCATTTTCGAGACTCCCGAAAATTAATTAATGGTGCTGAAAATGATAAATATTTTTATCAGTAATGCATTACATACATTAACAACAAAAACAATGTGTGTGTGTAGCAGACCCACAACATAATAGTTCGCTGAAGAAGATATTGTCACCTCATGTATCAAATAAATTACATTTGCACTATTGAAGAAAATGGCCAAAAAGAAAAGCCTATTGGCTAATCTAGGAGACAGCTAAAAGAAACACAAGCAGTAAATCAAAGGAAATATTATTTCAGTTTAAATAAAACATTTTTTTTTTTTCTGGCATATCAACGGCCCCCCTACCCGCAAAGTACTCGACATACTTCTGTCTTACTTCGCGGGCGCTTTGGGGGGGGCAAGCCAGGACGACCAGCTGCAAGCGCCATCAGGGTTGGTTCTTGAGAGGCATGACCGGATGAATGGGTGTGTGCTGAGCAGCGGCATGGAGTGAGCAAGAGGATGCTGTGTGTTCTTCCCCCCCTCTGCTCCCCCCGCTAGCTAGACACTTATTGGGCGTTACAAGTCTGCCTGTCCTAGCGGAGAGTGGGCCATGTTGTGTACGGAGGTTGAGTGAAGGCTATTGAGGTGGATAGCGTTCGGGATCTTGTGGCTGCTCGGATTTGGACAGGGCTCACCTTGAATCATCCATAACCCTTTCTGGAGGGCGGAGAGAGCCGGGGAGCTGAGGAGCCAAGGAGCAGCTGGGAGTGACGTCATATGTTACACGCCGATGAGAGGTATCTGGGTAGTGGTAGGAGAGCGACGAGTGTTGGCTGTCGGTAGTGATCACCGCTCGCTCATTCTCCACCGGACAAAGAGCTGCAGGCTTTCCGAAAGGATAAGTATTGGAATACCCATATTTTACAATAATTGGGATATACTTTTTAGAATTACTGAGTGATACATGCTGTTAAGTGGAACCTTTCCTGCATAGTGACGGCATCAGGTTTTCAAGTATAGCTCTCAGGATCCCACAAGAGTCTTTGAGAATTTAAAGCTATAATGTTCATGCTGTCTAAATTGCCTAATTTGCCAAAGCTTTTGATATCCTTAATAGGCTAATAGAGACGTGTGTGAAAAGGATTAATACAATATTTTCTGCCTCGCCTGACATTATTGGTTGCTACTTTAATTAATTAAGCTGTATTTAGATAACATCAAAAGGTTGGCCCTGAAGCTGCACCAGCTGAGAAGTTAGCTGGGGAGGTACCATTAATTACTGCAACAGCTAAGGTGCAGATGTTTATAGGATACTGGACACTGTTCTAAGTTATCCTAAGTACGGTATTGATATCTGGGTGTATTGCGTAGACAAGTATATAGTATATAGTACTTTTTTTTTTTTTCCCTCCTCCTGCGTTTATATTGGAACATTGTGGTGGACGGTCCTTTGTTGAAGTATTCATGATGCAGAATTTATGTTCAGCCAAGGAAAAAGCCACACAGCAAACATTAGCAGCAGCGAAACTGGAACAATACGCTCACACCCCCGCTTCGACCCCACCAAAGAAGGGATCACAGACTAAATCTCAACAAGGGGGTGCATTAGATAGAAGAAGCCAGGGCCAGACCCAGATTCAGCTATCTGTTACAGCACCACCGGCCCAGTCAACTAAAATACATAGTAATAAGGGACAGGGGCTTAGTGATCAAAATGTAGTTGCAGATGTAATAACTGATCAAACTTTGCCAACTTTGCCCCCGCATAGATGAAAGAAAAAAATGCATAGATGCAAAAACAAAAAAAACAAAAAAAAAACAAAAAACCCATAGATGCCAAAAAACGCATAGATGCAAGAAAAAAAAAAAAAGTCCATTGAATGAATCATTATGCGCACACGCATACACATACACATGCACACATCCTATAGGAAAAACAGAATACAATTGGCCAATGGAGGACATACCTAAGGGGAATATGGGCACTGTATAATGAGCATACATATGAAAATGAGGATGTAATGGTGAATGAAGTTCTAAAGTATGGCACTGATTTCAAAATCCTCATTTAACCCTCCAGGGGCCAAAACATTCAAAGAGAAAATCCAATACATCTCTCTGTGGCAAAGCTTTCGGAAATGCTCAGCTGGGGGGAGGTCTCTAGGCATCGCCTCAATAACCCAAACCAGTAGACCATCAGTGGATTTGTTATGGCATTCGAGATAGTGCCTAGGGACACTATGAGTGTCTAATCGATCAGTAATGAAATGTCGATGTTCGCCAAATCGCTTATGTAATGGTCTGATAGTACGCCCAACATAAAAAAGGCCGCATGGGCATGTCAAACAATAGACTACATGGTCAGAAGAGCATGTGTGAAAGCCCTTGATAGGGTATGTTTTACCTTTCACACAAAAATCCTTCTGGCCATGTTTAACAAACCAACAGGTCTTACATAGCGACTTGCAGCATTGATACATGCCCGAGATGGCTAGAAAGGTTGGAAGGGAATAACCTGGGTGTAATGGCTTACCCTTAAGTTTACTAGGTGCCACCTTACTTTTAATATAGTAAGGTGGCACCTTATTATTATATTATGTTTATTATATTTATATAATAAACAAGGTTAGGCATAACAGCTCTGGGGGGACCCAAATTTTTGATTCCCCAGCAGGGGTGGAGAAGTGGTTAGAAGAAAACAATGAGAAATTTTAAATATTCAGTAGAGGGGAGGGAGAGGTGAAATATGTATAGGATACATTAGGTTGTACTGATTGTCTGAGGTGTTTTTTTTGGGTAGGGGAGGGGTGTAGTCACGCACAGCTGTTGTACGAGGAGTGGTGGGCGGGAATAAAATATGGGAGTAAATGCGTGGAACAGGTAGGATGGGTAGGTAGGTAGGATGGGTTACGGTCACTTTAAAAACCCCAGGGGTACACCTGGTTAGGTGGGGAGGGGATATAGGAAGGGAGGAAGGGGGGAAGGGGGTAGGGAGGGGGGGGGGGAGGTTTCACTGGTGAAGTATCCACAGTAAGTGAATACACTTTTGGAAATTACCCAGGATGGATCCAGGTTTATATAAAAAGTTATTATTACAGGAAAATGGTATTTAAACTTCACATGAAAGTACTTTTTTAGTAAATATTTACTCAGGTTGGCTATGATATGGCTATGCTGAGCACGCCATTTGAAGTCACTAATGATTTTGGAAGTAGAGTTAGCACGGAATCCACTGTTTAAAATATTGTCAGGTAGAGGGATGTTAAAGTTACAATTTGTAATGAATTTAGTTTTATATAGATATGTTTATTAGGTTGGTTTATATTTTTTTGGTATCTTGATGCAAGCTAAAACACTAAAAATTGGATCCTAAAATGTCAGGGGACTGGGGACACCACTTAAAAAGATGGCAGTATTCTCCATGATGGAGAGCTGTGGGGTAGATCTGGTCTGCCTGCAGGAAACCCACTTAATCAAAAACACACTCCAGCAACTACAGCTGAAGAAATTTCAATGCCAATTCCATGCCGTTCACTCCTCCTATAGTAGGGGGGTAAGCGTTATGGTGAAATCGGGGTGAACTTTTCCAGCAGGCAGTCCAGTATAGATGAGTTGGGCCGATATATTTTTCTATACTGTTCAATTGATAGTAGTATGTTTGTTGTGGCAAATATATACATTCCTCCGCCCTTTAATTTGGATATCTTGCTCAGACTGAATGAATTCCTGTTAGATAAAGAAGGGGTGCTGATTATAGCTGTAGGTGATTTTAATGAGATATTGGATAGAAGGTTGGATAGATTTCCTGTACGTACTCTCTCAGAGCCTACGGAGAAGAGTCGCTTGCGTCAATTCCTGGACGAAGTGGGGTTATTAGATTTGTGGAGGGTGCGGAATCTGGGAGTTTTGCAATATTCATGTTACTCAGCTTCGTACGCTACACTCTCAAGGAGAGATTTGGTTTTGGGGAATGATAGAGCATTACAGATTACCGAAAAAATTTTATATTGGCCAAGGAGTATTTCAGACCATTCCCCTGTTGTGGTTACATTAAATCTAGGAGGGAATAAAGCCCGGAAGGAGTGGAAAATAAATCCGCATTGGTTTGAATTAAGTAAAAATTCGGATGGGGTTCTCCCTAAAATGAGAGAGTTAATAGAAATTAATGAAGGAACGGTGCCGCCTGCCGTGCTGTGGGATGCCCTAAAGGCTTTTCTTAGGGGGCTAGTAATACAGCAGATGGCCAAATTTAATAAAGAGGCTAGGAGTAGGGAAGAAATAACTTTAAGAGAGGTGATTTAGGCTGAAAATAATTATATCATAGACCAGACCCCTGAGCGGGAAACAGCTTGGCTAGATAAACAACAAGAGTATAAGGTAGTTATTATGCAGAAGGCAGAGACTAGGCGTCTCCTCCAGCGTCAGGTCTCCTTAGTAGAGGTTGAAAGAGTGGGAAAAGTGTTGGCGCAGTTGGTGAAGTCCAACACTGCTCCATCCATTATCCTTGCCATTAGATCTATGAGAGGAGATATACTATCAAATACCTCAAAGATAGTGTAAATATTCAGGGACTATTATAAAAATCTTTATACCTCTCAGCAAAAAGGAATAGAAGGGGTGATGGAGGAGTTCCTGGGGGATCTGGCAATACCGGCCGTATCACAAGAGGAAAGGGATCTATTAGAAACCCCAATAACATTTGCAGAACTTCAACAAGCGTTAGCCAGTATGGCAAACATAAAATCTCCCGGCCCAGACGGACTTCCAATTGAGGCTTATAAATATTACGGTGACGTACTAATCCCGGAGCTGCTGAAAGCACTGGGAGGGGCATGTAAGGTGGGTCACTTGCTTGCTTCAATGCTGGAGGCATCTATTATATTGTTACAGAAAGATGGGAAGGATCCTCTTGATGTGGCCGCTTATAGGCCAATTTCTCTCTTATGTACCGATGCCAAAATTTTGGCTAAGGTTCTGGCAGTTAGATTAAATAGAGTAATCCATAAACTGGTCCACATGGACCAGGCGGGATTTATAGCCAATAGATCTACAAGTTTGAATATTAGAAGTGCCTTTTTGAACTTACAGTCTCCTATGGAGAATGAGGGTTCAAGAGCTGTATTGACTCTGGACGTGTCTAAGGCTTTCGATAGTGTGGAGTGGCGATATATTTGGCGAGTGATGGGAAAATTTGGATTTGGTCCCTCTTTTATTGGCTGGATTAAAATGCTCTATGATAGACCCAAGGCAAGATTAAAAATTAATAACGAGTTCTCGGATTGGCTTGAGCTCGAGAGGGGGACGAGACAGGGGTGTCCATTGTCTCCACTGCTTTTTGCGCTGGTGATGGAGCCCCTGGCTATCTCCATAAGAGAAAGTTTTGACATAACTGGCTTTCAGAGAAGAATGGGAGAAGAAAGAATTGCACAGTATGCTGACGATACCCTGCTCTTTCTGGGAGGCACGGGTAACTCATTGTTAAAGGCAATGAGGATAGTGGAGTCACTTGGCAGTTTTACAGATTTGGAGATAAATTGGGAAAATTCTGAGTTGTTACCTATAGACCCCATAAGTGAGCCAATAGTGCATGTAATGCCCCAGTTGGTAATAGTGGATGCACTGAAATACTTGGGAATCATCATGACGAAGGATCCTAACCAATATATTAGCAAAAACTTTATCCCACTTTTGATGAAATTCAAACAAAAGATAGGTTTATGGAAACGTTTTCCCCTATCAGTAGCAGGAAGATGTAGTTTAATAAAAATGATATGGATGCCACAATTGCTGTACGTTCTGCACAATTCTCCAGTGTGGATATGCAAAAGTTGGTTCAATAAGATCGAGAGCCTCTTCAGGGAACTGATATGGAAAGGGAGACAAGCCAGGATACGTCTACGGGTACTTCAGCTCCCGGTGCGGCAGGGGGGGCTTTGCCCTCCCACACCCAGAGCGTTATTTCCTATCAACTCAATTGCAGCAGCTTGTAGGGTGTGGGGCTCCAGGAGGAGGCACCCCAAATGGTAGAATTGTATTAATAGGTGCTTTACATAATACAATAGTTGAAGCATTAGAGGCGAATTTGTTTCACTATGAATACCCAACAATCAAATTGATAATCAAACTTTGGAAAACAGTTAAAAAACAGATGAGATATGATGGGCCTACTGACTATACCCCCATTTGGAATAACCGAAATCTGCTAGAAATTCTTAAAATAGAAAAAGTTAGAGAGTGGGAAAATCAAGGTATTAAAAGGCTAAGACAACTTTATACAGGTAATATACTAAAGAAACTCCCGGAGTTGGAATGTGAATTTAATCTGCCAAAGAGTTCCTTCTTTACGTACTTTCAGCTAGATCATGCTCTCAAAGTTCAATTTAAGGACCAGACTTTAGTGTGGAAAGAAATGCCTCTATTTCAAAGTATACTTCAAGTAGTCCCCACTAAGGGGTTAATATCTAAGATCTATGGACAATTAAGTAATGTAGTTAACAGTGGGGGGTTACGCCATGCTGTAAGAGCTAAATGGGAGGAGGATGTAGGAGTATTGACCCAGGCACAGTGGAAGAGAATCTTAGAGATGGGACCCCTGCTATCGGTCTCCCCTCCACAGAAGATTTTGCATTTGATGTTGTTAAATAGAGCCTATTATACACCTAAACGTCTCTTTAAGTTTGGAAGAAGACCCAACGATAGTTGCCCAAGATGTCGGGGGACTGGGGACCTCATTCACATGCTGTGGATATGCCCCAAGCTGTTCCGATACTTAGGAGGGTGTGATTAATAGTTTGAGAGACATTTTTGGCATTTTATTGGAGAAGGAGGCCATAGTATGTATCTTGGGATATAGATGGGCACAGGGGGAGAGGAAGAGTAATACACTGGCAATTTTGAGATGTTTGTTCCAAGCCAGGAAAATGATAGCATTAAGATGGCAATCAAAGGAACCCCTGACAGTAAAAGATTGGATCGCCACACTAAATGAAACCATCTGCAGGGAAAGAATAGAGTACATTAAGAGAGTTAATCTCCAGGAATTTGACAGAATGTGGAGGCCATGGTTGGAAAAGGTGGGCCACCCTTAATAGGAAGTATAGAAAATATTGGAGTGGGCTGCAGTATTAATATAGCCAGTCCATTAGGGAAATGAAATACCAGACTGTAACTGGTGCTATAGGGTGGTTGTTTTAATAAGATAAATTATAGCTAATAGAGGTTTAGTTTGTAAAAATGTTTTTTTTTTGGGGGTAATTAAATTATGAGTATTCTGGCAGGGGAGAGGGGTGCTGGTAGGGGAAGAGGGAGGGAAGGGGGGAATCACGTTACTCATATTAATTTGTATAACACTGGATCTGGTAGTAGGAGTTGGGTGTGGGGAGCCCTCTAGACTTTTTGTTTTTTTTTGTTTTATGGGCTGCTATATTGAACTCCTATTTTATTCCTATTTATTTTCTGTATTTAGCTTGGACAACGTTTATTTGTCTTCTTGCTCGCTGTTTGACTAAAGTTTTAAAGGGGAGAGAGAAAAACCCCATGGATTGAGAATTGGGACTATCTCGGCATTAGTTAATGATGTAAGAGTAGAAAGAGAGATATGTAAAAAATATATAAACTTTAATAATTACAAACATTACAAAAAAAATAATACATATATGAAATATACTAAAATCAGTTACATACACCACACTTGACATAAACATTGACGGAAATAACCATAAAGTTTCTTGTACAGAGGGGTATGTAGAATTGTTTCCTCAACTGGTTTCGTGGTTAGAACCGCTTCTTCAGGAGGGATAGGTCTAAGATGTAATAATTTTTTTTTAGTTTAATCAAGGTTAAAAATTACACAGCAAAAAAGAATAATAGGCACAATACAAAAATAATGAAAATAATAATAGAAAACTGGCTCACCAACTTAGACACATTCAATAGGAGAGCGGGACCCCATACAAATCCCCCCACGGCGGACATGGGGGATTGTGGACAGGTTCTGGTTAAGTAAGTAATAACCAAATTGTGAATACAATTTGAACAAAAAGAAATGGGGGGAGTGCACACCCGGGTGAAATAATAGGAAATGGAAAAATAAAAGGGTGGTGAAGAATAAGAAAAGGGAGGGGAAAAGAAAAGGGGGGGGGGAGGGAGGGGGGAGGATGAGCGGAAAGAAGAGGAGTGAGAGAGAGGGGGGACAAAGGGGGGAAAAGGAAGGAAGGAAAAGATCAATGGGGGAAAAAATGAGTGGGGAGGGGGGAAAAGGGGGAGAGGGAGGAGGGGGGAGGGAAGGAACAGAAGGAAAAAAGGGGGGAGAAGAGGGGGAAGGGGAGGGGGGGGAAGAAGAGGAAGAGGGGAGGGCGGAAGAAGGAAAAAAGGGGGGGGAGTGGGAGGGGAAAGGGGAACAAGGATGGAAAAAAGGGGGGAGGGGGATGGGGAAAAAGGGAGGGAATGACGGGAGGGGGAGAGGGAGGGAGAGGGGGGAAAAGGGAGGGGGGGAAAGGGGGGAGGGGAAAGGGGGGGAGGGGAAAGGGGGGGAAGGAATGACAATGGGAGGGAAAAGGGAGCAGGGGGAAGGGGGAGATAAGGGGGATGAAAAGAGTATCAAGATCACCCAAATTGTCCAGTGATAAAATTATAATAATATAGTAATGTAGAAACAAGCACGGATGTAAGCACTCACCACATAAATAGCCAATCAATAATAATGCATGGGCAGTCTGTGTCAAGAAGCCTTATAACATAGATAGACCATTAGGAGGTAATCCCCAAAAAGGCAGAAACTTAATAGTCACTTGTGGAGGTGCAATAAGGCAGGTCCATATATAATGATTGAAACCTCCAATGGCAAACAAGTCTGTAATAAATAAAGAATGAAGGATCAACTCTCACATGGTCGGTAGTTGATGGAAGTAAGGGAAAGGGAAAAACATGGTAAATGCAGAAAAGAGGATGCCAAGAACTGATAACACATAATTAGAAAAACCCTATGTGCACACAGACCGAAAGGAGAAGGTGTAGGGGTGGTAGGGATGCATCCCTCCGTCCATAGTAGATCCCAGCAAACTTGCAGATGGAGATAGGTGGAAGACATGAACGGATGGCCATCTAACTTACCGACCTGTGAGAGGAAAGGTCTGGAGAACAGCCCAGCAGAGTGTCCGAACAAGCTCACTGAGCGGTCCCGAATGGGGCCACTAGATGAGCTCCCCAACCCAGAAGTCAGAAACACGCCGACGTGAGCGGCGTCTGACGTAGCCGGGTCTGTTTACCCGCACTGCGCAGGTGCATGGGACCGTGCTACTGTGCAAGCGCGCGCTGCCGTCAAAAGGATCGAAGAGATCCAAGACTGAGCAGTGCAAGCAGGGCAAGCCTGCCAGGGTAAACACATGTCCGCCGGGGGAAAGAAAAAGGGGAAGCCACTGATTCCAGAACCGCTGAGGGAGAGAGAGCAAGTTTTCTGAACAACAAAAATGTACAGAGTGATGGAAACATGAATATGAGCATAGCACAATAACTACATAATATTGGTATATACATTTCTGGGAGTCATAACACCAGAACTGTCACCTGTCTTCACATACAAAAGGATCATACATAAAGAAGAAACGGCCTATGGATGATATGTAGACTTGTAACAAAACCAAAATATCAAGAGGGGGATAAGTGTCGGGGGGGAGGGGGAAGAGGGAGGGGGAGGGAAGGGGACAGGAGAAAAAAAAAAGGGGGGGGGAAGAAATGGGGAAGGGGGAGGGGGAGGGAAGGGGAAAAAAAGAGAAGGGGGGGAGAGGGGAGGATGGATTGCGATGTCACAAAAAAGGTTTATAGGATATTGTTTAATTGAGGCCAGGGGGATGTGTGGCGTTAAGCCGTTCTATCCATAAGGCCTCCCTCTGAAGGACCATACGGTCCCAGTCACCGCCCCTGGGGTTGGGCTGCACCACCTCGAGGACAACAAATTGAACAACAGAATTATCAAATCTATGGTATAAGCTGATGTGTCTACCGATTGTTGTCAATTTTCCGTTCTCTGAGTAGTAAAGATGATCACCAAATGTGAAAAGGTGTATTTACAGGCCCAAAAATACACCACTCAGCGCCAAGGGCGTTTTTAAATAAAATCTCAATGTGTAATGTCATTTTTCACTGGTTTTACATTCACTGGCTGGTGCTGTTTGGCCTGTGAGTGGGTTTACTCGCCTATGCGAGCCAATGTGCAGAGCGGCTATTTGTCTTCCCCCTCTCCTGTGGAGAAGCCGTCAGTATGTTTCTCGGCGGATGACTTGCACCTGTCGTCACGCCGAACACTTGCTCTGATTGGCTAGGGTGGATGGGGCGGGACAATATAGCCTTGTTCGTCAGTCGTGTAGGCACGCCCTCTGTTGAAGTCAGGATATGACGAAACGCGTCAGTGCGTGGCCTACACGACGCCGAAAGTGACGTTTGCGCTCCACCACAGCCTGTACTGCAACCAGGAAGTTAGAGATTGCTGCTTGGAAAGCGGAACCGGCTGGAGTTGACTATGGTGAAGTGCTGTGTCTAAATGCTTCCTTTTGATGTGCTCTTTGGATTGCATTAACAATGTACGTATATTGTTTGAAGGGGGGTCTTTGTGCGATGTGAAGGGCTTTGTATTAAATAAACAGGATTACGCTATGTGCGCTTTTCTTTTGTTGTCTGGTGATTTATGAGCCCTGACCATCTTGGATTCCTCCGGAGGGTTGCTGACAGTGGCTGGTGGCTTGGATTTCTCCTTTCTTGGATGCTTATGATTATTAGGCTTTGGTGAGTTTAACCCCCTGAGGGGATTGTGTTCTCACAGGGTGGAAGTGGATGGATCGGTGGAAGGTGCACGCTGAACTTCTATACTCTGATCACCTATGAACACTATCTGAACCATTGTGCTTACTGCTCTTCTCTCTCTAAGGACTTTTTTTGCATGTGAAGTTGGCCACATTATCCGTTTAGCTCAACACTAGCGCTGTTTTTAGTGTGTTACAATGATCTTTTTTGCTGATTTTGTTATGCCACTATTTATAAAGATGATCACCAATTCTCTGTCTTAATTCACGGATAGTCTTCCCAACGTAAAAGGCTTTACAGATGCATAGCATCAAATAAACCACGCCTCTGGTGCTGCAGTCTGCAAAGGTTCGTGGGATAAAAAGCTCCCCATTGGGTAGGAGGAACTGTTTCACTTCACGAACCCAGGGACAGCGGGGGCAATCCCCACATTTAAATGTACCTTTGGGTCCTCTGCTAAAATATTTTTCCAAAGTATAGTGACTGGAGGTCAGTTGGTCCCGCAGGGAGCAAGCTGTAATAATCAATATAAATATTAATATTATATCTGTGTATTAATTTATCTAGTCCCTATAATCAGTTTGTCTAGTAAACTCTGAGCACATGCTATTGTTAATATCACAATAATACCAGGTTAACTATGAAACCAAACACACGGTGCTGCTAGTAAAACAATATCTTATTTTATTTCCCAAGGAGTTAGGAAACTATCATAAAAGTATTAAAAGGGTATTACAATGTTACATAGCTTACAATCAGAACACACTTTACTAACAGCACATCTCTACAACATATAACAACAATGAAATATCAAAGATACTTATCACACATGGTTTCCTCTGTTAGTTCTGGATGATAAAAGGGGTCTGGGCCTCATGGAATATAGGCCCAAGCCCTCGGTCAGAGCAAGGTCCCAAGATAGCAGAGGGACGACCTTACAGCAGGCTTCTCAGCAACCAAAAGGGGAGAACAAAAGCCTGTGTGTTCCTTTCATACAAACATACACGCCCACTCGTAGCCACCCCCATTTGCCTTTATCCAATATACATTGTCGAGAGGTATCCCTCCCAGGGCCAGCGTCTCTATTAGCCCTGTGTCAGATCTTCAATAGACATCTTGGCAGCAGTAGTCTCTTTGAAACTTTGTACTCACACATGTCACAGCAGGTGGGCTTGAGCCAAGGCATTGTTCTTCTGATCACAAAGCTTTGATGTGTTTCATTCCTACCTGGCTGTGTCAAACAGGAAGTGAAATACCAGAAGTAAGATATTAAACCATGTTGCTATCCAACACAAGCCCTGCGGAACACCACCTCCGGGGCAGAGCGTACATATTTACCAAGGATATGATGTTCAGCCAGAAGGTGCCAGTTGTTAGATAGAATGTTACGAAGTATTTAGCTTGGACAACGTTTATTTGTCTTCTTGCTCTCTGTTTGACTAAAGTTTTAAAGGGGAGAGAAAAGATATGTAAGAAAGAAAACTTATTAAAGTTTCATGTTGTGAAAAAACAAAAGGAATAAAGGAAAGTATTTACCACAATGATGTGAAACCGAGAAGAAGACAGTTAATGAACACTAAGTTGAATAAGCCTCTTGACAGTATTGTCAAGCAAGCAGAATGAAGCAGAATGAAGCATGCAAGGATTATTTGGTTAAGTTTATATTCTGCCATGTTGATTGCCGTAAGGAATAGGCGGAACCGGCTGGCCATTATCCCGAAAGCGTTCTCCACCACTCTTCTGGCTCTGGCCAGCTGGTAGGTAAAAACCCTCTGGTCCGGGGTGAGGGTCCTCATCGGGAACGGTCACATCAGGTGATCACACAGCCCAAACGCTTCATCAGCGACAAAGACGAACGGCAGACCAGCCACTTTCACTTCCGGAGCCGTCCGTAGAACTCAGTCTGGGCGATGACTCCACCATCCAACATCCAGCCATTCTTTCCCATGTCCACATAGAGAAACTCATTTGTCGCCGACACCACCGCCAACATCACAATAATATTAAACCCCTTATAGTTGTAATAGTATGTTCCCCAGTTGGGGGGTGGGACCATGTGGACGTGTTTCCCATCAATTGCCCCTCCACAGTTGGGAAAGTCCCACCGCTGGGCCAAGTGGGATGCCACAGTCTGCCATTCCTGTGGCGTTGAAGGAAACTGTGGAGTCAAAGAAGAAAAAAAAATAGTACTTTTGCACATAACATTGCAAGCAGATTAGACACAAACATTCTTGGCCAACATCAGTATAACATTTATTTTAAGGAGTATTTAAAGACAAAAATCTAAGGTCCACTTATCAGATTCCTCACCCCCTCTGATGGCCCATTGTAAAAATTTTAGGTGGGGGCATGTTTTGGACAGGTAACCCTCATTGAGAGCTGAGTGCATACATAATGTGTGTTACTTTGGCCAGCCCCTCCTTACTTACACTATTGGCAGCCCACTGGACAGATAAGAAGTGTCATAATACAAAAATATAAATACACACTGTACAAATGGAAGCACAATTTTACATTCTGCAATTACCTATCAAGATAATAGGAGAACAAAACTTGAAACAGTACCATTTGAAGGTATTCAGGCAGGCCCTTTCACTACATGCTTTGGTGAATGCATACAGAAATATGACCACAAAAGAGGTAGGTATAGTGTGTATGGGTTTGGCAAAGTCAGCAGATAGAGGATTGGGATCGGTTGACTTAGCGGTTGGGGGGGAGGGAGGGTTCCAAATGCTTTTGGGACCCCCAAAAAAAGACTCTGGCACTCTGCATTAATTTAAGGACAACAATAACATTTGGATACATTTTAGGGGGTGTTTAGGGTAAAGCACTACTATGGAGCTGGCAAAATACATTGTTAAGTGACTAGGCTAGGTGTGTATGGGCCCAGGATAGCATGCTGGGGAGGTTAGTGAAGGCAAATATGCATGAAGGACAAAAAAGGAACCTGAAAAACTTCCAGTATGCATGAGAACAAAGGGAACATTCACAGCATATTACAATCATGGCAATTAGGGAATTATGAAATAAATACAATACATTAGCAAACATTAAATACATAGAATGTGATGTTAAAGGAGAAATCTTACCTTAATATAGTCCTTCTGCAGGACCTGTATGATGGCAGAACGGGTCTCTGGAATAATGATCCCCAGAGCCTGGGGGAAGATGCCTGTCGTGAACTTGATGTCCTGCAGACTTCTCCCCGTCGCCAAGTACCGCAACGTGGCGACTAGCCTCTGGTCGGGAGTGATGGCTTGCCACATGCTGGTGTCCTGCTTCGTAATATAAGGGGACAGCAAAGCCAACAAACTGTGAAAAATGGGGTCCGTCATCCGGAGATAATTTCTGAAATCATCAGGATTATTCTCACAGATCTCCCGAAACAAAGGCATATGAGAAAATTGGTCACGCTGGAGTAACCAATTCTTCGTCCATGAACTCCTCCCTGCCCTGTTTATGGACTGGGCTTGGGTCAAAATAAGAACCCCAACACCATGCCCCTGCATAGCATGAACTCTACGACGAGTACGTACCCACAACATGGCCTCAAAGCAGTTGGCTGGTTAGAACGAACTACCAGAAAGCACTGAAAAACAGAAAGGCCTGAGAAGAGCAAGCTGAAAATCAGAAACGAGCGGACAAGAACGCACTGAGGATCAAATACGTACTATAAAATACACACTGAAAAACAAATGCGAATTAACTACATGCCCTGAAAACCAGATACAAACCCACAAGCACAAACTGAAGAGCAGTAACGATCTGAAAAGTTCGAGGCTGAAAAGCGCGAATCGTCTCTCACCAAACTTCTACTAACACGAGATAAACACGAGATTAGCAGAAGGAGCCCAAAGGGTGGCGCACTTGGTATCGAACTTCCCTTTTATAGTGCCGTTGTACGTCACCGCGTTCTTGGCATTCGGAATTTCCGACAACATTTGTGTGACTGTGTGTATGCAAGACAAGTTTGAGCCAACATCCGTCGGAAAAAAACCATGGAATTTGTTGTTGGAATGTGCGATCCTGTGTACGCAGCATTAGCGTGCCAAAAAAGTGCAGACTTTTTTTCTAAAGTTCTACCTAATTTTTGAACAAAAGAGGAGATTTGTGTTTCAATCTGATCCCCCTGTTCAAAGTCTCATAGCCTGACATCAGATTCACCCATTCTTTGTCCTGAAAATTGCTCATATTGTTTCAACAAAAAAATTTGTAGCACTTAAATATTAACAGCAACACAGCTCATATTTTAACGCTTGTGTGTTATAAAAAAGGGGGGGTGTTTAACCACCCAAAAAACATATAAAACGAGAAACAGACATGGGAGATGATAGAGCTGCACACCCCAAAAAAACTATATGGGTTGAAACGCGTTGGAGTATTATGTTGTGGTTGGCATTCTGTAATGTTTTGCTTCACTGTGTGAATATTGTCATATGTGATCAAATATGTCCTTTTAACGTGCAACCAGAGCTTATATATATTTTTTTAATTTATGAATTTGTACTCCATTTTTGTATAATAAAAATACCTTTTATCAAAACTATTACTCTTTGACCAATCCAAATTGCTGCTAAAATTACCCTTGGGGGAATCATCTTATTTTCCAATGAGCACAGTGGCCTCCATCATCCGTAAATAGAATGAGTTTGGAACAACCAGGACTCTTCCTACAGCGGGCCGCCTGGCCAAACTGAGCAATCAGGGCAGAAGGGCCTTAGTCAGGGAGGTGACCAAGAACCCAATGGTCACCCTGACAGAGCTCCAGCGTTTCTCTGTGGAGAGAGGAGAACCTTCCAGAAGATCAACCATCTCTGCATCACAGCACCAATCAGGCCTGTATGGTAAAATGGCCAGACGGAAGCCACTCCTCAGTAAAAGCGTCCTGAAAATCAAGTTCCATCCACTGATGGAACTTGAGAAGTCCTGCAAAGAAGAATGGGAAAAACTGCCCAAAAATAGGTATGACAGCCCACTTAGAATTTGCCAAAAAGCAATCGAAGGACTCTCAGTCCACAAGAAACAAAATTCTCTGATCTGATGAAACAAAGATTGAACTCTTTGGCCTGAATGGCAAGTGTCATGGCTGGGGAAACCAGCTCATCGCCTGGGCAATACCATCCCTACAGTGAAGCATGGTGGTGGCAGCGTCATGCTGTGGGGATGTTTTTCAGTGGCAGTAACTGGGAGACTAGTCAGGATCGAGAGAAAAATGAATGTAGCAATGTACAGAGACATCCCTGATGAAAACCTGCTCTAGAGTGCTCCGGACCTCAGACTGGGGCAGAGGTTCATCTTCCAACAGGACAACGACCCTAAGCACACAGCCAAGATAACAAAGGAGTGGCTATGGGAAAACTCTGTGAATGCCCTTTAGTGGCCCAAACAGAGCCCAGACTTGAACCCAACTGAACAGCTCCAGAGAGATCTGAAAATGGCTTTGCACTGATGCTCCCCATCCAACCTGATGGAACTTGAGAAGTCCTGCAAAGAAGAATGGGAGAAACTGCCCAAAAATAGGTGTGCCAAGCTTGTAGCATCACACTCAATAAGATTTGAGGCCGTAATTAGTGCCAAAGGAGCTTCAACAAAGTATTGAGCAAAGGCTGTGAATACTTACGTACATGTGATTTTTTACATTTTTTATTTTTAATAAATTTGCAAAGATTTCAACCAAACTTCTTTCACATTGTCATTATGGGGTATTGTTTGTAGAGTTTTGAGGAAAATAATATATTTAATTCATTTTGGAATAAAGCTGTAACATAACAAAATGTGGAAAAAGTGAAGTGCTGTGAATACTTTCCGGATGCACTGTACATTAATATATTATTGTAAATTATATGTAAATAAGGAACTAAAAAAAATACCTACATTTCATTCTGATATGTACATTTTTTTTTTTAACAAAATCTTTTTATAGAACAATTTATATATACAGGCTCACAATAACTGTATTATGACTAAGCCTATTTTTGAAATTTGGTGTTTACAAGTTAAAATCTGTATTTTTTGCTAGAAAATTTCCAAACATTATATATATATTTTTAGCAGAGAATCTAGAGAATAAAATGGAGATTGTTGCAATATTTTATATAACACGGTATTTGTGCAGCGGTGTTTTAAACGAAAATTTTTGGAAAAGGGATACTTTCATGAATTTTAAAAAATCCAAACAGTAAAGTTACCCCAATTTTTTTGTATAATGTGAAAGATGATGTTACGCCGAGTAAATAGATACCAAACATGTCACCCTTTATAATTGCACGCACTCGTGGAATGGCGACAAACTACGGTACCTATGAATTTCCATAGGCGACGCTTTCAATTTTTTTACGGTTACCGAGGAGGTCTAGGGCTAGAATCATTGCTCTTGCTCTGACGATCGCGGCAATATCTCACATGTGTAATTTGAACACCGTTTACATATGCGGGCGCGACTTCCGTATGCGTTTTCTTCGCTGCGCAAGCTCGCGGGGACGGGGGCGCTTTAAAATTTTTTAAAATTTATTTTTATACTTATAAATTGTGTTTAAAAAAAATTTTTTTTTTTTTTTTTACTTTTATTGCTGTCCCAGGGAATGTAAACATCCCTTGTGACAGTAATAGGTGGTGACAAGTACTCTTTATGGAGGGATCGGGGGTCTAAAAGACCCCCAATCCCTCCTTTGCACTTCAAAGTATTCAGATCGCCGAAAACGGTGATTCTGAACACTGTATATTTTTTTAAAACCGGCGCCATTGGCAGCCGAGTAAACGGGAAGTGACGTCATGACGTCGCTTCCACGTTTACAATGAGAAGGCTGGAACAAAGCCACCCACAGCTTCGTTCCAGCCCGCCCCCAACCGCCGAAGGCAGCCGATTGGACACCGGGCCTCCCGATCGCACGGGAGGCCCGGTAAGAGCGGCGGGAGGCGGCGGGAGGGGGGTGTCGCCTCCCACTCCTCCGGTATAACAGCCGAGCGGCTTTTAGCCGCATTGGTTGTTATATTCGGATAGCCATTCGCCGGCTCTAAACAACGGTACCGGGATGATGCCTGCAGCTGCGGGCATCATCCCGGTATGACCCCGGAAAGCCGAGTACGCACATCTGCATACGGTCGGCGGGAAGGGGTTAAGCACAAAGCAACAATTACATACGCTATAAAGAACGTGAAATTGGGGTACAGAAAACCCCAATTTCACCTAGACCACTAGGTAAGAGATTCAAATTAAAAAAGGAATAATGAACAGTATGTAACATTGTAGCAAGGGTACACATGCTCTAGTACTATGATATATTTAGGTTAGACATGGACATGTCATTGGAGAGAAACCATAATCATCCAATAGGTCTTCCATTATCTCTATACACAAGTTTCAACAACTTGAGCCAGCAATCCCAAATTTTATTGTATTTGGATGGGCATCCTCTGTCACCCAGTCGTTAAGTTCAGGAGGTGTCGGTCTCATCCATTGTCTAGCTATTATATTCCTAGCTGAGAATAGTGTTTACTGTAAAAAGACCTTAGTAACCTTACCAATATCTGAGTCAGGGATTTCTCTAGCAAGCACTGTTTCGCGTGTAGGGTAAGTGGGGAGCCCATGGTGTCATGGAGGAAAGATACAATTTGTGTCCAAAAACCTTGTATCTTTGGACAGGACCAAATTAAATGGTAAAACATACCTACTTCTTGGGAGCACATCAGGCAGGTAGTAGACTGCCCCCTTTGGAATCTAGCCAGTCTTAGGGGAGTAAGGTATGCTTGGTGTAAGATGTAGATCTGGAATAGCCTACAGCTATTATAGGTGTAATACACCGGGCCTAGTTTTTCAGGTATCTAAGGCTTCACTCCACTCCTCATCATCCATCGTCCCCACATCATTCTCCCAAAGTGGTTTAATTCCATATGCCAGTTTGGTAGCGGAAGGTACAAGCAACATATTGTAAAAGGTAGAAATAGAATTCTGTACTTTTGACCACCTCCATAACAGCATTGGGGGTTGGCTGTGGTAGAGATGGGGAAAATTGAGATTGCAACGCATGACGGATTTAAAGAAACCTGAAAAACATGTACCTGTAGTTAGGGAGCATGAATTCAGCTTTTAGATTGTCAAACATTTTTGGAACCCCAGATGAGAGAAGGTGAAACAAGTAGAACACGCCTCTCGCCCCCCAAATATCAACGTCTGGGATCAGGAGGAACTTCGGGAGGGTTGCGTTATGCCAAATGGAAGTAAAGTTATTGTATTGGGGTATACCAAGGTTATCAGAGGCTAAGTCCCAGATTTGTCTGTAATGATACAATAAAGACTTTTGGTCTCCTGTATTTTCAGCACCCTTAGTACCGCTCGCAATAGCACAGAGTAGATCCAAGGTTATCTGTGCCCATTTGGGAGATAGAAGGGTGCTGAATCTTACTCTATTCGTTTTATCAATGTAGTATAATTGGGGCAATTGAGAAGCAATGTAATAGAAGTTGAAGTCTGGGAGTGCTGGTCCACCCAGCCGAGTGGGATTCTTAAGAATTTGCCACGATTGCTTTTTTTTTGCTGTCTTTTAGTTTGCCAAACAAATGGTTTGAGCAGGGCCTCTGGAGTTTTGAAGTATTTCAAGGGTAAGTTTACTGGGGCATGCCACAATATATAAAGGAGCTTAGGGAGGAGCACCATGATAAGTTCATTTTTACTTTTAACTTCATAATACATTTTTCAGTTTTCCATAGTTCAGGTACCTGATGGAATTTTGTATTCACTTGCTAGAGCTTCTGCCAGGCTTGCAAGTGTTGAAACTTTTATGAGCCTGTTTTCTCTGTTCAGAGCTCTGTCACATGCTGCACATATATTGACCAGCACAGACTCTTTACATTACTAATCCATGTACTGCATCACAACTTCCAAGTATTGCACAAAGTTACACAGAACTGTGATCCATGTCTGAGGGTTCATGGTCTTGTGAATGTCCATTCAGCTTCCCCCATACTACATTAAACCACTAAGCTTGTGTACGTCTGATAATTCTTTGTTTAAACAGTTTATTTATCAAAAAGATCATAAACTTTAATGGCATTGCCCCAGAAACCTTTTACTCTGGTTTCTGAGCTTGTAGGTGTACATGTTCTATGAATACAGGTTTACTCTAACAAGTGTTTTTGTTTATTGTATATATCTTTATTTCTCAAGATATTTTTATTTGATAGTTTATGCGTGAGAATCCATGTAATTGTACACAATGTAACTGAAAGGCCTGTGTTTAGCATTCCTTACTAAAATGAAGGCTCAATTTATATTTAAACTACACCTTTTCCATAAAACTGGACCATTGGACTAAGGGCTCATTCACATGGGCGCTCAGCAATGTGTGAGGAGCAATGTGTGAGGTGAAGACCTATTTGTTTACTTTTTGAACCTGCGCTGAGCTGCGTGCAGGCAGTCCATATGAATTGGATGGTTATACTCGCACAGTCAATTTTGACAGGTACATAAGGATGTTTGGACGGACAACGATATAGAGGCTCTGTATATCTAAAATAGCCTTTTTAAACCAGGGTGCCTTCAGGTTTCTTCAGGGGTGCCATGGCAAACTGCCTAAAAATTGCCCAGATATACAAGCCAGTGGGTGGATCAGGCCTGCCTTTTAGTTACACAAAGCCACAGGATTTCATTGTACACCATTAAGACCTTCTAGCCGCCAGCATCCTAAGAACCAATGACGGCATCAGTTTATTAGGAGCGGGTTGGTCACCTGCACACCGTCCTTGTTTGCCCCTCCCCTATTCCACTCCATCAGCACTGGGGTCACATTAGCTGAGTGATCAAGAGAAACTAAGGAAGAAGAGAAACATTGGAATACTAGTCAGTACCAGTGTGCAAAGGTGTATTTGCTTTGGAAGAATAAATCCCTTCTAAAGTTTTTGTATCTTACGTGTGTGGCTGTTGCTGCATTATGTAATATTATTACAAAAGTTTTTTCATATATTAGAATGGGGCACCTCGAGACTGTCCATAATTTAAAAGGGTGCCCTTGACTGAAAAAAAAAGTTGAGAAACACTGATCTAAAACAATACAAAAGGTACACTTTCAAGATAGCCATGAAAAAAAAAACAACTAAACTGTTTCATCTACTCAGGTTTTAAAACATATATGTCAGACTCACATCTGCACCAAGGCATCTCTAAAAAGTGTGGCACCTAACTCTAAACTATATGCTTAATTTCAGCATAGTTTTTCCCTTTTGGAATAAAGGTTTTACATAAATAAAAGCTAATAATTTTAAGCACCCATGTGAGTTTTAAATAGTGTTTCTCAACCCTCTAATTGCTACATCTGGAAGACAGCTTGTTCTATTGAAAAACAACAGACTTACCGGCCAGATCACCAGGTAAAAATAAAAGAAAGAAAGCATAAAAAAAAGTGCAGCCATCACATCTAAGAATTGGTGAGCTGTATTGGTAAAAAATATTTGCTTTTGATCACTTTAAGATCCTTAGCAATTGAGGACTGACTGATTATTTCACCAAAATCATTTAAAAAGTGAGGCAAAAGGGATTGGAAGTTCATGAGCACTATGTAGTTGGGAATAATTATCAGTTCAGCCTGCAACTAAAATCTTGAAATCTACGTGCAGCCTTAATCTAAGACTAACCTATCTAGCCCTGTAAAGCAAAAATCGCTATACATACCTTTTCTGAAGCCGATCTGGTCCAGTCCCACACTGAGCTGTCAGCGGCAGCTTCTCTGTGTAGGTGTGTGCAGAATAAGCAGCTGACAACAGAAGCCCCATAGTAGTACTATGGGTGACATCACTTTGCAGGCATTTCCCAGCTGTTGTCGGTTGTCTCCTGCACAGAGCTTCAGCCGCTGGAGACCGGACCGGAATGGCTTCAGAAAAGGTATGTATAGTGATGTTTGCTTTACAGGACTCGGTCCGTCGGACCAGTCCGTTCGAAAAGTCTGCTCGTGTGTATGCAGCATTAGATTGTGGCTGCAAGTAGATTTAGAGATTTTCGTTTTATGCTGAACTTCCACTTTAAAAACTCAAGCCTTTAAAGTATTTTCAGCTACAAAAACATAAAATCTGGCACTTAAGGAGATCACCCTACATGTTCTGTCAAAGTATAGGGTTTAATAAACCAAAAATGTTGGCATCTCTTTGTCCCTTGTATTAAAAAACAACTAACAATATTTCAGCTAACTAGTCCTTAAATGTAGTAGTTGCATTTGTTTTCTTTAAATTTCTCCTGAAATCTTTTTATCCCTCATGTAATGGAAAGGAACACAGGCACACGTTTGTAGTCCGCTCTGTCTGAAAACCATGGCTGCAGGGTAAGAAGCTTGAAAAACGAAAACTAATGCAGCCACCATATAAGGACTGGTATGCTGTAATAAGCTTACAATCTAAGAGGGAGGGGCTGGTGAAACAAAATGTAGTAGCTGTGAGGGATAAACTAATGGGTGTTGTTTTTTTGTTTTTGTTTTTATTAAACTTTATTTGGTTTTAATAGATTATATACCCACATGTATCTAATATTAAGAGAGGATAACAACAATATTCATCAAAGACATTTATATTTATATGTACTTCTATTTCCCTCAGATCTACCGTAACTGGTTGTGGTAATGAAGTCACAAAGTGCTTTAGCTGGGAATACCTCCATTCATTTATCTTTATAAATTTGCTTTTATACCTTATTTCCTGTATAGATCTAATTTTCCCTTTATTCACTATATCTTTTAGGAGGGGTTCACACCTTTGTGAATTGGATGCGGTTTCTCCGCATCCAATTCGCATCCGCATCCAATTCGCATGACAGGAGATTGTGACCGGCTCTCTAAGCCAGTTCACATATCTCAGTTGCAGCTGCATTTCAAGGCTGAATTCAGGCAAAAATTCAGCATTGAAACAGAGAACAGGGACGCACCGGAACCCTGCTGTGAGCCGCATCCGTCGGATGTGTGAACCCAGCCTTAATTGTGTATCTCCTACCCAGTTTCCATAAAGTGCCCTTTTACCCGGTGGAAAAAAATTTGATAATTCCATTAATAGTGAATTATATTCCCATCTTTCTTGCCTGTGAATTAAATCCCAAACTTTAAAAACATTTCTTGTTAAGTCATGTTTATCTATATCTAGTGTTCTATATTTTGGTGGAATCCATATATTTTTACTTAAATGTGTTTTACTTATTGTGTTCTCCAACTTAACCCATCTTTTTTCACTTTTTTTGTTAGGCCATTCTATCATTTGTGCTATTATTACTGCGTTGTAATATCTCTTTATGTCAGGTGCTGCTAACCCCTGTGCATCTTATCTCTACTCAGTAGTGAAAACTGTATCCTTGGCTTTTTATCCTGCCTTATGCCTTTTAATATCATTGTCTTTAACTACTTCAGCCCCAGAAGGATTTACCCCCTTCACGACCAGAGCATTTTTTGTGATACGGCACTGCGTCGCTTTAACTGACAATTGCGCGGTCGTGTGACATTGCACCCAAACAAAATTGACGTCCTTTTATTCCCACAAATACAGCTTTCTTTTGGTGGTATTTGAGCACCTCTTTGGATTTTATTTTTTGAGCTATAAACAAAAAAAGAGCATCGGACAGATCGGACACTTTTGAAACTATTTTAGGACCATTGACATTTTTACAGGGATCAGTGCTATAAAAATGCACTGATTACTGTTTAAATGTCACTGGCAGGGAAGGGGTTAAACACTAGGGGGCGATCAAGGGGGGCAATCAAGGGGTTAAATGTGTTCCCTCAGTGTGTTCTAACTGAAGGGGGGATGGGCTCACTAGAACATGACAGAGATCACTGCTCCCGATCACTGGGAGCAGTAGATCTCTGTCATGTTGCTAGGCAGAACAGGGAAATGCCTTGTTTACATAGGCATCTCCCCGTTCTGCTTCTACGTGTCATGCTAGCACGCGATTTAAAGTGGATATATGGGTATGCCTATTTGCACAGCTGTACCATTCTGCTGATGTATATGGTCGTGCGCTTAACGGCAAGCAGTTAATGTCTTAAAAAATGTCTGAGGAAGTGCTATTGGTATCGTCTTGAATTTGTACAGAGATTTCGGGAGTATTACCATTTTTACCATGTTCATTCTTCCCATTCACAACAGTCTCTACTTTTATCTCATTAAGTAGTGGAAAATAATTAGCTCGATGCATTTTTCCCAATTAAGTTGTTAGTTTAATTCAGAGGTATTTTTAACCCCCCCCCCCACCCCCAAGTGAATGGGAACTCCCTCTGTAGTGCTAATTCCTCCTTATTGCTTAAACTTATATTTAAGATTTCTGATTTTATTAGGTTAATTTTTAGGTTTGAAAGTTTCTTGTATCTCTTCAGTTCTTTTATTAAGTTTGGAAGTGTTGTGCTAGGGTTGGAGATATAGAACAAAATATCGTCCCCGTTTGCTGCGACCTTGTATTCTCCCATCTTCATCCCAACCACGTCTGGGTTATTCCTTATGGTTGCCAATAAGGGTTCTAGCGACAGTACGTATAGGAGGGGCAACAATGAGCATCCTTGTCTTGTTCCATTGAACATCTCATAGGATGGTGAAATACTTCCGTTGACCTTGACCGACGCGGTGGGATTATAGGTTTTTGATCTATTTGGCTATTTTGGGTCCTATTTCCAAGTTTTCTATTGTTTGCATGATAAAACCCCAGTCCCACCTGTCAAATGCCTTTTCGGCATCTATTGACAGGAGTATAGCAGGGGACTTTCCTTCTCTCTCTTTCTCTCTGTTTCTGTAACAATAGTAATGTTCCTATGCAGTTGTCTTTGCCTTCTCTTCCTCGTATGAACCCTGTCTGCTCCAGCATCAGCTTTTTTAATCTTGATCTTTGCATATAATTTTGTATTCGCATTTAATAATGCTATTGGTCTGTAATTAGAGCATAATGTTGTATCTTTTCCCTCCTTAGGTGTAACTGTTACATACGCCAATATTGACTCTCTCCTCATTTCCTCCGCCTCCCCTAATTTATTCAGGTATGCTCTCATTTTTGGAATTAGTTGTTCTTTAAATGGTTTATAATATCGGATTGTAAATCCGTCGGGTCCAGGGCACTTTCCTATTGCTGTACTATTTATTGCTTTTCTGATCTCTTCTTGTGATATTGGATCTTCCAGATCCTGTCGTTTATCTGCTGAGATTCTAGGCAGTTTTGCTGCATTTAGTTATTCCTGTATTTGTTGTTTCCCTTTTTTCCTCCGCTACTTATGTCTACTTCTCCCTTACTGATTAGAGGGTGCTATAGTAACTTTGGAAAACCTTTGCTATTTCTGATGTTTCATACACCATCTCTCCTTTCATATATTTCATCTTTTCTATATACCGTATTTATCGGCGTATAACACGCACTTTTTTCCCCTTAAAATCAGGGGGAAATCGTGGGTGCGTGTTATACGCCGATCCCCACTCTCTGTGTGCCAAAAAACAGCGAGCACCGCGAAAAAAAACGAGCGCCAACGGAAAAAAACAAGCGCCACTGAAAAAGACCGAGCCGAGTGCTCGGCTCCACTCGCAGTCACGCCATCACACCGCCCCGCCTCCCTGCTGAGGATGAGAAGCGAGCGCTTCCGAAAAAGACTGAGCCGAGTATACTGTGTACTCGGCTCGGCTCCACTCGCAGTCCCACCCAGCTCCTTTGAGGGACATAACACGCCGTCCAATGGCAGGACTGGGCGGGACTGCGAGCAGAGCCGAGCTGAGTACACAGTATACTTGGCTCGGTCTTTTTCGGAAGCGCTCGCTTCTCATCCTCAGCAAGGAGGCGGGGCGGTGTGACGAGCGGCAGATTTAAATGGCGCAAACGGCACATGGCATTGGGCAAGGCTGCACTGGGCAAGACTGCACTGGGCAAGGCTGCACTGGGCAAGACTGCACTGGGCAAGGCTGCACTGGGCAAGACTGCACTGGGCAAGGCTGCACTGGGCAAGGCTGCATATGACTAAGGGCAAGGCTGCTTATGACAATGGGCAAGGCTGAAAATGGCACTTAGCAAGGCTGCAAACGGCACAAGGCAAGCTGCAAATAGACACTGATCATTCTGCAATGATGGACAAGGCTACAGATGAACACTGATGAGGCTGCATTGATGGGCATTTAAATGTAAGTTTTTTTCCTTAAACTTCCCTCCTAAAAGTTTTTTTCCTTAAAATGCCCTCCTAAACTTGGGGTGCGTGTTATACGCCGGCGCGTGTTATACGCCGATAAATACAGTAGTTTAACGACTTTTTATTTTTTAAGGTTTTTGCAAGATATTTTCTTGGTTTGTTCCCCCATTTATAACTATCTTTCGCCACCTTATTAAAGACCTTTCTTGCTTCTTGTTCCATTAAGTCTTTTAGTTGGCCTCTTTTTATTATTAATATCTGTTGAACTTCAGTGTCAGCTTTCTTTTTATGTATCTGTTCCAGCTCATATATTTCTTTTATTACCCTTTCCATTTCTATTGCCTTTCCTTCTTCCTTCTGGCATCTATAAATTTCAACACACCTCTAATATAAGCTTTATGTGCTTCCCATGCTGTAGCCTTTGACACCTCAGGGTACTCGTTTAACAAAAAATATTGTTCTATCTCATTTTTTATTTTATCTCCTGTTTCTATATCTTGTATTAAGTCTTCATTTAGCCTCCATGTACCTGCCCCGTTCCATGTTCCCATAAGTCTCAGCTTCACTATTACTGGGGCATGGTCTGAGAGTGTTGTTATTTCAATAGATGATTTTTCTACTGTTTCCAGGAGTCTATGTTCCACCAGGACATAATCTAATCTTGAATATGTATCATGTACAGGAGAATGGAATGAGTAATCCCTTACTCACGGATGTTGAGCCCTCCAAACATCCACCAGTTGGCATTGGTATAATCTTTTCTTGATCGCACTTTATTCATAGTCACCGGTCCCCAGTGCATGTGACGTACTATCCATTCGTGGATCCATACAGAAATTAAAGTCCCCTGCCAAAATGAATATACCTTTCTTAAAATCCATTAGTTTTCCCAAAACCTCTTTAAAGTAACCTTTTATGTTTTTATTGGGACAATATACGTTTGCCAATGTACATTCCGTCCCTTGCAGGTTTCCTTGATAGGTAACGTCCCTCCGGATCTACTTTTCCTATCTTTCAATATAAATCTGAGATCTCTTGCCAGTCCTATTGCTACCCCTTTCGCTCTTCTGATTGGGAAGTCTCCATAATACCATGTTGGGTAGGGTTTTGAGTATAATTTAACATTTTTATCTAATGCTATGTGTGTCTCCTGTAGAAATATTATACCCGCGGAGTATCTTTTGATCTCCCTTAATACCTTATAGCTTTTTTGTGGGGTATTCAGCCCTCTTACTTTATATGTCAAACAGTTTATATTTGCCATTTAAATTCTCTATCTCCCATCCCCCTTTCCTCCCCCCCCCCCTTGTAGCACCATCCCCCATATAGGGGAGGGGGCTTGAGGGTTTCTTTAGAGCCGAGAGGGGGGTTTAACCCCTTGAAAATTTGGAAAATCGAAAGAACCAAGGATTCCCGACACCTTATGTCGTCCCCCCCCCACCTTCCCCTTCCCAGCTGGGAAGCCCCAATTGTACCATACATCATGATTTTGAATCAGTTCCAAGAGGGATTTTACCAGCGTCCTTCTTCTTAGTGTCTCATATGATAGATCTGGGAAAATCTGCAGTTTGGCACTTTCATATTTTAATGGTGGCTTCCCCATCATGTTTCCCTAAATTAGATTTTTTTTTTCAAAGTTCTGGAATCTTATAACAATATCTCTTAGGGCCTCTGTTGGTATACCTTTTTGGTCTTCTAATCCTGTGGACTCTTTCTATTCTTATTGGTTCTACCTCTTCTCTACCCAAATTGGGTTAAATATTTTTCCCATCTTTTCCACTAAGTCTTCTCTGTTTGTTGGTTCTGGTAGGCCGCGTAATCTCAATTTTTTTTCCTCTACTTCGGTTATCTTGGTCTTCCATTTTGTATGCCAGTTCCCTTTGCTCAAGTTTTAGCATTTTTAATTCTCCTTTTAGATCTTTTGTTATTTGTGTATGGCTGCCCACTCTCCTTTCTTTCTCTTCAACTCTTGTCAAAATGTGACCCAGGTAATTTCGTACCGTTTCCATTTCAGTTTTTAGGGAGTTTTCTAATGCTGCAAACATTGCTGCCATCTCTATCTTTGTAGCAAGTTGGGCTTTTAGGGACTGGTCCTCTTTATGTCCCTTTTCCAAGTCGCTTTCTGGGTCTTGAGTTAATCTTGACTGGTTGGGTGTGCTTATATCCAGTGATGTTCTATTTTGTCCTCTTTTATCTTTTACTTCCGTCTATTTCGCCTGGTTTCCTTGTTGTTTTTCCATTGTCTGTTTCTCGGATCCTCCTTCTTTGGACATGTACATTTTTATTGATCCTGGGCTTGAGCTCAATTTGGGTGATTTTGAAACTGCCCCTCCCCTGGTTGATCTCCCCCTCATGGTCGAACTCTCTATATTTATGTTTAGTTTTGATTTAAAATTTTCTCCTTCAAACAGTCCCTTTGACTTTTCTTCCAGTGTTTATAATATACTAAATAGAAAGTGGAGATGGGGTAGCTTAGCCTTAACAGACCGTGCAGTTTATTTCAGTTTATGGGATTTTAGTCCAGATGGCAGTCACTCCTGATGTAAAATCCATACACTATGTCTGTATGTAGAGTCTGCTGTGATTTCTGAAGGGTGCAGAGGAATATCCAGATTCCGTTATATTTGTGATGGTCATGTACCTGTTCTTTCTCTTGCTAGTTTGAGTTTGATCCTGCTGAGATCTGTGTAGAACTGTTAAACTTTGCAGAGAGATAGCAAAGGCAGAAGAAAAAAAGGTAATGACTCACCACTCCTGATGGACATTAAGTGGTCTGTATGAGGTCTGCTGCGATCTCTAGGGGGAGAAAGAGAGGTGTCTTGGTTCCTCTCTGTAACTCTGCACTTCGAGGGGAGGGGGGCGGTATCGCTGGGCTCCCGCCGTGTCTTAGCTTGTCCATCCAAGCTCCTTGACACAGAGCGCCTTAGACAGGCGCTTCCACTTCTGCACTTCCCTGCAGTGTCACCGGCTTTACACTGAGCTCTCCACCCGCCTCCGACCTTCGGCAGGTTCTCCTGCTCTCCACACGGGTTCCCCCTCTCTCCACACAAAGCCGCCGTTCTCCTCACCTGCTCACATCCCATGTGTAAGGTAGGATCAGGGGGCAAGTGGCATCTCCAGTGTCTTTGTGCCTCTCAGTATCAACTCACACATCCGGTTCAGGCTGTGGGGCCAGGCATGTAGCCAAGGGGTTTGACGTAGGGGGGGAGAGGGATCAGTAAGGCGGTTGAGGGCTTTTCCGCTGCATGAGATGGATGGTTTCACCTGGAGCCTCCTAGCAAGGGCTCTCTGCAACTCCATTCTTAGGCTCCTCCCCCACTTAAAATGCCGGTTCAGGTGCAATTCTGATAATATTCAGGGATGCGATTGTGAGAAGATTTGGTTGTCAGACGAAGGCAGGATAGGCTTCCCTGAAGAGATGAGTTTTCAGGGATTGCCTAAAAGTGGACAAACTAGGAGATAGCCAGACAGAATGGGGTAATGAGTTCCAGAGGATGGGAGAGGTTCTGGAGAAGTCCTGGAGACAAATGTAAAACATTTTTGTTTTGATGTTTAGATACATTTTAATGGAAAAAACAAGAAATGGGAAAGGGTTATACCTGTAATTAAGAGTCCCAGACTGGGTAAAGCATATGAACGTGTGTAACACACTGAATCATAGACCCATAGCTGGAAACAAGCCAAATACCTGCTGCGATTCAATAAAGCGCAGGTGCGCTCCCCTAGACCATAGCATAAATGAAGAAACAAAAGACCAGAAGGTCAAAAAACAGGGTCAATCAAAGAGGAGCACTCTGGCTATAAGTATAAATTGGAACAGTTTATTAGAAATGTAATAATAAATTACATTACATAAAAAATGAAACTAACCTCCACCACTAGAAAAAGTGACATAGTGCAAAAGGACAGATATACCACCTGGTACCCCCTATATACATGTCAGATATCCCCATAAATAATAAAGTAATGTGCAGCTAATTGCTGAACCCACTCTTGGGAACAGTATATAGACATGCAATAAACAACAACAACGTCAATGTATGAACAAATAGCAGGAGCTGGGCTGTATGTAAAAATGAAATTGCATGTGGAGAAGGAACTATATAGATCCTGCCAATCCGGGAAACCTGGGTAAAATGTCAATAATCACTGGGTAGATGAAAAGCATGTGAAAAGCTGATGGCTGTAAGGATATTAATATTGGTGATAGCAATCTTGTGATCTGCCATACTTGCATAGGAATATAATTGTAACATGAAACAGTCTGAAAAATGGCAGGTCAGAGTCTATGAATGCAGACATGCACATACCTTCTGTCCTCTACCCCATCTGCAATACACTGTGGAGGAGGGGGGAGGAATTACCAGCTGATCTCAAGATGTAAGCAGGAACCGGCAAGGTGAGGTTAGCCTGTGACGTTGCAGGAGATTCCCCTCGATAGGGGCCACCACGTCCTAATCCAGAGGTCCTCAGTAATCAGGCACTTATGGGAGACTTCCACTGGCAGACACCAGGAGATCCCTCGTAGACACCAGGCACCACAGCCGTACGGCGTGAGGAGCGGAAGTGTACCCTGACGGCTCACAGCTGAGGCAGAGCGTTCAATAGACCAGCTCGGCTGGGTAAACAGGAACTAGTTTGAATCAGTCTCTGATGTGATCAAAGCTGGGAGAGACATATGAAAATGGAAGGGTCAACATTACCCAGTGTGAACATGCAGCCTGAAACTTCCTGAAAGCAGCTCATGCTTGAGGGGAAAATAAACGAAAACCATGAATTGGTGGGGGATGAACAGTCAGTCCAGGTGGTAACTGTCAAGAATTGGGGTGTCTAGTTGACGCGTTTCAATCGGCTGACCGATTTTCTTCAGAGCTAGAGACATAATGAACTTCATGAAGCTAAATACTAGATAAATTGGTCTGATTGGCTAACATGAAGTCCACACGGACTGCCGCCTTGAAAGAACATTAACCCTATAGTACTCAATAAAAGATGTGCACCTGGTATTTACCATTAGAACACATCACACATACCAGAAAAAACCCCATAGATAGAATAACGCATAAATAAGAATAGAAAAATGGAGTGTAAGTGAAAAAATAAGAAAAAAGGTGGAAAGGGGATAGAAAAAGGGGGGGGGATTTGGTGAAAAAGCTAGAAAAAATGAAAGAAAAATTTTTTTTTTAAATATCTGTAGATGCCTTTCACGCGGAGTCCCCTTGGATCCCCACCATGTTCAGTCAAAAATGTAATGGTAGGGGTCGCTCATCATCCTTCTTGAGGATGCTCTGGATGTGCTCGCTGACTCTAATTTTGAGTTGTCTTTTAGTTTTACCTATATAGATCTTACCACAAGGACAGGTGATCATATAGATCACCCGTGTGGTAGAGCAATTGATAAAATCTCTCATTTTAAATTGTTTTTGACCCATAGAGTCAGCGAACACATCCGTCCTATCGATAAAGCAACAGATGGAGCATTTACCACAGGGGAAACTTCCATGTGGGGGGCAGATCTGTCAGCCAGTTTTTACTGGGTGATCTGGTGTATTCAGAGTGGGACAAAACGTCCGCCACATTCTGGGCCCTCCGTGCTGTCAACATGGGTCGGTCCCCTATGAATTTCCCCAAAATGGGTGTTTGGGATAAAATGCTCCAATGTTTGGTAAGAATTTCTTTAACTTGATCGCATTGGGCTCCAAATTTAGTAATTATTCTAATTGGGTCCTGAGGGCCACATTCTAAGTTGTCCATGGGTGTGTCCGTCAGGAGGTCCTCTCTGTTAGTGTTAATGGCTCTCTTCTTGGCCCTTCTAATGGACTTATGGGAATAACCCCTCTCTCTAAACCTCATGTAGAGGTCGGAGGCCTCCTCCTGAAACAGAACATCCGAGGAACAGTTTTGTATGATCCTCAGGAACTGACCGATTGGGATCCCTTGGATCAGAGAATGTGGATGATGGCTGGATGCTTGTAAAAGAGTGTTTGCAGCTGTTTTTTTTGCGAAAAGTCCTAGTAGTAAGTCTGTCATCCTGTATAGTGATCTGTAGATCCAAAAAGGAGATCGTATTTGGGTGGTGTGTGTAGGTAAACCGCAAATTCCGGTCATTAAGATTCAGTTGTTGTATAAAGCTATCCAGCTGTGACACCATACCCTCCCACACCATAAAGACATCGTCAATGTACCTCAGTCACAACTTACTGTGGCTGAGGTACAGAGGCGATACATATATCACCTCCTTCTCCCACAGACCAAGATGGAGACACGCAAAGGAGGGAGCCCAAGGAGCCCCCATAGAGGCACCCCTCTTTTGTTGAAAAAAGGAACTCGGAAATTGGAAGCAATTATTTGACACCATGAACTCCAGGAGTTCTACAATGAACTCGTTTTGGGCGGCCAGCAGGGAATAACTCCTATCCAGGAAGTTACTTACCGCGCAGAGGCCCCACTCATGGGGAATCGATGTGTAAAGAGATTCCACGTCGATCCCGACAAGGAGAGCCCCCGCGGGGCAGTACACTCCCTGGATGTGTTTCAGTACATCTCTTGTGTCCCTGACGAAGGATGGCAATTCACTAGCTAGTGTCTTAATCATAGCGTCTGCATACTTGCCTATCCGTTCTAGAGGTCCTTTTATGGGCGAAACGATGGGTCTGCCTGGTGGGTCCGTGAGGGATTTATGCAGCTTGGAAATAACATAAAAAATGGGCGTGTTATATTCCCTTACCAACAGACAATGGAGTTCTTTTTTGGTAATAAGGTTACTTTTTGAGGCAAACGATAATTTCTCATTGAGTATTTGGACAATCCTAGGGAATGGATTATCATCCAGTTTACGATAAGTTGTGGTATCTTTTAGTTGACGTAATACTTCTTTCTCATATTTGTCTCCCACTAGTAGAACTATATTTCCACCCTTATCGCTACCCTTGATTACTATATTGGGTGCCTCACAAAGTTCCTTTAGAGCCTGTCTCTCCCCTCTTGTTAGGTTATCAATTCCTCTCCATCCCCAATTAATCTTGCCTAGATCTTTTTGTACTAGGTCTAAGAACAATTTGATCCATTTGTTTTTGGAAATGGGGGGCATCTTAAGGGATTTAATCTTTAAATTTGAGGGTCTGTTGGTCATATCCATGTGAGTTGGAGTCTCCTGGTCACTGTCAGAATCTGGATTTTCATTCAATAATGCTATGAGGCTATAGAGTGCTTCTTTTTCTTCTTGGTTATCTAGAGTGGTTTTCTGTGTACTGTCACGGGTAGAGTGCCAGGATCTAAAAATCACTTTCCGCAAAAACAGATTAATGTCTTTAAACACTTCAAACTCTTACATATTGGATTTCAGAGAGAAAGACAAACCTCTTTTGAGCAGGGAAATATGGTTTTCATTGAGAGGAAAGTCTGTGAGGTTTATCACAGTCATGTCCTGGGTTTCCAGGGGTGAGGACTCAAATATAGGGTCTGGAATGACGAGGGAGATTTCTCAATTCCCCCAGATTTCCTTTTAGTTCTTTTTCTTTTTGTGTGGAAGTTTTTCGCCTCACCTGCTGGGTATTGGTAGGTTGACTCTGCGTCGTTTCTATGATATCTGTGTCTCCACTAAAAAACCGACCGTCTTTGTGGGGGAGCCATCATCACTATCAGTAGAGAGTGAGTGTTTAGGGGCTGAAGAAGTTCTCCTATTCCTACTTTTCCGAGATTTGCTTTTGCCCCTCTGTAGAGTGGGGTCAAAGATATTATCTCTTTCCCAGTCTGCTATATTCTGTTTGAATTTCTCTTGTTTATTAGTCTTAAGATTTTTCTGAGTCTTTTCTACCTCCCTTCTTAAAGACTCATTCAGTCTCTCAAATTTTTTATTCTGTTTGAAAGGCTCAAGGAGCTGTATACTTCTTGAGTTCACAGAGTTGTACTAGTTCCTCTTCCACTATAAGGCGCATTACCTCTAATCCTCTATTAATGCAGCTCCCTCTCCATAATTCGAGAAATCTCGGTGTATGTAGATGAGCTGCAGGGACTACCCTTTCGCGTAAACCCCTTGGCATGACCTTATGCTCAAGATGGGATTTCAGGGAACAGACATCCCATTTTCTGTTCAAATATTTGATAGTTATTTTTTTATGGTTTTTAAACAGCTTTTTAAGGGTATCATCACCCCCAGTTTGATTGGGTTGACCAATAAAAAAAGCCGTTTGTATCTCAAGGTCAAACTTTTCATCCAGAACAAATGCCATTCCCAAGGGGTATGGGTAGAGACTACTCTGAATAAGTACGAAAAGAGGAAGAGAGAAAAGGCAGGGAAGGGGGGGGGGGGGAATAGGAGGTGGAAAAGGGGTGGGAGAGAACGGAAGAGAGAAGAGTGAAAAAGACACCCAAAGAAGCTGCCAAAAACAAAAAAAAAACAAAAAAGGGGAGAAACTAGAAAGGGGGAGGTATGTGTGTAAAGTGCACACCGGAGAGTGCAGGTGATATTAAAAGCACTGGTGGAGGTGAGTAAGCGTATCAATGGTGGGAACAGGTAACCCTACCAGAAAGGATTTACAAAAATCCCATGGGCATATAATAGAAAAAACAAGAAATGGGAAAGGGTTATACCTGTAATTAAGAGTCCCAGACTGGGTAAAGCTCTGGCTATAAGTATAAATTGGAACAGTTTATTAGAAATTAATAATAAAACAGTTTCTACCCACATAATAAAAAAATGAAACTAACCTCCACCACTAGAAAAAGTGATATAGTACAAAAGGACCACCTGGTACCCCCTATATACATGTCAGATATCCCCATAAATAATAAAGTAATGTGCAGCTAATTGCTGAACCCACTCTTGGGAACAGTATATAGACATGCAATAAACAACAACGTCAATGTATGAACAAATAGCAGGAGCTGGGCTGTATGTAAAAATGAAATCGCATGGACCTATATAGGTCCTGCCAATCTGGGAAACTATGCACTATGTCACTTTTTCTAGTGGTGGAGATTAGTTCCATTTTTTATTATGTGGGTGGAAACTATTTTAATATTACATTTCTAATAAACTGTTCCAATTTATACTTATAGCCAGAGTGATCCTCTTTGATTGAACCTGTTTTTTGACCTTCTGGTCTTTTGTTTCTTCATAGATACATTTTAAGTTCACACTAAACTTTATCTGCAAGGTAAAAAGTATACTAACTGAACAACTTCACATCCATTTTCCTCAGGCATCACACAACACTATAGCCAAGAGTTACACTGACTCTAATTTCTTGAATCACCACATTACACTGACCCAAGAGTTACAAACATTTGTTGGCGGAAATTCCAACAGCAAATGCTCAATGGAGCATACACACGGTCAGACTTTCCGACAACAAACTCACATCGAACATTTCCAGTCGGAAGATCCGACTGTGTGTCCGCAGCATTACGGTGTAGGATATTGCCTCTTTTCTGGGAAAATATTTATGGAATGCCACTAAAAGCATTAAAGTAGTAAAATGAATATAGTGTTCTGTGCCATGGTAAAAGGTAAAAGTTTAAAAGAATCAAGAAAGAATCATAAGGAGTAGAAAACTAGAAATGGGCAAGAACTCCACAGCAGAGAAGAGCGCGGGAGTAAGCGGGATAACACAATCAAAGGCAGATTTCTACCTGGGTACAAAAACACCCTAGCAATGCTGGCAAAAAAAGACGTAAAAGAGTACAAGAATGCCAAAAAAAACACAAATTAAAGCTCTTTAATCTCAAAACTCATTTCAAAACTCAAAACTATGTAATATGAGGACCTACTGTTCAATCAATTAGTATCCAATCAAGTAGGCCTTTGCAATACATGGTAGATCTAAAAGAGATTGTACAATCAGATCATATTATATGTGGTAAGCTTAAATTCCAGAAAGCAAAATGCTACAGCTGGAAACCTGAGCATTAAAACAACAAACATTCTTCTACATGGAATTTGGTGGTCTTTATGCAGAAGAGACTGAGGATTTGTGGCTTTAAGATCTGCCAAATGAAAGAAAAAAAATGTATACATCAATGAGAAGCTGCTGTGCACACCAAGGAATAAAGAGGTCCATCCATGTCATCTACATACCTTCAACAGTGGAGAAGTTGGAAATTCTGAGTACAAGAGAGAGCAGGAATAACATGGTCAATGACAGAGCTAAAGAGGGATCTACCCTTGAAGGGTGAGCAAATAAGTGCTCTTCAAGGGCATTATCAGCTTTCCAGACATGAAGCCAAAGTGCTATATGCATGTGAACTGACTTTAGGTCCATGCGAGAGACAAATTTAGTTGCTTGTAGGAGACCATCACAACTGAAACACAGTTTCAGACATTCTTTCCAAAGGCTCCAGGGCATGCAGGTCAGCCCTGAAGATGAACCGCTCTCTTTTATAAGAATGAATTTACTCTAACATGGATGCACAAATTAGAGTCACTGCCAATGTGGAACGAACAGTAATACCGAACGATTTTACCTGACATCCAGAGGCTTAGCTCAAAGCTTGTGGGCCCTGATGCAAAAGCTGACCTGCCCCCCCCCCCCCATTACCATGTGCTGCTTTTACAGCGTGCTTGCCCTGTCACTCTGTGTAGGTGAAACTGGAAACTCAGAGTGCCCAGGTGACACAGCGTGCACTTCTCCCCAGTGGCACAGTGTACTGCGGAGCAGACAACCTCTGAGGAGTGGAGAACTACCTGAATAATATGAACAAGATCAAAGATCTCCGGGAGTTCAGCGTAATTATTTAGCAAATTAACCAGCAAGGCGAAACTTAATAATAGGGAAAACTTAGAGAAAGAATAAAACAAATGACCCTGCAAAAATCTAAATTTAGCCCACCTCAGTGGATATTGTCAGTCAGTAGAATAATGGACAGAGCCCCCATTTCACATCAGAGCCCCCTCCATCATATCAGGGCCCCCATTTCACATCAGAGCCCTCTCCATCATATCAGAGCCCCCATTTCACATCAGAGTCCCCTCCATCTCATCAGAGCCCCCCAATCACATCAGAGCCCCCTCAATCACATCAGAGTCCCCTCCATCACATCAGAGCCCCCATTTCACATCAGAGCCCCCTCCATCACATCAGAGCCCCCATTTCACATCAGAGTCCCCTCTATCACACCAGAGCCCCCTCCATCACATCAGAGCCCCCTCTATCACACCAGAGCCCCCTCCATCACATCAGAGCCCCCATTTAACATCACAGCCCCCTCCATCACATCAAAGTACCTCTCAACATCAGTCCCCACTTCAGGTTGGTGGGGGGAGGGGGCCCCTCAGGAGGTGTTAGGATTGTTTACATTACAAAACTTCTCTCCTCCAGCCAATGAGAGCAGAGGAGGGGTGTGGTCTGGGGTCTGGAAAGAAGGCAAACTAGAAGCTCTGGACTGGATTACAGAGCTCAGCTGGGGCCCAGGGAGACACAAGGCGGATTGGACCTGGATTCTGTTTCCAGTATTTTGTGGTTGAAAAATCCAGCATGTACAATGAGAGCAGCGAGCCACGGGCCCCCTGGAGCTAAATATGGGGTCACTATGGTGACTCCTGCACCCCTTTAAGCTATGCCCATGCTTATATCATAGAACAAAGTCAAAATGAAAATCAGTTAAATTCTTAAAAGAAAGAACATCATTAACCCGTTTTGTTTCTTAAGGTGGATGACTAGATTGTCCACAGTGGATAGAGACCACTTATATTTCTTGTAAAGGGAAAGCACTACTTTGCACTATTTGAGGAATTCCATGACTCCAATGGTTAATTCCAGTCCTCAAAAACTACAGCTTTACAAACAGAATATAATGGGAATGTCTTTGTAGCGAGAGGTCTATAAAGCTGGGTACACACTAAAAGAAAATTGGGTGAATGATCATCCGGTTTTCCTCGATGTTTCTCAGCAAGTTCAACCCAAGGATTGTACTAATTGTATGAAAATTCTCAAAATGACAAAGGCTTTTTTTTATTTGATGTAGAAATGTGGTAGCGTAGATTATTGTTGTTAACTGTTTCTGATCATGCTCAGTCTTTCGAATGAAATGAAAATCAGTAGTTCTGTTCGCATGCAAGAAAAAATTTGGAGTTTGTCTCTTCAGAATATTTTCTTTGGAAAGTCTAAATCGGATGTTGAAAGTTGTGTACACACTATACGAAATTCGAACGATCATTCCTCGTACAGAGTTTTTCTTCCAATTTTCTTATAGTGTGTACCCAGCTTTAGACTCAATGCCCAGAACCGCAGATTGATGCCCAAATTACAGAGCAGAATGCACTACATCATTAACTTTTTGTAAAGCTAATTGATATGGGACTTGCTTAAAAATAGGCCTTCAGGAGAAGGCTGTGGAGGCTCTGAGTTTAAATCAGAGATAGTAATAGGAACATCCGGCACACTAAAAGAGTTAGATAAAATAGGGGGTTTGCTTGTAGGATGTAACAGGGTACAATTAGAACCCTTACGGGTTTATTTTTGCATTGGCTATCAAGGGCGTTGTGGCTGTATGTGGGGGCTGAGATTCACTTTGCAGAGCTGTATAGGACTTGGGAGAGGACAACGCTATAATAAGGAGAGAACCAAGAACAGAGGAAGAACCAAGAAATCACTGCTATTGGTAAAAGGAGAGTATGGGTTGAGGTCACCCTTTACAGCAGGACTGTCCTTCTAACTGAATGGATTGCGCTGACCAATCAGAATCCACCTGGTCTGTCCTGGAATTGCTGATGGAAAAAGGGAGAACAGCTGGGATTTCAAATCCCCGGACTGCTGCAGTATCTGCAGGGTGCTGAGGTGCTGACAGCTCGGCAATCCCAGGGGTAAGTAGAGCAGGTATTGGGGGGCTTGATGGGATTTGTAGTTCTGAAACAGCTGGAGGGCTGCCAGTTTGACACCCCTGATATAGCGTATACAATTGCGACACAAGTCATATTGTAATTGAATGTTATTAAAAATTAGCTTTCGTCCTTTTCAATCTGCAGCCGCTGTAATTTTCTGAAAAAGGTAGGAATCTGCAACAAAGTTTGTTAAAATCCTTGTAATACATAGATCACCCAGAGGGGAATGTTCTTTCCTCAACAAAAGTGGAGTTATGCTTTAAGTAAACTTGTTATGAGATAGACTGACAGGCTGACGGTAATTTAATCTGCTATTTGTCTGGCTGTAATCCTGTCGCTCTTGCGTCAGTACTTTGATCCTCTAATTTTTCTGGTCTGTGTTCTTGTTCCTGGTCAGTGACTCAGAAAGTATAATTAAGGAATTTCTTAGCTTTGGGTGGAGTGGAGAGGGATTACAACACCTGTAAGATTTTTATTGCTGCTTGTGCTCCCGTTAGGCCCCTTTCACACTGGGGCCCTTTGCAGGCGCTATAATGCCGCGTACACACGGTCAGATTTTCCAACAACAAATGTTCGATGGGAGCTTGTTGTCGGAAATTCCGACCGTGTGTAGGCTCGGACATTGTCGGACATTTTCCGTCGGAATTTCCGACAAATAAAATTTGAGATCTGGATCCCAAATTTTCCCAAAACAAAATCTGTTGTCAGAATTTCCGATCGTGTGTACACAATTCCAATGCACAAAGTTCCACGCATGCTCAGAATCAAGCAGAAGAGCCACACTGGCTATTGAACTTCATTTTTCTCGGCTCGTCGTACGTGTTGTCCGTCATCGCGTTCTTGGCGATCGGACTTTCAGACAAGATTTGTGTGACCATGTGTATGCAAGACAAGTTTGAGCCAACATCCGTCGGAAAAAAAAACATGGATTTTGTTGTCGGAATGTGCGATCATGTGTACGCGGCATAACGCTAAAAATAGCGCTTGCAGAGCGCCCTGAAAGAGCTTTCACACTGGAGCGGTGTGCTGGCAGGATGCTAAAAAAAGTCCTGTTAGCAGCATCTTTGGAGCGGTGAAGGAGTGGTGTATACACCGCTCCTTCACCGCTCCTGCCTATTGAAATCAATGGGGCAGCGCAGCTGTACCACCGGCAAAGCGCTGCTACAGCAGCGCATTGCTGTGGTTTTAACCCTTTCTCGGCCGCTAGCAGCTGAATAGCGCTGGGAAATTAACAGTACAGTGCCGCTAAAACTTTACCGACGACACACCCACCACCCCAGTGTGAAAGAGGCTTTAGGGTTATGGGGATTCACTATCCCTTTTTGTCCTGTTTACAATTATTAGAGAGTGAAAGGGAAAGAAAATCCCAAATATTGGGTTGTCACCACACCAGGAATCAAGGGAAAATCTACCTAATCTAACTCACTTCTTTTTTTCACTATGGGACAGGAACAGGACAGTGAAGGGAAATCGCCCCAATGGGACACAGATAGTAAAAAAAAAAAACCGTCAGAGGTTAATAACCCTTCCATACTCTATCCAATATGAAGAAAAAGTTTTGCCTTCAGTTCTACTTTAAAGCCAGCAGGTTATCATGCCTGCCAAACAATTAGCACTTTTGGAAGGAAGTCAGGAAAATTTGAATAAAAAATTTTATATTATATATATATATATATATATATATATATATATATATATATATATATATATATATATATATATATATATATATATATTGTCAATGGCCTACAAGCTACTGCCATGCTGCTGGCTGACAATAGGGGAGAAAATGTGCAACCTAGATGAATGTCCTCATGTAGCTAATCTTTCTCTGCAGAACTATGGATGAGTTAATTATTTTCTTATTGTTTGGTAAGTCAATAATCTGAATCAGCAGGTTTGTCATTATATAGGTTCTGATTTGCACCTACTCTTCTTTCTAGTATAGATTCTTCAGCTCATTGCTTGCCTTATTTGTCTAGCAAAGTACCAAGGAAGCCGCTATTAGCATGGCTTATTATAATACATTAGCGCTACTGACAATTTTTATTTTCTCTGGTGCATTCCATAGGGTAAGTGGCTGTGATGTTATTAATGGTTATTAATGGTGTGATGACACAGTGTATTGTAGCAATGCACATCGGCACTTTGTGTATTTTTCTTTGTTTACATGATGTTTTCTTATATAGATAGATAGATAGATATCATGAAATTGACCTTTTATTTACTACAGTTTTTTTTTCTTGAATTATTTACTATAATGTATGTTCTGCAGCTTTTTTTGTACATGCTGAAAAGGACTTGTAAAGTACACACACAATAACATGAAGGATTTATTGTACAATTATTACTATAGGCTATCTACAAGCCACAGGCTGACACTCTTTTTTGTGCCATTTGCTTAATATCCTTTCTTAGTTGTAACTATGATTATTTTTCCAGCAGTACTATAACGTAATATTTTAGGCGAGACCAATTATTTTCTGTCTCTGAAACTCATTGCTAGGCACATCGTTTATACAATTCACTTAATTCACTCAATGATGTGGCTTCTGGTTTTGGTCATGTGTTTTTTTTTTATGTTGTCCTAATGTACTTATTACAAGCATCCTTTCACGTGTCCCTTTTATCTTGGAGCTGCATAGATTTAGGCACCCTCTACATTGCTGCCAGTTATTCAGTACAGCCTCACCCTGAGCAAGTTTAGCATTATATTGTAACATTTGTTCAGACGCTGTCAGGATGAGCACAAAGATGCTATTTAATATAATTAGTGAGGTGCAGCGTTAGCAATGTTTCCTCATTAACCTATGACCAATCTCCTCATTAACATTACTTTTTAGGTCTAAAGTTGTTGGTTTACAGGACATTGGGACCAAATGCAGAGGTGTCAGTGCACATCCACAGAATTCAAAAAGTGAAGATTTCCTTTGTGTGTTAATTGTGCCTAAGCTCAGCTGTTTGGTGAAAATGTACTTTTTTTTTCTGGAATTCTTCCTGAGAATTAGCAGGATATTTCTTGGTATGTGAGTGTACCTAGGCACTCATGTGCATACCAGGGTTGCCAACCGTCAGTAAATTTATTGACAGTTTGTAAAAATCTGTGATTTTTTTTTTCTTTACAAATGCCAGTAAATATCAGGGTCTGATAATTTCATGCTGTGTTGACTTTTTAAGTGTAAATCAAACAAATTACTTTGTTATAGGTATTGTCAGTGTTTCCATATGTCTATACTGTTCAAATATTCACTGTGTTAGTTTTCAATAGGTGTTCTGTAATTTCTCAGGTTGCCAGTAAAAAATGTGCTGTGCCAGTAAATTTGCCATGTTTTGTCAGTAAAAAAAATGCTGCGGGAGGTTGGCAACCCTGGTGCCTACTGCCTCATAGCTATATATCTGCAATGTGAGGTATAAGGCACTACTGCTATAATGAGTTTAGGAGTGAGATTTGGTGATGCCATTACTGTGCTGTTCACCAATCTCCTTCCTGGAAGCTGACATGAGGACGCAAAGCCATTCCTCCACCAAGATTGCTGTCTCCACACAGAGGTATAGGGGGTTGATTTAATAGAATTGGAGAGTGCAAAATCTGGGGCAGCTGTGCATGGTAGCCAACCAGCTTCTAACTTCTCGGTAGGGGAGCGCGTGTGCCGCCAGCAACCCAGCCATGCTGTGATTAACCACTTCAGCTCTGGAAGGTCTACCCCCCCCCCCCACCACCATGTCCAGGCCATTTTTTGCAATACAGCACTGCGTTACTTCAACTGACAGTTACACGGACACGCAACGTTGTACTCAAATAAAATTGATGTCCTTTTTTTCCCACAAATTGAGCTGGTATTTGATCACATCACATCTATATATATATATATATATATATATATTGTACTTTCTGCTATAAAACATATCCAATAAAAAAAAATTTAAAAAAAAACAAATTTCTTCATCAATTTAGGCCAGTATGTATTTTGCTACATAATTTTGGTAAAAAAATCCCAATAAGCCTATAATGATTGGTTTAAAAGTTATAGCGTCTACAAACTGTGGGATATTTTTTTTATATATTTTTTTATTAGTCATGGCGGCGATCAGCAATGTATAGCGGGACTGCAATATTGTGGCGGACAAATCGGACACCTAACTGACACTTGACACTTTTTGGGGACCAGTGACACTAATACAGCGATCAGTGCTAAAAATATGCATTGTCACTGAACTAATGACAGGGAAGGGGTTAACATCAGGGGCAATCAAAGGGTTAACTGTGTTCTCTGGGAGTGCTTTCTAACTGTATGGCAGATGGTTTTACTGTGGGAAGGCAGAGATCCATGTTCCTGCTTAGCAGAAACACAAGATCACTACCCTCCCTTGTCACAGAACAGCAGTTTGCCTTGTTTACATAGGCAGATGCTGTTCTGTCTGTCTCCTGAACGATCTTTGGCTCTTGCTATGTCTAATTGCAGCGGGAGTGAGTTGCCAGCACATGCGCGCCTCAGACCCAGAAATGCCAGATTATGTACCTAGCACGTGATCTGGCACAGAGCGGCCACCCTGCTGCAGTATATCTGTGTGGGGCAATTGGGAAGAGGTTAAACACAGCAGAAGTCGATCAGTGGGTGCCAGCCCATGGATAACTGCTGGCACATGCTGATCGTCACGAATTTACACAGGACAGATCCCTGTCCTGTCAGAGGGGAAGTAATGGATTTTCTTTTCCCTAAAGAGAAAATAAAATCCATTACTTGCCTTAGTAAAAGCACCACACACAGTACACCAAAACACTGGCTAGGCACACATTTAACCCATTGATTGCCTTATATGTTTTACCCCTTCCCAGTGTCATTAGTACAGTGACTGTGCAAATTTTTAGCACTGATCACTATATTAGTGTCACTGGTCCCCAAAAAGTGTCAAAAGTGTCAGTTAGTGTCCGAATGCCTGCTGCAATATCGCAGTCCTGCTATAAGTCGCTGATCACCGCCATTACTGGTAAAAAATAAAGAAAGAAATGCAATTTCCAGTATATATATCCCATAGTTTGTAGACTATAACTATAACTTTCGCGCAAACCAATCTATACACGCTTAATGTTTTTTTTTTTTTTTTTTACCAAAAACATGTAGCAGAATACATATTGGACTAAATTTATCAAGAATTTTTTTTTTTGGGGGGGGGGGAGGGGGGATATGTTTTATAGCAGAAAGTTGTTGGTCAACATTTTTTGCTTATAGCGCAAAAAATAAAAAATGCAGTGGTGATCAAATACCACCAGAAGAATGGTTTCTATGCAGAGCTGCACCAGATTTTTGCAGTCTCTGGTTTTAGTAAACCAACCCCATAATGTAGTACAGTGGCCTCCAATCTGCGGCCCTTTGCTTGCCTCTATCTGGACCTTGGGACACTATTCCCCCAACTGACACCAATGATGAGGCACCACTCCTCCCACTGACACTCTTATTGGGGCATTATTCCTCCCATTGACACCATCGATGGGGCACTATTCCTCCTGCTAAAACCAACAGTGGGGAACAATTCCTCCTGGTAAACCCAATGATGGGGCAGTGTTTACTCCCACTGATGCTGGGACATTTTCTACTCACACTGACCATAGTCGGGCCCCCTAAAGCCTGAGGGATAGTAAAGTGGCCCTTTGTTTAAAAAGATTGGGTCCCCCTGATGTAAAATGAAGCATGGTACTTTAACAATGGGAAAAAGATCAGCTGCAGAAAGCTGCAGCTTTTCTGGTGACTAGGATAAGGAGGCACAGTCAGCCTTCCTGTACCTGGCCTGGGCTTTATTGTGTCAGCAGGAGACCCGGGCCCTATCAGATAGGCATGATTTCTAAACACTACCCTGCTAGCAGTGGCGGCTGGTGCTCAAAATTTTTTTGGAGGGGGCGCAAACATTTTTTTGAAAAAAAAAAATCATCAAACGCTGCCACTGTGCCATCAAACGCTGCCACTGTACCCATCAAACACTGCCACTGTGCCTTCAAATGCTGCCATTGTGCCCTCAAATGCTCCCTTTGTGCCCATCAAACCCTACCACTGTGCCCAACATATGCTGCCACTGTGCCATCAAATGCTACCATTGTGCCCTCAAATGCTGCCACTGTGCCCATTAAACGCTGCCAGTGTGCCCATCAAACACTGCCAGTGTGCCCATCAAACGCTGCCAGTGTACCCATCAAACGCTGCCAGTGTGCCCATCAAACGCTGCCAGTGTACCCATCAAACGCTGCCAGTGTACCCATCAAACGCTGCCAGTGTACCCATTAAACGCTGCCAGTGTACCCAGACGCTGCCAGTGTGCCCATCAAATGCTGTCAGTGTACCCTTGAATGCCCCCCAGTGTGACCCCCGCCTGCTCGCCGTCTGCCTGGCACTTAACCTGTCTTGGTGACGGCGACGAGCGGGGTCCTCCATGCGTCTCCTGCCATCCTCATCTCCTGTCCTCTCCTCCTGATAGGCGTCCAATAGCGGCGCCTGTTGTTTCAGCCTGCTAGTGGCTGCCTTTTTTATGGGCACAGTTTCCAGACTTTAGTTCATTTTTAAGGTTTTAAGGCCGCTTGCACGCGGACATGCTAAGTTGCAGATGTTGACAGAAAGATCTTGAGTAAAATGCTCTGTAAAGACCTTGCATATACACACGTACAGGCACAGAAACGTGAGCATGCATAAAATTCTTCATCGTCCTCTTCTAGTTGCCAGTGTTGTAATATAAGCACAGATACACGCATATGGGTAATGTATATATTACTGCATTAAAATGAAAATTGTTCTATTTTGATTTTACGGCTCTGTACTCATTAATGTATTGCTGATCTTTCCGCAGCTGTGTGCATTGTTCCATAGACTACAATGTACCTGTGATTAGATCGATAAAAAACGTGTACAAGAGGCCTAATATGGGATTATCCTTGAATGCCTGTATTTCTGCCGAGGATATTCTCCCTCACTCTTAAATATTATTTGACTTGCGGATCACTGTTACTAAGACCAGAACAGGAATACAGGGTCATTTTAATTTAATGGGGATACTTGTTGTGGTTTAAGAGGGGATTTCCCCTTACCTAATTAGACATTTCCTCTAACTTCCTGTTGTGTCTACAGGACAGGAGGTAAAGAGAAATATTCGCAATAGGACACAGATGGCCAAAACTGACAGGTTTTTTTATATATATATATATATATATAAAAGATTTGGCTTTAGATATACTTCATGTGGACTCCACATCTGTGTATTTGTATTTTGCAGCTAAGCAATAAGGTTAGCAATAAGCTAAAAATAATTTCACAGCTAAAGGGAAGTGCTGCATGCAATGTCTGCACTTTTGAGCCAAACATCAGTTTACCATTGTATCTTTGGGGACCCACTTGAATTTGTATGCTGTACACTTTGGGGTGTATTTATAAAATCTTCTCTGAGCTATTCATCCTGCAAATCTGAATGTACACTAGTTCTGTGTGAATGCTGGCAAAATCTATTATTTTTAGGTTATTTTCTCTCCTGGTTAGATGTTCTTTATTCATAAGAATATCGTGAATTAGGAAACTACACTATGACCACTAGATAGAGCTGATGATCTTCGGAAAGATCACGTATTTACTATAATTCTAAGCTCCATCTAGTGGCCATAATTCAGTATTTTCCCAAACCACTCTATTTTAATGAATGAATAGCAATCCACCTGGAGCGAATACACAATATTACCAAAAGTATTGGGACGCCTGCCTTTACATGTACATGAACTTTAATGGCATCCCAGTCTTAGTCCATAGGATTCAATATTGAATTGGCCGACCATTTGCAGCTATAGCAGCTTCAACTCTTCTGGGAAGGCTGTCCACAAGGTTTAGGAGTGTGTATGTGGCAGGGGTCTCCAAACTATGACTCTCCAGTTGTTCAGGAATTACAATTTTCATCATGCCTAGTCATGTCTGTGAATATCAGAGTTTTACAATGCCTCGTGGGACAAGTAGTTCCACAACAGAAGCACATTTGTGAGGTTAGGCACTGATGCGGAAGAGAAGGCCTGGCTCGCAGTCTCCACTCTAATTCATCCCAAAAGTGTTCTATTGGGTTGAGGTCAGGACTCTGTGCAGGCTATTCAAGTTCCTCCGCCCCAAACTCGCTCATCCATGTCTTTATGGACCTTGCTTTGTGCACTGGTGTGCAGTCATGTAGGAACAGGAAGGGACCATCCCCAAACTGTTCCCACAAAGTTTGGAGCATGAAATTGTCCAAAATGTCTTGGTATGCTGACGCCTTAAGAGTTCCCTTCATTGGAACTAAGGGGCCAAGCCCAACCCCTAAAAAACAACCCCCCACACCATAATCTCTCCTCCACCAAAGATTTGGACCAGTGCACAAAACAAAGTCCATAAAGACATGGATGAGCGAGTTTGGGGTGGAAAACTTGAATAGCCTGCACAGAGTCATGACCTCAACCCAAAAGAACACCTTTGGGATAAATTAGAGCGGAGACTGTGAGCTAGGCCTTCTCGTCCACATCAGTGTCTGACCTCACAAATGCACTTCTGGAAGAATGGTCAAGCATTCCCATAGACACACTCCTAAACCTTGTGGACAGTCTTCCCAGAAGAGTTGCAGCTGTTATAGCTGCAAAGGGTGGGCCAAATCAATATTGAACCCTACGGACTAAGACTGGGATGCCACTAAAGTTCATATGCGTGTAAAGGCAGGTGTCCCAATACTTTTGGTATTATAGTGTATGTCTAGTGTATGTCCCTTTTTAAAAAAAAATGGCATACATTTTGCAAGATGAATAACGTGTTTTAGAAACACATCCCCTAGAGTCTAAATGCTGCTATGTACATCATCTGGTTTACAGGATACTGTGCACACAAATCTGCTTATTTGTCACCTTTAAAAAAAACTATTTCTTCCCATTTTAAGGCACAAGGCACACATGGGGAAGCGGATTCCAAGTGTCCTCTGATGGTGAAGGTTCTGGATGCTGTGAGGGGAATCCCAGCAGCCAAACTGCCAGTGAAAGTGTTTAAACAGAATGAAGATAAGAGCTGGGATCTGATCTCTTCTGGGTGAGCCGGTCACTTCATCTTCAGAATAAATAAATGAATACATTTCTTATGTCTTCTACTCTATATGTTAGCCAGTTTCATTGCTAATAGCACAAATATCACCCTGTATCAAAAAACACAAAATGCAAAAGCTGGATATTACACAACTACAGTAACCATTTTTTCCCCCAGAACTACATCATCGGATGGGGAAATCCATAACCTCGCTACTGAAGAACAGTTTGTAGAAGGAATTTATAAGCTGGAATTTGCAACTAAACGATTTTGGAGCAAGCTTGGTCTAACTCCATTCCATGAATATGTTGACGTAAGCTGATGTTTTGATGTCACTAATGATAGGGGAATTCACCAATGTGTATGTTATTATCATGGCTTCTATGGGGTTCATCTAAAGAAGGTATGTCAGAATAAAAATACGATCTACTCCTCCTGCCGAGTGCAGGCCCTCACATTTGGCGATTTAAACTCCCATTGGTTGGAGGATGAGATTGTACAGAATAATTGCCAGAAAAGTATTGCCGACTACTGGCATGCGAATCAGGGCATTACTGGGCCCTCCACTGCCTGGGAGGCCTCCAAGGCTGTGCTGAGGGGCACCTTTATGTTCATTACTGGCATTTTGTGCAAAAATACCCAACAGCACACTGAGGAACTACAAAATACAATGATGGTCGCAGAGACGGCCTATGTTCAGAACCCTAGTACAGCTATGCTAACCCCGTGGTTACACAGCCGTAGGGAGTATGAACTCTGCTTGCTGGACCTTACTAAAAAACGTATGCTCTATGTTACCCAGAAGACGTTTGAACATGGCAATAAGGCGGGTCGCCTACTCGCCTACCTAACTAGATCTGACCGTACCCCTATCTCAATTCCTAGGATCCTGACCTCCCAGGATAAGATTAGTGATGTCCCTCAGGATATAACAGGTGCCTTCCTGTCTTTCTACCGCAACCTTTATACTACTAGGGCCCACTACTCTGAGACCCAACTTGACGAATACTTAACCCAAACAGCACTTCCCCAATTGTCGGAAAAAGACCGCGATGATCTAGACAAACCTCTCTCTGTAGAGGAGCTCTCCCTTGCAATTTCGCAGCTACCGACCATAAGACGCCAGGCTTGGATGGTTTTCCAGCTGAATGGTATACACACTTTCGGCATCTCCTGGCCCTATCCTACTCAATACATATAATGAGGCCTTGAAAGACAGAGTACTTCCACCCTCAATGAGAGAGGCATTAATCATTTTGATACTAAAACCTCGGAAAGATCCTCTTAAATGCGACTCCTATCGGCCGATATCCCTTATTAATGTAGATGTCAAAATACTGGCCAAAGTCCTGGCCAATCTTCTGAATAAGGTGGTTGCGAAATTGGTTGGGAGTGACCATGGGGGCTTTATACCAGGCCGCTCAACCAGAATTAACATCCGTAGACTATTTCACAACCTGACTTGCCCATATGACTATTCACCTACCCATGTTGTTGTGTCACTAGACACCTGCAAAGCTTTTGACAGCATGGAATGGCCTTATTTGTTTCGGGTGTTACTATACCGGTTCGGCCCCCGACTCATAGCATGGATATGTCTCCTCTATACCTTACCACTAGTCTACATATGTAATGATTCCCATGTCACTGAGACATTCCCAATCACCAGAGTTACCAGGTAGGTCCCTTATCACCCCTCTTATTTGCTCTGGCTATGGAGCCCCTTGCTGTTCGGATCCATAGCTCTCCATTAATTAAAGACCTTCCCATAAATGATATAGAGGAGCGAATATCCCTATACGCAGATGATACCCTAGTCTATCTAACAGACCCCCGCGACTCCCTCACCAACCTCTTAGCTGAAATTAATACATTTGGTGACTATTCCGGATTCCGAGTGAACTGGGATAAATCAACCCTTTTTCCCCTAGACCAAGCTGCTATATCGGAGATTCAATCAGACTCTAGGCTACAAATCGCCACCTCCTTCAGGTAGTTAGGAGTCACAATTCAATTGCCATTATCCCTATACGTAACCAATAAACTATGCCCCTTACTGCTCCAATTGCAAACACAAACCAAACATTGGAAGGATTTGCCCCTGGATCTCATGGGAAGAGCCAATATCCTTAAGATGATTTACTTGCCTAATTTACTGTAGGTCATGGCTAATTCCCCTTGTAATATTCCCAAATCCATTTTTAAAAGTATCAACTCTATTTGTATTGCGTTCCTCTGGAACGGACGACCCCCTAGAGTTGCACAGGAAACACTATGCCTCTCATCCCACCTGGCTGGCTTGGCCTTCCCCAAGTTCTACCTTTACTATCTGGCATCCCAGCTGGTTAATATTCATGACTGGCTTCAGCCCAACTCTAATAATGCCTGGAGCTATAGTCTCCTCATTTGAAACACTCCATAACATTGTCTATAGAGGATGCACACCACCTGGACCAGGCATGTCAGTTATATGTACCTCCCTTTCCCTGTTCCAAACTGTGGTAGTGAAGCTTTCAACTGACTCCTGGCTGGCCTCTCCCAATAGTCCACTGTGGTTTAACTCTACTCCTAAGGAGTTATGTTCCCTGCCTGACCCCAAAAGATGGACATCCAGGGTTTCAAATCCTTCTCTCAGATGCGTTTAGACTTTGACTTACCACGTACCTATCTATTTTATTACTACCAGCTTAGACATGCAGTACGAGCACAGTTTGGTTCCCTAGACAGTCCTATTAGGACACCTGACCTGGAAAAACTCCTGAGATCTCTGGACTAGACAAAACTTATCTCCACCTATTACTCGGCCCTCGTAAAAGACACCAACCTTAGATTTAGGACAGCACAAGAGAAATGGGACTTCCTAGCTATCCCTATTACAGAAGAAGACTGGTCTGAATTCTGTGACACATTTAAGACCTCTGTTATCTCCTCCAAGGACAGGATAATACTAATTAAAATCTTTCTCCATTCACACCTCACCCCGGCTAGAATGCACAAAATGGGAATATCTCCCTCTGCTAAATGCTTCTGGGGATGTGGCCAAACTGCTGATTTTATCCACCACTTCTGGAACTGTCCCATAGTACAAGATTTCTGGGTGAACATAGGCTCCTTTATCTCTTCAGCACTGGGTCCCCCAAATACAGTCAACCCCAAAAATTGTTATCTGGGAATCTTTGGCGACCTCACTATTCCCTCTGAGGCCAAGAGACTGCTTCGTATCCTCTATTTTTATGCAAGGAAGTCCCTTTTACTGACATGGAAGGCATCAGCGACCCCGACTCTGAATCTTTGGTTAACGAGTCCCTGTCTCTATACAATCTTGCCTTTGTTTTCCGAAAGAGGAAAAAACTTTCCACAAAATCTGGGGCAGATGGCTAGCTAGTCCTTTGACCCTCTCCCCCATACTGCCATAATTGAAGATTTCACTGTGAATTTTGTATTGTACTACTACCCTGAACTCTGCCATGGTTTTAATGTTTGGAACTATAGTACCTACCTTCCAAGATTGATACCCGTATCAGACATATATTGCGCTGTCTAGTATAGTGTCTATATGATGCACAATTTCCCTTCGTTATAGGCTAGAATAGGAGCATTCTGTACTTTGTGTTACTGTTCTGTCTGTGAGTTTTTTTTATGTATGTATGTTTGTTAAAAAAATGCAATAAAAAATATCTATTAAAAAAATATATCTGGTAAGAAGCCAACTTGCACAGTTTTGGAGTGAAGCACTTTTTGGTGATCACTTGCAGCACTAAGAAATTATGAAGTACACGTGTTGAGCATGGTTTTAGCATCACCATCTTAACGGGGACTATTTATCATCTGCATTTTTGGTTTGATTTTGCACATCTTTCTCGGCATGATAACACAGACTTCATGAACTGGAATTTTGCTTTATTTGTTTCATTCATTTATAGTGCTTTGAAAAAGTATTCATATACCTTGAAATTTTCCACATTTTGTCATGTTACAACCAAAAACATAAATGTATTTTATTGGGATTTTATGTGATAGACCAACACAAAGTGGCACATAATTGTGAAGTGGAAGGAAAATGATAAATTGTTTTCAAAATGTTTTACAAATAAATATCTGAAAAGTGTGGCGTGCGTTTGCATTCAGCGCCCTTTACTCTGATACCCCCTACTAAAATCTAGTGGAACCAATTGCCTTCAGAAGTCACCTAATTAGTAAATAGAGTCCACTTATGTGTAATTTAACCTCAGTATAAATACAGCTGTTCTGTGAAGCCCTTAGAGGTTTGTTAGAGAACCTTATTGAACAAACAGCATCATGAAGGCCAAGGAACACACCAGACAGGTCAGGGATAAAGTTGTGGAGAAGTTTAAAGCCCCGCCAAGTTATAAAAAAATATCCCAAGCTTTGAACATCTCACGGAGCATGGTTCAATCATCATCCGAAAATGGAAAGAGTATGGCACAACTGCAAAACTACCAAGACATGGTCGTTTACCTAAACTGACAGGCCGGGCAAGGAGAGCATTAATCAGAGAAGCAGCCAAGAGGCCCATGGTAACTCTGGAGGAGCTGCAGAGATCCACAGCTCAGGTGGGAGAATCTGTCCACAGGACAACTATTAGTCGTGCAGTTCACAAATCTGGCCTTTATGGAACAGTGGCAAGAAGAAAGCCATTGTTGAAAGAAAGCCATAACAAGTCCTGTTTGCAGTTTGCGAGAAGCCACGTGGGAGATACAGCAAACATGTGGAAGAAGGTGCTTTGGTCAGATGAGACCAAAATTTTACCTTTTGGCTAAAAGGCAAAACACTACGTGTGTCGGAAAACTAACACTGCACATCACCCTGAACACACCATCACCACCGCAAAACATGGTGGTGGCAGCATCATGTTGTGAGGATGCTTTTCTTCAGCAGGGATAGGGAAGCTGATCAGAGTTGATGGGAAGATGGATGAAGCCAAATATAGGACAATCTTTGAAGAAAACCTGTTAGCGTCTGCAAAAGACCTGAGACTGGGGCAGAGGTTCACCTTCCACCAGGACAATGACCCTAAACATACAGCCAGAGCTACAATGGAATGGTTTAGATCAAAGCATATTCATGCGTTAGAATGGCCCAGTCAAAGTCCAGACCTAAATCCAATTGAGAATCTGTGGCAAGACTTGAAAATTGCTGTTCACAGACGCTCTACATCCAATCTGACAAAGCTTGAGCTATTTTACAAATAAGAATGGGCAAAAATGTCACTCTAGATGTGCAAAGCTGGTAGAGACATACTCAAAAAAACTTGCAGCTGTAATTGCAGCGAAAGCTGGTTCTACAAAGTATTGACTCGGGGGGCTAGAAATGCACACCACACTTTTCACATATAGTAAAAAAAAATTGAAAACCATTTATCATTTTCCTTCCACTTCACAATTATGTGCCACTTTGTGTTGGTCTATCACATAAAATCCCAATAAAATACATTTACGTTTTTGGTTGTAACAAGACAAAATATGGAAAATTGCAAGGGGTGTGAATACTTTTTTCAAGGCACTGTACAATGTAGATCCTTGCCTCCCCTCACACACATACAATGTAGATCCTTGCCTCTCCACACACTCACATACAAAGTAGATCCTTGTCCCCCCTCACGCACATACAATGTAGATCCTTGTCTTCCCTCACACACATACAATGTAGATCCTTGTCTTCCCTCACACACATACAATGTATATCCTTGTCTCCCCTCACACACATACAATGTAGATCCTTGTCTCCCCTCACACACATACAATGTAGATCCTTGTCTCCCCTCACACACATACAATGTAGATCCTTGCCTCCCCACACACTCACACACGATGTAGATCCTTCTCTCCCCTCACACACATATAATGTAGATCGATCCTTGTCTCCCCTCACACACATACAATGTAGATCCTTGTCTCCCCTCACACACATACAATGTAGATCCTTGTCTCCCCTCACACACATACAATGTAGATCCTTGTCTCCCCTCACACACATACAATGTAGATCCTTGTCTCCCCTCACACACATACAATGTAGATCCTTGTCTCCCCTCACACACATACAATGTAGATCCTTGTCTCCCCTCACACACATACAATGTAGATCCTTGTCTCCCCTCACACACATACAATGTAGATCCTTGTCTCCCCTCACACACATACAATGTAGATCCTTGTCTCCCCTCACACACATACAATGCAGATCCTTGTCTCCCCTCACACACACAATGTAGATCCTTGTCTCCCCTCACACACATACAATGTAGATTCTTGTCTCCCCTCACACACATACAATGTAGATTCTTGTCTCCCCTCACACACACATACAATGTAGATCCTTGTCTCCCCTCACACACATACAATGTAGATCCTTGTCTCCCCTCACACACATACAATGTAGATTCTTGTCTCCCCTCACACACACATACAATGTAGATCCTTGTCTCCCCTCACACACATACAATGTAGATCCTTGTCTCCCCTCACACACATACAATGTAGATCCTTGTCTCCCCTCACACACATACAATGTAGATCCTTGTCTCCCCTCACACACATACAATGTAGATTCTTGTCTCCCCTCACACACACATACAATGTAGATCCTTGTCTCCCCTCACACACATACAATGTAGATCCTTGTCTCCCCTCACACACATACAATGTAGATTCTTGTCTCCCCTCACACACATACAATGTAGATCCTTGTCTCCCCTCACACACATACAATGTAGATTCTTGTCTCCCCTCACACACATACAATGTAGATCCTTGTCTCCCCTCACACACATACAATGTAGATCCTTGTCTCCCCTCACACACATACAATGTAGATCCTTGTCTCCCCTCACACACATACAATGTAGATCCTTGTCTCCCCTCACACACATACAATGTAGATCCTTGTCTCCCCTCACACACATACAATGTAGATCCTTGTCTCCCCTCACACATATACAATGTAGGTTCTTGTCTCCCCTCACACACATACAATGTAGTGCAGACATCCCAATTCTCCCGCAAGGTTCTGGAGTCTCCCGCAGTTCTGTGGTGTCTCCCGCATTTCTGTGGTGGATCCCGCATACCCGCAAGCGCCTCCTGATCTCCTGGGAATGATCGGTGCGGCGGAGAACAGCTGTGAACACCAATCTCCTTTGTGTACATTTTTAGCTGACAGCCGCTTCTCCTTCTCTCCCTCCCGTGGCTGTCAGCTAAAAAGCTATACAGGGAGATCGGTGTTCACAGCTGTCCCTCCTGCCGCACCGATCATTCCCAGCTGTTTCCTGTGTGCTCCTCCACCAGCCCACTCCATGTCCTTCTCTGCCCCCCCTTTTCTCCTCTGGCCCCCTGTGTTCTCCTCTGCCGCTCCTGTCCTCTTCCTCGCCCCCCCCCCCCTTTTCCACCACAACCGGCTCCCCTCCTCTCCTCTCCCGCCGGCTGTGGGGGGAACTGTCAGGAATTGGACACAGTGAGCAAGATCACTCCTGTGTCCTGTGATAACTGCGCAGAGTGAACTGTGTTCACTCTGCTCAATTTATGAATGAACAGGAGCCTCTGTCTTGTCTCCTGTTCATTCATCTTCAGTGCTGAGAAAGGGAATGGGGAATCTGTGTCCTCAGTCCTTTTCTCTGTCTCAAAGGGGAGATGTCAGGGGTCTGTTTAGACCCCTGACATCTCGCCAAAGCCCCCCAAAAAATATATAAAAAAATTATTGTAAAAAAATTCTAAAAAATGAAAAAGTGTAAAAAAAAAAAAAAAAAAAAAACTACTGACACCACTCTCCCCTGCCCTACCAACACTGTTCACTGCCCCAACCCCCTCCCCCAAAAAGCATTGTGAAAAAAAAAATAAAAACAAATTAAATTGTAAAAAAATCAATTATTCAAAAAAAAAAAAAAAAAAACTACTGACACCGTCAACTGCCACCCACCCCCACCCCCTTCCCCAGAAGCACTGTAAAAAAATATTTAAAAAAATGCTGACTGGACTAAGCTAATCCGCACTCACATGCAGAAAGAAGAAGATATTTTGTAGCGAGGAAACAAGGTTTTTAGTCTTCAAAATGTGGAAGTTGTATCATTCTCAAATCCCATTTCCAGACAAAACACAAAACTTTTTGTTTTGCTTCAGATAGAGTGTAGAAAGGGTAAACCTCTGCCATTTCTTTATTGATGTTTGTGTGCCCATTTAAATCCTTTCTTGTTGTTTCGCTTTTCATGAATACCAGATAAAACAGGAAATAAGGTAAACACTCCCAATTTGTTGTCTATTTCTCAGGTGTGTGACAGAACAGGATGTGAGGGTTTATTTCCTGCCCAAGTGACAGGTGTCACATAGAACAGGAAAAGGAGAGACATTTAATTGTATAGAGACACAGCATTAGCAGTCTAAAAAAAAAGGAAAAACCTCTGCAATGGGGTCACGGCAATAGTTTAAAACCACACAGCCATGACTGATCCACTATTTATTTCTCTTTTCACAAAAAACATAACTTTAGAAGATATAACAGAAAAATGCCATTAAGGCCATCCCCACACATGTGAACATGCTCAAAGTTGTAACAAAGCATACAAAAAGAACCCATGTTGTTTTCAGTCATTATTTATTTAATTTTCTCTCAATTTGTTTTGAGGACAAGGTAAGTATAACAAAGCCATGCAACAAGGGCAGGCGGGAGGGAGGGACTTGTTCTCTCCTGAAGATGTACAGACTGAAGGGACCAGTAGATCACAAGGTCCAATGTGACCAGGCAGGCCCCTCCTTCTTACTCACTCTGCCAATAATCTGACACCTATTTGTGCCATCTCTTTCCCCCCCACCCTCACCCATACACTTAACCCTTTTGCTGCCAATCCGATTTCTGAGGAATAGTGCCCCATTATTGGTTTCAGTGGGAGGAATAGTGCCCCACTTTTGGTGTCAGTGGCAGGAATTATACCCCGTTGTTAATGCCAGTGGGAGGAATAGTGCCCCACTTTTGGTGTCAGTGGCAGGAATTATACCCCAAGGGCCGCATAAAGGAAAGGAAAGCAAAGCGTGCCCCTGGGCCACAGTTTGGAGACTACTGATATAGAGATTAGAATGTAACATGATGGTCTGCTCTGTTTGCTGCAGGTTGTGTTTACTGCGAATGATGCTGGACACCGTCACTACACCATCGCTGTGCTCCTCACTCCGTATTCCTTCTCTACAACTGCTGTGGTCAGCGATGTCAAGGAAGCCCATGTTTAACTTATGACAAGCCATCTTTGCTTATTACACATGTTATGTTTTGTAGCTTTTGTTATTGTTTTGTATCCTTTCAAACTCTAATTCCAGGTTTAGGTTATGTTAACCATGGTGTTAAATAAAGTTTCTTCACATGACAAACACATAAGTAATTGTGTCACTATGGGTTTTTGCTGCCCAACAACACAATCATCATGTTCTTATGGGTGATCCATTATCATCAGTGAAACCAGGTTTTGTTTGCTTTTTGATCAGTGAGTTTGTATCAGCATTCGTGCTTACTAAAGCAACTTGTTCACTAAAATCAAAGTGGCCATAAAAGATGCCCCTGCAAAGAAGATAGAAATTACACTGGTACCTCGATGCCCACGTGTCAGATGCCTATGCCCCTGATGAACTCAGTGGTTCCTGGGGATCAAACTAGAAGCGTTGGTTGCTGTTGGCACTTTTTCATCACTACAGTGGCATTTAGCATTGTGGATAGTGAAATATGTATATGTATTGTATACTATCTTCTTTGCTGGAACATCCTATATAAGGCACTTTGTGGATATCATCTACTTTATGAAAGTAAGATTATCAAAGTGTGTTAATAAAAGACAAGTGGGGGATCAGGAAGGATTTTTTTTTCCCCCGCTTGAGCAAATTGGAACATGCTTTTATTGGTTTTTTTTTTTTTTTTTGCCTTCCTCTCGATCAGCTGTGGGTATAGGATAGTATATACTGTATATATGAAGGGTTTTTTTTATTATTTATTTTATTTTTTTCTGTTTCGGGTTAACTGGATAGAATTTCAACCAGATTAACTATGTAACTACCTGGCAAAAAAAGTTCACAAACCCTAAACAGTCCCCTCCGTAGCCTTTTTGATACAGTTAACTGTGCCACTCATTGTCCCTCATATAGGTCCTTACTTATCTCCTCTGTGTGATGCTAAACATCTAAAGCTGAGCTGGTCAGGCCTAATCACTAACGTTTCATAGACTTGACTGGGGCATATTTGTGCTAACAGAGATGCTAAGGTTGCTAATGTTTACATAACTCTCTTCATCTTCCCAAGAAGAAATCATGACATTCTGATAGCTTTGCCAGATAACTCATTTGCATATCGGAGAGTTGGGCATATCTCAAAGTACTAACTGTTTGACTACTAAAAATTTGCACAGTTTTACATACCTCCCAACTTTTTGAGATGGGAACGAGGGACACCTATTAGCAAAAGTATGCAGGCTTAGGACACACACCCTCCCGCCACGCCCCCTTAAAGGAGAATTATGCAAAAAAAATTAGTTAAACCCAAAAGTGCCTTTTTTTTACCACTACTATTCTTTTATATTGGCTTTTAAAAAGTACAAATGCAGCAATTTAGAAATTGGATGAAAGGTTTAGCACTGGGAAACACTTTTTGAAAGATAAGTGCATTTTATATACAACTATATAGATCAGACCAAAATAAGAGACAAATGAGGAGGAATGAGGGACAGAGGGACTTTGCTCCAAATCAGGGACAGTCCCTCGGAATCAGGGACAGTTGGGAGCTATGGGTTTTTAGTGTGGTTATGCTGGTTAGAATAAAAATTACATATTTAAATATGAAGATTTAATATTTTTCTTAGTGGTGCACAATGATACTGATTTACAGCTCCTCTCTGCCAAGGTAAGTCTACTAATCTGGCTAAACTGACTACAAGTAATAGTGTTTATTATATGCCTTATCTTCCAAATTTAACCCCTTCATGCCTAATGCCGCGTACACACGACCGGACTTTCCGGCAGAAAAGGTCAGACGGAATCATTCCATCAGACATTCCGATCGTGTGTGGGCTTCATCTGACTTCTTCTTTCAAAATTCTGACAGACCTAGAAATAGAACACGTTTAAAATCTTTCCGATGGAATCAGTTCCTATCGGGAAAACCGCTCGTGTGTATGCTGTTCCGACGGACCAAAAACGACACAAGGGCAGCTATTGGCTACTGGCTATTGAACTTTCTTTTTCTAGTCCCGTCATTGCATTCTAAACAATCGGACTTGGGTATGATCGTGTGTAGGCAAGTCCGTTTCAGCGGTACTCCATCGAAAAAAAGTTTATTCTGACAGAAAAACCAGTCGTGTGTACGCGGTATTAGCCTTTTTTCTGACACCTGTTGCTTACAAGTTAAAATCAGTATTTTTTGCCAGAAAATTACTTAGAACCCCCAAACATTATATATATTTTTTAGCAGAGACCCTAGAGAATAAAATGGCGATTGTAGCAATTTTTTATGTCACACTGTCTTTGCGCAGTCTTTCAAATGTAATTTTGTTGGAAGAAATACACTTTCATGAATTAAAAAAAAAATAGTAAAGTTAGCCCAATTTTATTGTATAATGTGAAAGATGATGTTATGAGTCATGACATCACTTCCGGGTTACTAGATCCAAGACCGGATCTAAGGCGATTCCGGCTTCGTTCAGGTCTCTGGCCAGCCGGCGGACGTGCTGGCTGGTCGCTCAGGCCTCCCGGTGGGACGGGAGACCTTGGGTGAGCCACAGAAGGTGGCAGGAGGGGGGACGTCCCCTCCTGCTGCTTGTAATAACAGCCGAACAACTGTTTAGCCGTATCAGTTGCTATTACAAGAAAGCCGACCGTAGGCTCTAAGAAAACGGTACCGGAGTGATGCGTGCAGCTGCATCCATCACCCCGGTACAATCCCTTTGCGTTATGACGGCGTGAAGGGGTTAAGCCTGGCATAGATAACTTGAATTTTGGCCATTCAGCCAATGGAACAGATGAGATAATCATTCAATTTCCGCATCTCTGCTAAAGTGGATAGAGGAATCCTCATTATATTCAGGCAACTGTGGCTGCTGGCACTGCCTAACAGTATCAGTAACTAATTCCACAAAATACTTGGGGTAAAAAAAATATATATATATATGTTTAAATACTGGGAATACAAGATAAATGTGATAGCGAAAACAAAAGGTTAGTATGTATCAAGCATGCTTCCATATCATGCTCTGTACATAAGTGGATGCCATGATCAGTGATCTGCAGTTAGCACGAAATTTTCTGCCAAGTTCAAACCGTCACTGGGAAAAAAACTGTTGGGATATGGAAGAACCACTATGGGGCAGTATAAGCAAGGCATTAGAACTTTGCAGTTATTACACAGGCTGCAGTTTGTTCTTGCTAAACCAAGGCTTCACTGGACAACTACAGGCATCAAAGTCTTTATTCATCCCAGACACTTTGGGGGGAAATTACAAAGACTGGTACACAAGGGAAAGTGCTCCAGTTTTTTTTTAATTAACATATTTATGTGTAAAGGGCACCAAATTGATAAACATAGTGTAAGTAGGTTGTTAATTAAAGAAATATAAATGCAGAACAGAGAAGAAATGTGGCACAAAACAGAATAAAAAAAAAAAAAAAAAACTATCCTACTTCCAAATGTGATGGGACAGAAAGTGGTATAAAAAAGCATTTTGTAACAAAAGCTGATATCCAAATCTATATGTTATCTGTGCACAAAAATATTAACTTGGTATTAAATGCTGTGTAGAGTTGTTGTATGTGTTGCAGGTTTACAATATTGATCGCATGAAGGTTCAGAAATATAAATGCACTTAAAACACATGGACATTTGTGAGATAAGGATAGCAGGTCTGAGGAAATACCCAACTAGTTACCTCCTGAAAGGTCAAATCGGCAGTTATCTAACAAAAGTTATATATTGTGATGTTGGAGGGTTGTTACTCAAGTGTAGGGGGTTCAGTCTACAATAGAAGTACTGTTTTAGGGCTTCTTTGCTCACTTTTATTAAATTGGAAAGAAAAAACGTTCAATAACTGTCACCCTCGCAGGGGTTCCCACCGTCACTGCAACATATCGGAAAAATAAAAGATTTTTAGCCTCCTTGCTTTGTTCTGCAGCACCGCTGCTCAGATGAATTACAAAACCCAAAGCTTAGTTTACTCTCAACAGAATTTATGTGGCCCTTCAATCTGCATTATTAAGAATTCTGTGTACCTTTTAGTGCTTTAGGGCCCAGCGCTGTTACATACCCCCACCGTTGTTTCGTTCCAGAGGGAGAAACACACAAGCCCATCACTTTACTTGTTAGTTACTTTAGTTATACAACTATGTTTCAGTATCAGAACGCAAACACCAGACTGGTTAGTGGTAAAGAAACTCAATATATTGTCACAAGTTAAAGCCATTTCTGTGTTTATTAAAAGTCAGCAGCTACAAACAGTGTAGCTGCTGACTTTTAATAAACACACACTCACCTGTCCCATGGTCCAGCGATGCGGCTGCCCGAAGCCTCGGATCTCTCCATCTCCTCTCCGCGGCGCCGCTATCACTAGTGTGGGCACCTGGCTTGCGGCTTAACAGCCGGGTGCGCACTGTGCATGCGCGAGTTGCGCTGTGCATCCTGATGACCGGGCAATTTTCTGGGATCTGTGACGTGTCCCAGAGGATTGCCAAGAGAAAGGGGGAGAGGAGAACTTCTGCTCAGGGGCCGCGGCGCACCGAGTGGAAGTGAGAGCTGGGTACCTGTCAAACCTAGGTACCCCAACCCCCTTCCCCCCTCAAAAAAAAAATGACATGCCAAATGTGGCATGTAAGGGGATGAGAAGTACTTAAATCGGAAGTTCCATTTTTGGGTGGAACTCCACTTTAAAGTAAATGGCAGTATATGCTTAAATGAACAAATAGAGAATTAGTTCAATTACAGCTCACTAGACAATATAATCACTATGTTATAGTAGCTAAGGGTAGAGTTCTGTACCACTAAATTAAAGTAAATCTAGCAACCAGCAATAAACAGTAACATTGTTAAACAGTAAGAGCAATGGTGATTAATACTACTATAACTTCTCTGTAACCAGTAGGCTGACCTCTTTATAGTGCACTCTATATGAATAGCTTTGGTGTAATATAAGGCTCCCTAAATCTGGGTGAGCAGGCCTTACGGCTAGTTCTTCATCTAGCTAGTGTTGAGACCTGGTCTTTATGGTGTTGCACACATATACAGTCCCAATAAAGTCTGCATGTATTTAATAAGGCTGCTAGTTTAATGGCAGGTTCCTATATACGCAGTCTCTGCTAACAGCAACAGATCAATGACAGCAAAGTCCTCTCAACAGTCCCAGCAATACAGCAACTTTGGTCCTGCTGTTTCAAGTTTCAGCTCACTTTTGGATCTGCCTGGAGTGTCTCAGGTCCTCGGCACACAGGTTAACAGCACTCGGTATTCTGTCTCAAGCTGCAGGCTTGTAGCAGGTTAGTGTGCAATAAGGAACAGAGATGTGCACACTCCAGTCCCCTTGCAGCAAGAGGAAGTGCTCTCTCTCAGCCCTGGTGAAAAACTGCTTCTTCCCCCTCCTGTTAGGAGTGTATATCTGGTAGTTGCAGTCCATCACTCCTTCTGCTCTTATGCACGATCCTCTTTACAGACTACATTTCACAAAATTCAGTGAGGTCTGCATCCAAGTCTTTCAAGTCTTTCATGGCCACCGGCTCCCTCTGCTGGATGGATGCTGAATAGCACTGAATGCCAGCATAAGAGTCTTGTAAGAGGCACACAAAGTATCTGCAGAACAGAGCAGTGCCCTTCCTTGTGTCCCTCTGTTATACTTACTTAGGCTCTACAAAGACGCCCCGTGATTTTTTTTTTACAGGTGCACTTCCAAAAGTTTGCTTCTTTTTCTGGAGACCACACTAGCCAACTAACCATTAGAGAATTTACAAATCCTGGTATCTTTCCGAACATGAGGTAGAGTCCTGAGCTTTGAGTGTCTGGTATTAATAACGTTACAAAGCTCTCCTTCAATTTTTTTCTAGACCAAGCTTTTTTCCCTTCAACTTTCAAGGGGTCAAGTTTTTAAACACTTTTTTAGTAATAAGTATGGGCTCTTATTACTTGGGGGAGCAAACTCCTTAAGTGCCACCTAGCTGAGCTTTGGGCTAATTCCCTTAGCCCTTTGTATACCTATATTTCTTTATGATCCTCAGGAAATCTGTCCTCAAATTACCCTCTTGAATCTGTAAGGAGCCTAGGGTCTTGCAACACTGTTTATCTCTACTGTGCCTATCATGCATTCACCCATCTCCTTACATTTTTCAGGAGTACCGTTATTTCTATAGTCAGGAGGGAGAGATGAGGGCACTCTGGTGAGGCTGGGTATCCGGTCCTTAGTAGCAGTGGAGAGATGGCACTGAAGGCAACACTTTGTAGAAAAGAAGCAGCTCTGGAGGGTCATAAAAGGAAAGAGAAACGTGCCTCTAAGTGCAGTGGTTAAAAGATTTATTACAGGCACAATGGGGTTAAAAACACGAGATAGTAAGAGGTCATAGGCATATAGTGATTTTTCCTCATGCGGATCGCTGTAATCCTCGTCTGTCTGGGGAGAGAGCCACCCTGCAGCTGTCAGTGTCCCTGGTGACGTGTATTGGTGAGGAGGTGAAGATGTAATGAGGTGGCCCAGGTTCTGGAACCAAGCTGAAACGCATGCGGCCAATGTGATATCAGTTGAAAGTGGTGGGCGGTAACGCATTTCAGAGCATGTACAGGTCTGACGAAGGAGCTGTGCATGCTCCAAAACTCAAAAGGTTGTAACTTTTCTTAAAGGGACCTCCTCCCAGCTGGAGGTAGCTGATACAACACCATGGTGCTCTCCTAGAGTGCTGACAGGTGTGTTACTCATTATCAACCTCTCTGGTTCAGTACCAATGAGCTGATCTAGATCTTTAACAGAGACACTGTCAGCTTGATACTCCACATCAATAAATCTTATGTGTTGTGGACATAATCTCTGAAGTGTGCTTGCCCTTACTTAGTCCTTCCATCTTGTGAGGTATACCTTCTGCAGCAGCAAGCATGTTCCTGACTATATATTGCTCTGCAGACCCTCTTTCTGGGCAGCAGAAATAGCGTTTACACACAGAAGCCTTGTTTATTATAGCTAACAGGATTTTCCCCAATTGTCCTAATCTATTTTTTCTATGCTCCGGTCAGAGGTACTTTGCAGTACCGCTCCATTTGCCAAAGGAGACACAAAAGGACAGAATGGCTCATCAAAAAAAAAAAATGGGGGGGGGGGTTTGGGTGGGGTTGGAGTATAAAGTTCCGCTTTAATTTGGTGTACGGATCCATTGGGTGGGTGAGTATCAAAAAAGTAGCAGAACTCACCACTAGATAGGTAAGGTTTAAAAGAACAAAACTGGGAGGGGTGGGGGGGAGTATAGAGTTCCGCTTTAATTTGGTGTATGAGAGGAAACCATACTCCCAAACAGACTTACTCGTTTATTAACTTGGTGCACACGGTTCCTTTCTCTTTTCTGTGCATAAACTCTGGTTGTTGATTACCACCTTTTTTTATTATCTTTATTAAAATCAATTCTATTTTCTGATATGAGAAAATCCTATATTAATAAATGTAGACTTGCACTGCCAAATGTCCTTATATTGTTCTGTCCTGTCAATTGTTGATTATTTAGATCAATAGTATAAACTGAAGCAGTGATATTGTCCATATTGTCAGAATTTACATACTTACAGGGGCTTTGGATATGCATTTATAATGACTGCAAATATTAGATATGCAATCTTTTAAATCACCACTAGATGTCACAGTATGCTTAATGAATACACTCTAAAGTTTTATAATATTTTCCAAAGATGCAAGTGTATGTTATCACTAAACATATTATTATTATTGATATTATAAGCGAGAATAACGCCTGCACTGCACAAATGTTCATATATATATATATATATATATATATATATATATATATATATATATATATATATATATATATATATATCACATTTACATATAGATATCACATATATCACATTTACACTGCACCAGAGACTAAACACTTAAATGTGCAAATGTGTAAAAATATAATATATATTAAACACAAAAAAAATCAATATTAAACAAAAATAATGTGTAGTGCTGCTGCCAAAAAAAAATCTATTCAGTGTCTGAAAAAAAATATAAAAAAACAGACATTAAGTGGCGCTGCAAATCCTCATACCTCTAATATAAATACAATATGAATACATATGCAATTGAATCAAACTTTACCCAATTAATAACCTTTTGTAAGAAAATAAAAAGTAGAAGCAAATGAAAGTCCCAGAAAATCTTCCACAACAGTGCGTATTATGACTCATCAATTGCGTCCACATATATTCAAATATGTGAATTCAACGACTCACCAAAACTCAATGCCTCACATCTATGATGATTGGCATGCAGAGCTGAAATGGTTAATGACACCTCCACATATCTCATGGTTCTCTTGCTCCAGAAAGAAAGATCTTGTTAAACTTTCACCTTCCAACCATTGCCCATTAAAAAGAAAGGCTCACAATAATGCAGTAGCTTTACAGTTTCAAAGTTTATTAAAACCATAAAATATTCACAAACATATTAAAAAGCTTTGCCATCAACCATTTAAACAAGCTGTCAACCATTAAAACGTTGTTTTTTTATTTATTTTTTTTGTATATTAAGGTAAAACTGCCAAAAAAGCAAAGCATTTGTAGGAAACTGGTAGCATATGCTGTCTTAAAAGGTTAGTTCACCTTTTCAGAAAAAATGAAAAGGTGAATTATCACTGTACACCCTCCCCAGTCCCCCCTGTACTTACCTGGGTGATGAACTGTCAGTTCCCACGCAGCCAGTAAAGCGGTCCAAGGATTTGAAATTCCCGCTCTTCTCCCTCTTCTTTCTGCAGAGCTTCCGGGATTCATCAAACGGATTCTCTGTGCTGGCACTGACCAATCACAATCGTTATCATTATTATTTCATTATGTGGCTTTTTTGGAACCAAAACACAAATAATAATAATGTTTTTTTTTAAATGTAGCAATCACTTTAGTTAATCATTAGATGTCAGTGCATAACATCTTTTGGATAAGGCCTTTTTCATATAATGAAATGTAACATTTGATACTTGACACAATTTTACCCTTTTCTGAGGAGCATTTAAAGTCACATTGTATGCTTGGAAGGTAGATTTGAGTCTTTAAAGTCCCATTGTATACTTGGGAGGTAGATTAGAGTCTTTAAAGTCCCATTGTATCTTTCTCCTCTATGCTCCCCTTACTTTGGGGGACTAAGGGAGTCTTTTATTTGATTTATGATTTGGGGATGGTGCCCATGAGAAAAAAATAAATGTATACGGTCTGCGGGTGTTCCACCACTCCTGCTATTTTGGTTCAAATAATAAAATACTCTATAAATCTGAAATAAACAGTGTAGTGCTAATAAAAAATCACTAATGCTGCGTACACACGAGCGGACTTTACGGCAGACTTGGTCCGGCGGACCGGACTCCGTCGGACAATTCGATCGTGTGTGGGCTCCAGCTGACTTTTTCCCCCAAAAGTTCGACGGACCTAGAAATGAAACATGTTTCAAATCTTTCCGACGGACTTGTGTCCGGTCGAAAAGTCCGCTCGTCTGTATGCTAGTCCGACGGACAAAAACCGACGCTAGGGCAGCTATTGGCTACTGACTGTGAACGTCCTTATTTTAGTCCGGTCGTATGTAATCACTTACGAATCCGTTGGACTTTGGTTGATCGTGTGTAGGCAAGTCCGTTCATTCGAAAGTCCGTCGGAAAGTCCACCGGACCTAGTCCATCGTGTGTACACGGCATGAGACACAGTAAGATGTTTTCTCATTACTAGTGACTGAAGTAAAGTGTTCAAAGGATTCTGATAACAAAAAAATACCTTTTTATCATTCGCAGACATTGCAGATAGTTAAGGCAGCATGAAATATTTCACCTCCGGTCTGAAATGTGGTTTAGCGCAGTTAGACTTGTGTTGCAGCATTCCGACTTATTAAACATGGACCTGCATTTTTGTTTTATTATATGTGTAAAACCAAAGGCGCAAAGTGAAAATTGCCTACATACAGTGGGGACGGAAAGTGTTCAGACCACCTAAAATGTTTCACTCTTTGTTATATTGCAGCCATTTGCTAAAATCATTTATGTTCATTTTTTTTCCTCATTAATGTACACATAGCACCCCATATTGACAGAAAAACACAGAATTGTTGACGTTTTTGCAGATTTATTAAAAAAGAAAAACTGAAATATCACATAGTCCTAAGTATTCAGACCCTTTGCTCAGTATTTAGTAGAAGCACCCTTTTGATCTAATACAGCCATGAGCCTTTTTGGGAAAGATGCAACAAGTTTTTCAGACCTGGATTTGGGGATCCTCTGCCATTCCTCCTTGCTGATCCTCTCCAGTTCTGTCAGGTTGGATGGTAAACGTTGGTGGACAGCCATTTTTAGGTCTTTCCAGAGATGCTCAATTGGGTTTAAGTCAGGGCTCTGGCTGGGCCATTCAAGAACAGTCACGGAGTTGTTGTGAAGCCACTCCTTCGTTATTTTAGCTGTGCGCTTAGGGTCATTGTCTTGTTGGAAGGTAAACCTTCGGCCCAGTATGATGTCCTGAGTAGGGATGAGCCGAACACCCCCCGGTTCGGTTTGCACCAGAACCTGCGAACGGACCGAAAATTTGCACGCACGTTAGAACCCCATTGACGTCTATGGGACTCGAACGTTCTAAATCAAAAGTGCTAATATTAAAGGCTAATTTGCATGGTATTGTCCTAAAAAGGGTTTGGGGACCCGGGTCCTGCCCCAGGGGACATGTGTCAATGCAAAAAAAACGTTTAAAAACGGCCATTTTTTCGGGAGAAGTGATTTTAATGATGCTTAAAAAAAAAAAAAAAAAAAAAAAAAGTGAAATATTCCTTTAAATCTCATACCTGGGGGGTGTCTATAGTATGCCTGTAAAGTGGCGCGTTTTTCCTGTGCTTAGAACAGTCCCTGCACAAAATGTCATTTTTAAAGGAAAAAAAGTAATTTAAAACTGCTTGCGGCTTTAATGTAATGTCGGGTCCTGGCAATATGGATGAAAATCAGTGAGACAAACGGTATGGGTACCCCCCAGGCCATTACCAGGCCCTTTGGGTCTTGTATGGATATTAAAGGGAACCCCGCACCCAAATTAAAAAAGGAAACAGCAGTATACAGGCTCTGTACTCTGAACAGCAGTATACAGGCGGTGAAAACAAGACAGGGACTGTAGGTCTGTTGTTAAGTAGAATCTGTTTGTAATTTTGAACTGGTACATTTTTAACGTGTTTAGTTCCAGCCAAAAAATCTATTTTAAGCTTTTTGGAAAACATAGGGAAGGGTTATCACCCCTGTGACATTTGTTTTGCTGTCTGTGCTCCTCTTCAAAAGATTTCACCTCACTTTTTGTCCCAATGACAAATGTTTTTTGAAAATTTGGGTTTTTTTGTGAAACCAGGATTGGTGATAAAGCATCAATGGAAAGGAGAAATGTTTTCCCATATTAACTCTTACAGGAGAGAATTTCCCTTCCTAGGGGTAGATTTCATCTCACTTCCTGTTTCATCTCACTTCCTACTTGTTCCGTTTGCAAGTAGGAGTAGTTTGTAAGTTGGATGCTTGAAAGTAGGGGCCTGCCCTATATACTCAGCAGAAATTTGGGCCTTAGGTGTTGTTGTGGCCACAACACTGTAAGCCCTCTCAGGGCCCTGCTGTGAAATATTAGATCAAGAATTGTAATTACATGCCCCTGTTGAACAGGGGCAGAAAAATTGGGCCTTTGGTGGTGGTGCTGGTGCCACAACACTGTAAGTCCTCACTCGCTCTTGGTGGGCGCAGAAACGGGCCCTACTGTGAAATATTAGATCAAGAATTGTAATTACATGCCCCTGTTGAACAGGGGCTGAAAAATTGGGCCTTAGGCACTGGTGCTGGTGACACAACACTGCAACCCCTCACAGATACTCTAGTTGGAACGCAGGAACGAGCCCTGCTGCAAAGTATTGCATCAAAAATTGTAATTACACGCCCCTGTTAAACAGGGGCTGAAAAATTGGGCCTTAGGCACTGGTGGTGGCGCCCAGAACCAAAAATGTTCTTACAAGCTATCAGCGTGATCATTGAGGAGGAAGAGGATAATTACTCAGGATAGTCACTTAGCATCAGCATAGGCAGTCTTTGAAGGGATCTGAGATTTTAAAAAAAATTATTCGGTTACATCAGCATCAGGTGCTTGGTAGACTGATTCATTTTTATGAAGTTCAGTCAATCGACCGAGTCGGTGGACAGATGCACCCTGTGATTGGTTACAAAGCCTCCAGCAGCACTGAATGTGCGTTCTGAAAGAACGCTGGATGCAGGACAGGCCAGTAGCTCAATTGCATACTGTGCAAGCTCTGGACAGCGATCCATCCTCAAGACCCAGTAACCCAGAGGATTTTCGGTGGGAAAGGTGTCCAAGTCAGATCTTGCCCCTAGGTATTCCTGCCCCATGTAAAACAGACGCTGGCGATGGTTGCTGGAACCGATCATACCTTGGGGCTGCGGACTAAAAAATTGTCTGAACGCATCGGTCAGATGGCCACCTTCTCCACCGCTCCTTCTTTGACTGACCGAAGCCTCAGCAACACGTTGTCCGGAAACAGGAGTTTGTAACCTCCCAGTCTCTGGGAACGCGTTGCACAGACCTTTCTGCAAGGCCTCCCGAAGATGTTTCATCCCCTGCTCCCTCTGCGATGGCAAGATAAGGTCTGCAACCTTACCCTTGTAGCGTGGATCAAGGAGGGTTGCCAGCCAGTATTGGTCCTTCTCCTTGATACCACGAATACGAGGATCCTTACGCAGGCTTTGCAGGATCAGGGAGGCAATGCAGCGTAGGTTTGCTGAGGCATTCGGTCCGGAGTCCTGTGGGTCACTAAGGACGACATGGTCCGCAGCCACCTCCTCCCAGCCACGTACAAGTCCATGTGTTTCTTGGGACTGATCCCTTAAAGACTGCTGCTGATGCTGAGTGCCAGGCTCCACCTCCATACTGAAACAATCCTCCTCCTCGTCCTCTTCCTGTGTGATCGGCGGACACGCAGGAACATTGTCTGGATAAAGGGGGCCTTGAGAGCTAAGGAAGTCCTCCTCTTTCTGCCTCTGTTCTGCCTCAAGTGCCCTGTCCATTATTCCATGCAGCGTGTGCTCCAACAGGTGGACAAGGGGAACAGTGTCACTGCATGCACTGTCACTGCTCACCATCCTCGTGGCCTCCTCAAATGGTGACAGGACAATGCATGCATCCCTGATCATGGCCCACTGGCGTGGGGAAAAAAAAAAACAAGCTTCCCTGACTCTGTCCTGGTGCCATAGTCGCACAGGTACTCATTGATGGCCCTCTGCTGCATGTGCAGCCGCTGCAGCATGGCCAACATTGAGTTCCACCTGGTGGGCATGTCACAGATTAGGCGGTTCTTGGGCAGGTTAAACTCCTTTTGGAGGTCTGCCAGCCGAGCACTGGCATTATATGACCGGCGGAAATGCACACAGACTTTCCTGGCCTGCCTCAGGACATCCTGTAAGCCTGGGTACCCGCCCAAGAACCACTGCACCACCAAGTTAAGGACGTGAGCCAAACAGGGCACATGGGTCATTTGTCCGTGTCGGAGGGCAGAGAGGAGGTTGGTGCCATTGTTGCAAACCACCATTCCTGGCTTAAGTTGGCGTGGCGTCAACCACCACTGAACCTGCCCCTGCCTGCAGAGCTGACAGAACCTCTGCCCCAGTGTGGCTCCTGTCCCCCAAGCACACCAGCTCAAGCACCGCATGGCATATTTTGGCCTCCATACTTGCGTAGCCCCTTGAATGGCTACGGAGCACCGCTGGTTCCGAGGACCAAGCACAGGAAGAGGCCATGGAGGAAGAAGAAGAGGAGGGGGTGGAGGAGAGAGGTGTGTCACAATCAATAGTAGTGGCATTTTGGAGGCGTGGTGGCAGAACAACCTCCAACACTACTGCACCTTGTCCTGCATCCTTCCCAGCTGCCAGCAGAGTCACTCAATGCGCGGTGAAACTTAGGTAACGTCCCTGTCCATGCCTGCTAGACCATGAGTCAGCGGTAGTATGCACCTTACCGCTGACCGCCCTGTCCAGCAAGGCCAAGACATTGCCTTCCACATGCCGGTAGAGAGCCGGAATCGCCTTCTGTGAGAAAAAGTGGCGTTTGGGTACCTGCCACTGAGGAACCACACATTCCACAAACTCACGGAAGGGGGCAGAGTCTACCAACTGAAAAGGCAGCAGTTGAAGTGCTAGCAATTTTGCCAAGCTAGCATTCAACCACTGGGCATGTGGATGGCTGGGAGCGAACTTCTTTCGGCGGTGCAGCAGCTGGGGCAGGGAAATTTGCCTGGTACAATCTGACGTCGGTGTACCGAAAGCAGATTGCCCACAAGTACTTGGTTGTGACACACCTAATTCTACACCTTCATTCCTCTCAGTGCAGGTCTCAGAGAGGACTGAAGGTATAGTGGGGTTGGAGATCTCAGCTGATGAGGAGCAAGGAGAGGTCCTCTTTGTTCTTTATTGTGGGTCTTTTAGATACGCTTGCCAACGAACTGCATGGCAGGTCAACATATGTCTGGTCAAGCATGTGGTGCCCAAGCGGGAGATGTTTTGGCCACGCGAGATAAGCTTGAGACATATGTTGCAAATAGCAGCGGTGCGATCTGATGCACTCGTCTCAAAAAAGGCCCACACCAAAGAACTTTTAGAATAAAGTGCAGAGACAGCAGCGCCCTGCACATGCAGAGCTTTGCAGTGTGATGCAGTCAGTGTGCTGCCCTTAGGCTGGCCCCTGGAGGGCATCCTGCCTCGTTGGTGATGTGCCGCCTCCTCCTCCTCCTCTCTCCTATCAGGCACCCACGTTGAGTCAGTGACCTCATCATCCCCTCCCTCCTCATCACTGGAGCAAACCTGGCAGTATGCTGCAGCAGGGGGAGCATGACTGCCAGATTGCTGTCCTTCTTGGGCACCCCCTCTGTCCGTGCTCACGTTACTGCCTTCATCTAGCTCAGTATCATCATCAGAGCCTTCTAAACGCTGGGCATCCTCCTGGAGCATGTACCCAACACTGTGGTCAAACAGTTCGAGAGACTCCTCAGGAGGACGTGGTGGGGCTAGGGAAGGAGTTACTGATGCCATTGAGCCGAGGGAAGAGGCCACGTTGGCAGCTGCTTTGCCAGACAAAGTACCCTGAGCATGGGATGAGGAGGATGAGGACGGCTTGGTCATCCACTCGACCAAGTCTTCCGCATGTTGCGGCTCAATGCGGCCATCTGCCGAAACAAAGGCCAAGCGTGTCCCACGGCCACGTGCTGATGAGGATGCACCGTCTCCACGACCAGCACTGTTGCCTCTAGACACAGAGCCTGCTTGCCCTCTTTTATTGGCTTGTGACTGTCTGCCTCTCCTTGTTGGCCTTCCAGACATACTAATGGCCTGTAGCTGCACTAAGCTGGGATATATATATATATATATATATATATATATATATATATATATATATATATATATATATATACTGATACTGCAGTTAACAAAATCAACTGCTGAAAAATACCCCCACAGCTGGATGCTGCCACCACCAACGGGCGAACACTGTGCAGAGCTCGCAAAAAACTAACTTGTAGCTTATTTAGCTGCCTGCTTTAGTGATAGGATCAGGAAAACACCACCAACCTTCTACAGGTAGCTTTAGGTGAACACTGTGCAGAGCTCGCAAAAAACGAACTTCTAGCTTATTTAGCTGCCTGCAGTAGTGATAGGATCAGGAAAACACCACCAACCTTCTACAGGTAGCTTTAGCTGAACAATGTGCAGAGCTCGCACTACACTAACTTGTAGTTTTAGCTGAACACTGTGAGGAGGACGCACTACACTAACTTGTAGCTTTAGCTGAACACTGCGAGGAGGACGCACTACACTAACTTGTAGCTTTAGCTGAACACTGTGCAGAGGTCGCACTACACTAACTTGTAGTTTTAGCTGAACACTGTGAGGAGGACGCACTACACTAACTTGTAGCGTTAGCTGAACACTGTTAGGAGGACGCACTACACTAACTTGTAGCTTTAGCTGAACACTGTGCAGAGGACGCACTACACTAACTTGTAGCTTTAGCTGAACACTGTGCAGAGGTCGCACTACACTAACTTGTAGTTTTAGCTGAACACTGTGAGGAGGACGCACTACACTAACTTGTTTCGTTAGCTGAACACTGTGAGGAGGACGCACTACCCTAACTTGTAGCTTTAGCTGAACACTGTGCAGAGGTCACACTAAACTAACTTACTAACTTGTAGCTTTAGTTGAACACTGTGAGGAGGACGCACTACACTAACTTGTAGTTTTAGCTGAACACTGTGCAGAGGTCACACTAAACTAACTTACTAACTTGTAGCTTTAACTGAACACTGTGAGGAGGACGCACTACACTAACTGTAAATAGTCTAGCTGCCTGGCTGTGGTACTAATAAGATCAAAAGAACACCAGCAATTTTCATCAGGTAGCTGTAAATACTGTAACAAGACAAGCCTGCCTGTCAGTAGGAAGATAACAGGAACGGATCTAGCTAAACTGAATACAGTATATATATATATATATATATATATATATATATATATATATATATATACACACACACACACACACACACACACACACACACAACACCTGGGATGCATATATATACACAATACACTGTAAGTGCAGCTAACTCACTGACTGTCCTGCCTAATCTATCTAACTTAAATTAAATTACACTGTCTCTCTGTCTCTTTCAACGCCGGAACACACACTACACAGGGCCGCCGTGCAGACGGCCTTATATAGTGTGGGGCATGTACTAAATCCCCTGAGCCATAATTGGCCAAAGCCTTCTTGGCTTTGGCCAGTTACGGCTCTCTGTTCAGACGGCGCTGTGATTGGCCAAGCATGCGGGTCATAGTGCATGCTTGGCCAATCATCAGCCAGTAATGCACTGCGATGCCGAAGTGAATTATGGGCAGACGCGCCACACGAATTTGGCGCGAACGGCCCACATCGTTCGCAATTCGGCGAACGGGCGAACAGACGATGTTCGAGTGAACATGGGTTTGACTGGAACACGGAGCTCATCCCTAGTCCTGAGCACTCTGGAGAAGGTTTTCGTCCAGGATATCCCTGTACTTGGACGCATTCATCTTTCCCTCGATTGCAACCAGTCGTCCTGTCCCTGCAGCTGAAAAATACCCCCACAGCATGATGCTGCCACCACCATGCTTCACTGTTGGGACTGTATTGGAAAGGTGATGGGCAGTGCCTGATTTTCTCCACACATACAGCTTAGAATTAAGGCCAAAAAGTTCTATCTTGGTCTCATCAGACCAGAGAATCTTAGTTCTCACCATCTTGGAGTCCTTCAGGTATTTTTTAGCAAACTCCATGCGGGCTTTCATGGTCTTGCACTGAGGAGAGGCTTCCGTCGGGTCACTCTGCCATAAAGCCCCCACTGGTGAAGGGCTGCAGTGATGGTTGACTTTCTACAACTTTCTTCCATCTCCCGACTGCATCCCTGGAGCTCAGCCACAGTGATCTTTGGGTTCTTCTTTACCTCTCTCACCAAGGCACTTCTCCCCCGATAGCTCAGTTTGGCCAGACGGCCAGCTCTAGGAAGGGTTCTGGTCATCCCAAACGTCTTCCATTCAAGGATTATGGAGGCCACTGTGCTCTTAGGAACCTTAAGTGCAGCAGAATTTTTTTGTAACCTTGGCCAGATCTGTGCCTTGCCACAATTCTGTCTCTGAGCTCTACCTCATGATTCTCATTTGCTCTGACATGCACTGTGAGCTGTAAGGTCTTATATAGACAGGTGTGTAGCTTTCCTAATCAAGTCCAATCAGTATAATCAAACACAGCTGGACTCAAATGAAGGTGTAGAACCATCTCAAGGATGATCAGAAGAAATGGACAGCACCTGAGTTAAATATATGAGTGTCACAGCAAAGGGTCTGAATACTTAGGACCATGTCATATTTCAGTTTTTCTTTTTTAATAAATCTGCGAAAATGTCAACAATTCTGTGTTTTTCTGTCAATACGGGGTGCTGTGTGTACATTAATGAGGAAAAATGATTTTAGCAAATGGCTGCAATATAACAAAGAGTGAAAAATTTAAAGGGGTTGTAAAGGTAAAAATTTTTTCACCTTAATGCATTCTATGCATTAAGGTGAAAAAACTTCTGACAATACCACCGCCCCCAGCCCCCCCGTTTTACTTACCTGACGCCTCGAAAGTCAGTTTCTCGTTCCCGACATCTATTCCTCCGCTCACCCTGGCCGCTGATTGGCTACAGTGAATGGATTGGCTCGCGCTGCTGTCAATCACATCCAATGACGCGGCGCGCTGGGGGGCGGGGCCGAGTGATACAGTGAGCGGCTATAGCCGCCGGCTGTATCACGGGAGCGCGCCCGCAAGCACTAACCACCATGCGAGGGAGCTCGCATTAAGGTGGTTAATGCTTGCGGGGAGGAGCTGAAACAGCCGCCGAGGGACCCCAGAAGACCAGGTTGGGGGCCACTCTGTGCAGAACGAGCTGCACAGTGAAGGTAAGTATAACATGTTTGTTATTTTTAAAAAAAAAAATTTTACCTTTACAACCCCTTTAAGGGGGTCTGAATACTTTCCGTCCCCACTGTATGTGGGCAATTTTCACTTTGCGCCTTTGGTTTTACACATATAATAAAACAAAAATGCAGGTCCATGCTTAATAAGTCGGAATGCTGCAACACAAGTCTAACTGCGCTGCGAATACTTTCCGTCCCCACTGTATATTGAATCCTAAGCCAATAACCACATGCCACACTATCAGATGATCTATTATACATTAGCACATGACTTCAGTATGGCTACACTCTACTGTGTGTGGGATGGGGTGGAGAGAAATATGGGATCAAATTAGATGTCCCTCACAAGGATACATTTCTACCAGGGTAGGAATCAGAGAACCCAGGCTCCAGGGACGTCAAACAATTTTAGAAAAGAGCATAATGAAGTGTAGTAAGGCCAGAGGGGCAGCTAAAGATGCCCGATTGAAAGGTTAAAAGTGGAGCTACAGGGGAAAGGCCTGAGAATCCAAAACCACTAGGAGATGAACTTGTAAGGAATTCCAGCAGGATGAACAAAAAACTTCTAACTTGTAAAAGTGCAAAGATACCTTCTACAGTATGTAGAAGTTTAAACAGATGAGCCAAAGGATTTCTGATCTAGTGATTTGCTGGTTGAGTGGGAGGTAGACTATCATCTGTGAGGTACTACTGAAATAGTAGATGAAAAACGGGGTTCCTCCAATCCTTCCCAATATCCCCTGAGTGACAATAGCGAATGAATATTCACTATCGTCTTCCTGTGTCAGAGAACTCACACAGCAAGCACCCGTCTCCGTGCAGCAGCTGCTAATCCTCGTTCTACTAATGCCAATGTGCATGCACGGAACCGTAGCCAGAGACAAATGAGATCCAGGGTGGGCATGCACAATGGCACCTGTATGCGAATGCGCGGGCACGCACGCTAACGCGCGCCCGCGGGTGCCAAATCGCTAATGTGCTAATGCGCATACGCCAATGTGCTAAGGTACAAATGTGCTAAAGCGCATGCGCCAATGTGCTATGGTGCTAATGCGCATGCGTGCACGCACCTATGCTGGCGCGAATCCTGGCACACAGTACCCTATATAAACAGAGAGTCTGCCTAGCATCAGTGTTGGATTGTCTTCAGCTTGTTCCTGTGGTTACTCTGCCTGATTGACCTTGTTCCTGAAAACCCGGCTATCTTCTGACCATTCTCTTGGATCTCCCCTGCCTGCTGAACCTGCCTCTACCTGCAATACTGACCTTGGCTTGAACTTATGATTACGGCTCTACCTCCTGATTCTGTACCCTGCTACCCGTCTGTTGCCAACCTCTGCCTATTTCTGACTACGGTTTTGCCTTCTGACTTAGTACCCCCGCTGCCAGCCTGTGGCCGGCTCCTGCCTGCTCCTGATTCTGCAGTTGATCCTGACCTGGCTCCCGCTGAACAAGTTTGGTGATCAGTTTCCACATCTCCTCAGCAGAGGTTCCTGTAGCTCCAAGTTCCAGCCTCCTGCCTGCAGGCACCTGCACCCTTTTGTTGCCCTCGCACTCCCTGTACCCACCACCAGGGGTGCTTGGACCGGAACCGTGCAAGAGGCCACCCTCATCATTTCGGGCTCCGCTGTAAGGTACGTGACATCCTGATTTTCCTCCCAGCCGATTAGGAAGCAGGTCCTGGGACCCGTCACCCGATTGGCCAGAAAAGAAGCAATCCTATTGGCTGTTATGAGGAGGAGGGAGGAGATGCACGGCAGAACCTGCCATGATACATAGGAGGAGATGCAGGAGAAGCCTGCCCAGGGGAAGCACTGCCCGATAGATGAGGTAAGTGCGGGGCTGGTGACCAACAAGGGGGGGGTGGCTGTGGGTGCATTGTTTGCCACGTATTGTAGACTCGTATCGCCAATCACAGGCCTTCCTCAGTAGATCTACTGAGGAAAGCCTGTGATTGGCCGATATGCGTCTAGAAGGGAGGAGCTGATAGTCACGTCCAGCCAGGCACTGTGTATGTGGACATGGTGGTGCTACTCTGGAGGTTTTTATGTAATTTTAAAAGTTTTTATCTTGTAAGTGCAACTTGTCTGTTTGGGGGCTTTGAATAAATTTGTATACGGAGAACACTATGGTCTCTATACTTATTATTTACATGTCCTGAACTCATGGAATCTTGAGCCAAGCTGGGAGATGATCCGCTTCTTTGGATATTAATGAGCCGAGTTACCATTAAGAAAAGAGCCATCTGGATTACCCACCATTGATTGGGAAGAGGAAGTGAGAGCAAAGAGCTTGTGGGGAGATCTGCATATGAGTTTTGACTCACCTGGGAGGTGAGCGTGCATTTTTTACTGGTGAGCACTCCTTTTGAGGACGAACAATCACTGTGGTGGAATTGTGTGGATACACTGATCACAAGAAGAGTTTTTCATGTTTTATTTCTTCATTTTTTTCATTTTATGGACTATTCATTTATATGTAAGATTTATCTATTTTAGAGATTTGCACTTTACATTTATAATTTTACACACAGCGCTACATTTATTTATTTACTGTCCTGTTAATCTGCTGTATGGCCACCATGCTGCAGCTCAGTTTCAGGGTCTTGGCAATCTTCTTATTGCCTAGGCCATCTTTATGTAGATCAACAATTCTTTTTTTCAGATCCTCAGAGAGTTCTTTGTCATGAGGAGCCATGTTGAACTTCCAGTGACAAGTATGAGCGAGTGAGAGCGATAACACCAAATTTAACACACATGCTCCCCATTATTTGGACATTTTCACTTAGGGATGTACTCACTTTTATACAAGCTGTACACTCACTACTTTACATTGTAGCAAAGTGCCATTTCTTCAGTGTTGTCACATGAAAAGATATAATAAAATATTTACACAAATGCGAGGGGTGTACTCACTTTTGTAAGATACTGTATATACTGTATGCATAAACATATGTTTCGCTTTTCATTTTAAACTGAATGGGTTGTTTTACAAGGTAAGGGTTCACATATAATTCATATACATAAAGAAAATACATGTATACATATAATGATGTATTGATTGCAAGAACGCCATAAACATGGGTCTTGGCTGCTGCTGTCTTAGTTCACTGTATAAGCCCTTGAGAAAGGGAACACACGACTGAATTTTTCTTGTATGAAACCTGAACACTTAGAAGGTAAATTAGCATTTCTTAAGGTTTCCTGGATAACATAAAGTATAAGGTTTATGGCAAATAGCTACTTTCTGTCCAAAAGGAGAAACAGGGCAAGAGATCTTGAAAGCATTTGGAAGTTAACTTACCAAACAATTGGTATTAAAGCCCCTTTTACATGGGGCACATCCGTTTTGAAGGACTCTGCCTGCTCAGCAGGGATCGATCCGTTGATCTCCGCTGAGCAGGCGGATGACAGGTCCGTCTCCGCTTACTGTGCTGAGACGGACCTGTCAGAGCCCCGTCTCTCCGTTTTCTTCCGATTCCATTCAATCCGCCAGACAGATGGAAAAGTTGAATTAGATCAAATGCAATCATAAAAAATGTTGTAGATCTTGTTGTTGGCTGTTACCATTCACTGCCTCCCTTTAGTAAATAAAAGTTGAAGGAAACTTATTAGAGAAACATGGCATTGTAGTCTTCATTTATTTTATACTCCAGACCTTATGGATGGTAATGTAATGGCCTGAGGCTTGTGTTATTAAAACAGTGTTAGGAAACATGCAGCTTACCATTTCCTAGATGTGATGGCTGTATTAGTTTATTTTTTTTAGGCTTTCTTTCTTCTATTTTCGTTTGGTGATCCAGCCAGCAAATCTGTTGTTTTTTAAAAGCTCTCCAGCGACATGTATCAGTTTACATGAGATGAGACAAGCCACAACACTGGCAGGGGTGATTAAAATTATAAGCTTTTATTTATGCATGCAAAAACCTTTATCCAAAAAGGAAAAAAAAAGCGGTTTACTGTAACTGCTTATAAAGTGTGAGCTGGAGTTTGGCTTCAATGTGTTAGTGTATCTAAATCTGCTAGTACTTCTAACACTTCCCTCCCTCCCAGATTAACAATACTGCTGTCTTCTGTGTTTCCTGTGCTCATTCCTCCAGAGTTGTCTATCACGAATACAGGTGGTGTGTTACTGGCCAGATAACTAAGTGAAAACAGAGGGAAAAAGGCAAAGAAAAAGAAAACGAATGCAGCCAACATTTAATGATTGGTGAGCTGCAATATAATACATTTTTGGCCAGTGCCTTGAAAAAGTATTTATACCCTTTGAAATTTTCCACATTTTGTCATGTTACAACCAAAAACATAAATGTATTTTATTGGGATTTTATGCAATAGACAACACAAAGTGGCACATAATTGTGAAGTGGAAAGAAAATGATAAATGGTTTTCAAAATGTTTTACAAATAAATATGTGAATGGGGATGTAAGTGGACATCCCGGTGAGATGTTCAAAGCTTGGGATATTTTTTTTTATACCCTAACCCTTCGTAATATTTCTCCACAACTTTATCCCTGACCTGTCTGGTGTGTTCCTTTGCCTTCATGATGCTGTATGTTCACTAAAGTTCTCTAACAAACCTCTGAGGGCTTCACAGAACAGCTGTATTTATACTGAGATTAGCAAATAGAGTCCACCTGTGTGTAGATTAATTAGGTGACTTCTGAAGGCAGTCAGGGTATCAGAGTAAAGGGAGGTGAATACAAATGCTAGCCACACTTTTCACATATTTGCAAAAACCATTTATCATTTTCCTTCCACTTCACAATTATGTAACTCTTTGTGTTGGTTGATCACAAAAAAATCCTAAGAAAATACATTGACTTTCTAAGTTGTAACATGACAAAGGGTGAAAAATGTCAAAGGGTATGAATACTTTATCAAGGCACTGTAGTTTTGGATAGAGTGGAGAGGGATTAGAACACCTGGCAGTTTTTATTGCTGTCTGTGCCCCGATTAATGAGACCCACCCTCTATATTTGTCCAGTTTACCATTATCATTGAAAGTGAAAGTAAAAGAAAATTCCAAATTTTGGGTTGTCCCCAGAAAAGTAATAGAGGCAAAATTTTCCAATGGGAACACTAGCTCTGGTGACCTGGGGCTCCCCAAAGAATTTTCTTTATTTGCAGGGAGTTCCTCTCACTTCCTGTTTTTGCTATAGAAACAGGAAGTGAAGGGAAATATCAGCAATGCGAACACAGATGGCAAAAAAAAAAAAAAAAATCTAACAGGGGTTATAACCCTCCCATGCTCTATTCAAAACAAAAACCAAAAAATTTGCCTATGTAGCACTTACCCCCGAAGGAGCTGCTGATTAGTTATTATATCCGTAAATCACATTTTCCACCTAGCCCATAGAAATAGAAACAGTCCATTTTTGTACTTTTCTCTTGCTTTATTAATATAACATAAACTGGGATAGGAGAAGGGTTTTCTGAGATGCTTTTTTGCTGCTTCATAATCTTTTCTTTGCCTTCTTATGCAAACTTAGAACAATGAGGACTATAAGAAATCACTCTGAATGATTTCTTCAGTGGGGAAGACGGAAGTAGATTTACTATAGCATATATGGTAAAGAGTCACTCTGAATAACTTCTTCACCTGCAGAACTTTTTAAGAACAGTCTGTATCTCAACTTGTGTTGGGAGCTTTACTGCTGCCTTTTTACCACTACTTCCCATCTGCATGGTACTTCCAAGTTGAGCTAAGGAAGAGATTACTCTGAATAATTCCTCCCGCCTGACTGATTGGAATCCCGGGGTATTGTTGAACCCAAAGTCACAGGCCATCTCCACCTGTCTCACTGACTTGCGTACCAACATCCCTCAGCCTCTGGTAGTACCCTTCCCCTGGGCTTTCACTCACTTGATCAACAGTCCATGTGCCACTCATAAACGATCGATCGCCCAGTTGTCTTCCGCTTAGTTGCTACTTCTTCTGAAATGGCTCCTCCATCCCTTCTCTCTGGTCTGGCACGCTCCCTTCCCCGCAGGGGCGTCCAGTGACACCAGCGACTACATGCTGTCTGGTGTCATTAACTTTTCTGCAGGTCCCGGTCCCCCCTCCCTCCCCGTGAGGAGGGCTCCGTTTGGCTCCCCGCAGGAGAACCTATCCCCTCTCTGGGCACCAGACTGGACTATGCTCTCCCTGACCATGTGACCCCAGCTTTTATGAGAGTCCCGCCTCCTGCCAAACAACTTAATGATTGGCCAGAACTGACACACAAGCTGCCTGTCACTCAGATCCCAAGTCCAACCTCTCTTCCAGAACCATGTCACTGAAAGCAAGAGGAGGCATCTCTGGGTCCAAGCACAGGTGGCCACACCCTGCACTACACTGACACTCCCAGTTCCCAAAATAAACAACCAGGCCTGTTATAATAGTACAAGCCTGCCTAAATTTTACCTGAAACTGCACTTTGTAATCTGAACACAGAAAAAGGTCACCTACATGAAAGTAGGTGCCTGCTACATACACCCCCCACTTGAATCACAACTGTTCCCAGTTGTGGGGAATGAATTTAGAGTACCTCCTTAAGTTCAAGGAGGAAAGAGCATCTCATTACATCAAATGGAATGGGGAAAAGGAAATAAACTTGAAACAGGGATAACATCAATATCACGTTACACAACACATTTTCTTATACGATTTACATGGCCAGACTGTAGATCCCTACAGCTAACATTCCACACAAGCGGAACCAAAGCACTGCTCCCGCAGAAGGCATACTCTATTTACCACAGGCCTTCATCTGTAAGATAGACAGCCGTCACATCTTCAATATACCTAAAAGAAGACACAAAACATTTCTAACTACTACACACATTACCAAACAGAGAGGGTTATCATCCTCTATTGGGTAATCAATCAAATATACAATATCTTTTCTTTTATGGCATGTATGTTTCTGTTAGGGTCATCACTCCTGCAGAGCGCACCCTGAACAGACATGCTCGGCAAATGAATCCATCTGCCCGTTGGCAAATAAACTTTCTGTTTGGCTCTTAAACAAGAGTCCTGTAGAAGTACTTGTAACAAAGGGACTTAGCATAGACAGCACACTCTAGTGTCCATAACTTTGTCCTTGTTAGACACCATGAATGTGAGTCTCCTGCTGAATAGTTTATTTGGAGAAAACCCACCCTAACCCATCTGCCATCCTGCAGTCAATATGGGAACTGAAATACACTTGTGACTGCACCTCCAGCAGTCCTGTTCACAAGTAGTACCTTGGGTCAGGTAACCTTTTGTGATTGTCCCCTTGTCCTCTCACTGATATGGAGTAACTGCGGGTGTTTTGTCCTGCCTTTACCACCAACACTTTGTCTTTGTGGATTGCTCTCCCGAGTCTCCACTCACGATGGATGTCTTTGAATCGGACCCAGACCTCACTGTCAGGTGTCCGCTTGGGTTTAGGAACATGGAGATAATCTAGGCCCCACTCCTGAGCTACTTTCCTTTGAACCTCTCTCTGAAACCTTGAAAGTCTGGGCAAATCTTTAGCCTTTCCTCTGCCAGGCAAAACACATGCGTCAGAAGCTCTAGTGACCCATTGTTGGTACCTGGCTGCCCTGGTAGGAAGGACAGTAGTTGAAACATTGAAAGGGGGTACTGGGGTTTTAGATGTGCCAGGTAATTTCTCTGACAGTCCTGTAGAAACTTCCACTGAGGTAGAACTCTCCAAGAAACATTCTTCCTCATCACTAGACTCAGTCTCTTCAGGGGATGACCATTCAAATAGATTGTCCATAGATCCATATTTTTGTAAAATCTGCGGCGATCCCCAATCTACAGTCCGGCCTTCGTCTACACTGTCCGGCTCACCCGAGGGATCCCCCTCCTGTAACTTAGGCTCCTTCCAGATGGGCACAACAAAGGGCTTATTGTCAGCCGTCTCCTCAGGGGTTTCCTCCAAAGACTGTACAATAACTTCAGCAGTCCCTGGGTCCCCAACCAGGCCACAGGCTCCTCCATTAGATCCTACCTGATCCTCCGGTGGCTCCGATTCAGCCGAATAAGATGGGAGCCCCTCCACTGCTGCAGCAGGCGACATCCGACCCTCTCCGGCCTTCCGAATCACCTGCATCTGCGGCAGACAAAGTCCCGTTGCAAGACTGGCGGAGTAGTACCTGACTTCCTGTTGAATGGGTCCCAGCTGTGTTAACTGAACACCGCAATGCCCACACCGAGCCCAGGCAACGACTGCAACCGTAGGCCTCCGACATCCGGGACACAACATGCAAAGTCTCTCCACTCCTTCAATCACTCCTAGTGCCAGTCCTCCGGCAAGCTCTAATCGAACACCGGTATCGATCAGAACCCGGTCCTGCAAGCTAGGTAACCGTTGCATGACGGGTGTATTCCCAACACCTTCTGCCATCTTCCTCCGCCTGTTTCTGTCTGGCATGTGGCACGCTGAACGCTGACAAACTTTTCCTCTGGGGCGTGGCTCCACTCCCCACTTGTTGGTTCCGCTGCGTGAGGAACTGTAGCTGCACATTTTCAAAGTCCTCCCCAGCGACACCTGGTGGCAGGCACTATTATACTGCAGACTATCTTGGCAACAGTTACTGAAATGCAGACTCCGTTGCTATGGGAGATGGCTAGCGGACAAACGTGAAACAGATATCCCGGACGACGCCCCCACATGCACTTACCCCCGAAGGAGCTGCTGATTAGATATTATATCCGTAAATCACGTTTTCCACCTAGCCCATTGCAGCCCATAGAAATAGAAACAGTCCATTTTTGTACTTTTCTCTTGCTTTATTAATATAACATAACTGGGATAGGAGAAGGGTTTTCTGAGATGCTCTTTTGCCGCTTCATAATCTTTTCTTTGCCTTCTTATGCAAAGACTTAGAACAATGCAGACTATAAGAAATCACTTTGAATGATTTCTTCAGTGGGTAAGATGGAAGTAGATTTACTAGAGAATATATGAAAAGCAATAGAGGCAAAATTTTCCAAAGGGAAAAACTAGCTCTGGTGACCTGGGGCTCCCCAAAGAATTTTCTTTATTTGCAGGGATTTCCTCTCACTTCCTGTTTTTGCTATAGAAACAGGAAGTGAAGGGAAATATCAGCAATGCGAACACAGATGGCAAAAAAAAAATCTAACAGGTGTTATAACCCTCCCATGCTCTATCCAAAACAAAAACAAAAATTTTTTGCCTATGTAGCACTTACCCCCGAAGGAGCTGCTGATTAGATATTATATCCGTAAATCACGTTTTCCACCTAGCCCATAGAAATAGAAACAGTCCATTTTTGTACTTTTCTCTTGCTTCATTAATATAACATAAACTGGGATAGGAGAAGGGTTTTCTGAGATGCTCTTTTGCCGCTTCATAATCTTTTCTTTGCCTTCTTATGCAAAGACTTAGAACAATGCGGACTATAAGAAATCACTCTGAATGATTTCTTCAGTGGGGAAGACGGAAGTAGATTTACTATAGAATATATGGTAAAGAGTCACTCTGAATAACTTCTTCACCTGCAGAACTTTTTAAGAACAGTCTGTATCTCTATTTGTGATTGGAGCTTTACTGCTGCCTTTTTACCACTACTTCCCGTCTGTATGGTACTTCCAAGTTGAGCTAAGGAAGAGATTACTCTGAATAATTCCTCCCGTCTGACTGATTGGAATCCTGGGGTATTGTTGAGCCCAAAGTCACAGGCCATCTCCACCTGTCTCACTGACTTGCATGCCAACATCCCTCAGCCTCTGGTAGTACCCTTCCCCTGGGCTTTCACTCACTTGATCAACAGTCCATGTTCCACTTATAAACGATCGATCGCCCAGTTGTCTTCTGCTTAGTTGCTACTTCTTCTGAAATGGCTTCTCCATCCCTTCTCTCCGGTCTGGCACGCTCCCTTCCCCGCAGGGGTGTCCAGTGACACCAGCGACTACATGCTGTCCGGTGTCATTAACTTTTCTGCAGGTCCCGGTCCCCCCTCCCTCCCCATGGGGGGGGCTCTGTTTGGCTCCCCGCAGGGGAACCTCTCCCCTCTCTGGGCACCAGACTGGACTACGCTCTCCCTGACCATGTGACCCCAGCTTTTAAGAGTCCCGCCTCCTGCCAAACAAATTAATGATTGGCCAGAACTCACACACAAGCTGCCTGTCACTCAGATCCCAAGTCCAACCTCTCTTCCAGAACCATGTCACTGAAAGCAAGAGGAGGCATCTCTGGGTCCAAGCACAGGTGGCCACACCCTGCACTACACTGACACTCCCAGTTCCCAAAATAAACAACCAGGCCTGTTATAATAGTACAAGCCTGCCTAAATTTTAAAACCCTCCCTTCCTCAATGTTGTATACCAGTCATCATTAAATGAAGGCCCGTGGTCTGAGTACCGACCGAACGACCCTCCTGCATGGACCGCCAGTGTAGTGCCAAGTGTCAGCAGTCACTGTTTTGCTGGGACCGCAGGTTTCCCAGCAACCAGTGGGGTCGCATGTGTGCGCTTTGCCCCCTGCTGCTGACCGCGGCTCCCAGCTCTCACTCCTGGCTGGGGCCACGAGTTGGGGGCGTGACGTCAAGTGTGCACCCCGCCTCCCCTGCTGCTCGCCACGCCTGGCTATAACTCCCAGCTGGGCCACGAGTTGGGGCGTGACATAATGTGCTCTCCCCGCCCCCCTGCTGCTCGCGGCTCCCATTCCCAGCTGGGCCGCGAGTTGGGGCGTGACATCATGTGCTCACCCCGCCCCCTGCTGCTGGCGGCTCCTGACTCCTGGCTCTCACACATTGCGAGGTATATCTCCCAGCTTGCCAATTGCGCTGACTCCTGCAAGCATTTTTTTCTAATGTTATCGCTGATGGGCATATTTTTTAATGTACACACTGATACGCATATTTTTTTTTAATGTGCACACTGATGGGCATATTTTGTTGTGCACATCAGAATGCCCCTTTACATAAAATGTGCCCATCAGATTGCCCCTTAACATAAAATGTGCCCCTTAACATAACATGTGCCCCTTAATATAAAATGTGCCCATCAGCATGCTACTTATTTTATGTTAAGGAACACTCTGATGGGCATATTTTATGTGAAGGGGCATTCTGATGGACATATTTTATTTTAAGCACAACACTGATGGGCACATTTTATGTTAAAGGGCACACAGATGGACACAACATAAAATCTGCTCATTAGTGTGACCCTTATTTTATGTTAAGGTGCACTCTGATGGGCATATTTAATGTCATGGGGCACGCTGATGAGCACATTTTGTTGGGGCCATCCTCCTGCCCATTTACAGAAAATATGCCCATCAAAGTGCCCTTTAACATTAAATATGCCCATCAGAGTGCCCCTAACATAAAATGTGCCCATCAGCATGCCCCTTATTTTATGTTAAGGTTCACTCTGATGGGCACATTTTATGTCAAGGGGCCCTTAGATGGGCACAACAAAATGTGCCCATCAGCATGTCCCTTAACATAAATATACCCATCAGAGTGCTCCTAAACATGAAATAATGGGCATATTTTATGCTTTTATGTTAAAGGGGCACACTGATGGGCACATTTTATGTTAAGGGGGACATATGTTAAGGTGTCACTCTGATGGGGACACCTGATGTAAGGGGGCACTCTGATGGGAACACCTGATGTAAGTGGGCACTCTGATGGGGACACCTGATGTAAGGGGGCACTCTGATGGGAACACCTGATGTAAGGTAGCTCTGTGATGGGGACACCTGATGTAAGTGGGCAATCTGATGGGGACACCTGATGTAAATGGGCACCGCGATGGGAATACCTGATGCAAGGGGGCACGCTGATGGGGACACCTGATATAAGGGGATACCCTGATGTTGGCAACAGATTTATGGGGGTAGTCTGATGGGGGTATCCAATGTAGTGAATTTCTCGTGTAGGGGCACCTGATGTAAGGGGGAACACTATTGAGGACATCAACATTTACAGAGTATTACCAGAGTGTGTGGAGGAAACAGTAAGACAAGCGCCAGAGAGCGCAGCCTGCGCCAAAAAAAGAACAGAAGACACCTACAATCTTTCATGGCACAGACTTGTGATTCAGACCTCGGCCGGAAAAATTAGTCCAGAAACATTTTTTAGTTACTGCACCTCCTTGAATTTTAATTCACTTCCCCTGCTGTATAATAAACCTCCAGTGTTCAGTTCCCCTCCCAAAAATGACTGTCCACACTTAGGTGACATTCAACAATCGGGCACAGAGCTGAGTATTCATCACACCCACTACACCCTCCTTTACAAATACACACTTGGATCACTTCTGCTGAAGTCTGCGTTAAATAAAAGCATATTTACTACAATGATAGGTCCCCAGCATATGTAGAATGCATATAGTTATTTGCATAAGCAGCCTATGTGCTGAAAATTCATAGTACCTTTGTTTAGGGAAAGTCATTTACTGGCAGGTGTTCAAGTCAGGTGATCATGTTTCATGCTCATTTAGAAAAATGAGTCCCAAACCCATCCTGCTTTTAGCAACACATGACCCTCAAAACCCTGAGCTGCTTGAGTGACCAGCAACTGAAAAACAAAGCAAATTAGGCAAGGTATTAACCCTGTACATCCTCCAACATGACACTGGTGTGGTGCATGCTGTGAGTTGTAGTTTGAAAGCAGTCACGTGGTGACACAGCACGCTCTGTCACTGCTGCCTTGTTTTATTTTTTTGGCTTTTTTTTAATGTAGTGGATTCACAAATTATCATATGGGTCGCATTTTAATTAAAGTGTAATCCCACTGGATGATCAATACACATTGACTGATTCTGAATGGGAAGATCTGGTTCATTATAATCTGCGGGGTGCACTTTCAGTGTTCTGAGGAAAGCTGCAGTGTCTGCATCCCTTTGGAAGTATTTCATGTTCCCCTGCGTCAGTGTGACAGTGGACGGGGGATCTTCTCCCCACACTTGTCAGAGTGCGGCTGCTTCATTCATTCACAGTTTCCTGTAAATTAATGAAATCAAGTACAGCAGCCACCACTCTGGTAGTTCATTCACAAACCCTCCAGCTTTTAACTAGACAGCCAGTATGAAGGTACAGATAGAGAGCTGCAGAAGCCTGACATTGCACCCAATGATCAGAGGTGCAATGCTTTCCAGGCTCTTGCAGGAAAAACTAATAATTGCACATATGTGCATTTATTATTTTTTCTTGTAAGGTGAATTTATCCTTTAACACTTGTGGAGTGTCCCACCCAAATTTAAATTCGTATTACAGGGGATGCTTAAAATTTGACTTGTATCTTAGTGCAGACTTAAGAGAAAATCAGTAAATGAATCACACAAGCACAGACTTAAGAGAAAATCAGTGAGTGAATCACACAAGCAGTAAATGATACATTGCATGGAGTTTTACAGAAAATTACGCGGCTCCAGGTTGAAAAGGAAAAAAAAAAGATGTGTAGCAATTGTATATGCTATATTTTTCTTTATTTGCAATATTTTTTCCCTTGAAAGTGGAGATCGCCTTAAAAAAAAACTATTCACAGAATATATTATATATTTGAATGATTCTTATTTAGCATTAGCATACACTTTTGGAATTTTGTGTTCAATTTACTGGGTACCTGGAGTTCATATTAAATATAGATATTCTACCTCAGAGGTACAGGGGTAGGCAACCTTTCTGAGGTTGTGCTCTACCTGGACAACATGGAGGAAAAAGAAACCCTGTGTGTGTGTGTGTGTGGGTGGGGGTTAGAGCCCTTGCACACTGGGGCGGGGGGCGGCGTCGGCGGTAAAACACCGCTATTATTAGCGGCGTTTTACCGTCGGTATGCAGCCGCTAGCGGGGCGGTTTTACCCCCCGCTAGCGGCCGAGAAAGGGTTAAATACCACCGCAAAGCTCCTCTGCAGAGGCGCATTGCCGGCGGTATAGCCGCGCCGTCCCATTGATTTCAATGGGCAGGAGCGGTAAAGGAGCGGTATACACACCGCTCCTTCACCGCTCCGAAGATGCTGCTGGCAGGACTTTTTTTACCGTCCTGCCAGCGCATCGCTCCAGTGTGCAAGCTCTCGGGGCTTGCACACTGGAATGACAGCAGCGGCACTTTCGGGGCGGTTTGCAGGCGCTATTATTAGCGCAATAGCGCCTGCAAACCGCCCCAATGTGCAAGGGCTCTTAAGTACCATGCAGTGACATAAAAAAAAAAAAACTAAAAAAAAAATCAAGTCCCCAATAAAAAGACAGCATGAAGAACACATAGTATGTAACAGTTGTGTCCTCTGCTCCTATTCACATCACCCCCCCCCCCCCCCAATAGTATCCTCTGTCCCCTTCACCCCCCCCCACAGTAGTGTCCTCTGTCCCCTTCACATCACCCCCCCCTCCACAGTGGTATCCTATGTCCCCTTCACATCACCCCCCCCCCCCAAAGTAGTGTCCTCTGTCCCTTTCACATCACCTCCTGCTGTAGTGTCCTCTGTCCCCTTCATATCACTCCCCCACTGTGGTATCCTGTGTCCCCTTCACATCACCCCCCCCAAAGTAGTGTCCTCTGTCCCCTTCACATCACCCCCCCCCCCACAAACTAGTGTTCTCTGTCCCCTTTACATCACCCCCCCCCCCAAGTAGTGTCCTATGTCCCCTTCACATCACCCCCCCCCATTGTACTGTCCTCTGTCCCCTTCACATCACCCCCCCCCCCCCCAGTGGTATCCTGTGTCCCCTTTACATCACCCCCCACTGTAGTATCCTCTGTCCCCTTCACATAACACCCCCCCCAGTGGTATCCTGTGTCCCCTTCACATCACCCCCCACTGTAGTATCCTCTGTCCCCTTCACGTAACACTCCCCCCCCACAGTGGTATCCTGTGTCCCCTTCACATCACCCCCCAAAGTAGTGTCCTCTGTCCCCTTCACATCTACCCCCCACTGTAGTGTACTCTGTCCCCTTCACATCTACCCCCCCACTGTAGTGTCCTTTGTCCCCTTCACATCTACCCCCCACTGTAGTGTCCTTTGTCCCCTTCACATCTACCCCCCACTGTAGTGTCCTCTGTCCCCCTCACATCTACCCCCCACTGTAGTGTCCTTTGTCCCCTTCACATCACCCCCCTCCCCACAGTGGTATCCTGTGTCCCCTTCACATCAACCCCCCACTGTAGTGTCCTCTGTCCCCTTCACATCACCTCCTGCTGTAGTGTCCTCTGTCCCCTTCATATCACTCCCCCACTGTGGTATCCTGTGTCCCCTTCACATCACCCCCCCCAAAGTAGTGTCCTCTGTCCCCTTCACATCACCCCCCCCCCCACAAAGTAGTGTCCTCTGTCCCCTTTACATCACCCCCCCCCCCCAAGTAGTGTCCTATGTCCCCTTCACATCACCCCCCCCCCATTGTACTGTCCTCTGTCCCCTTCACATAACACCCCCCCCAGTGGTATCCTGTGTCCCCTTCACATCACCCCCCACTGTAGTATCCTCTGTCCCCTTCACGTAACACTCCCCCCCCACAGTGGTATCCTGTGTCCCCTTCACATCACCCCCCAAAGTAGTGTCCTCTGTCCCCTTCACATCTACCCCCCACTGTAGTGTACTCTGTCCCCTTCACATCTACCCCCCCACTGTAGTGTCCTTTGTCCCCTTCACATCTACCCCCCACTGTAGTGTCCTTTGTCCCCTTCACATCTACCCCCCACTGTAGTGTCCTCTGTCCCCCTCACATCTACCCCCCACTGTAGTGTCCTTTGTCCCCTTCACATCACCCCCCTCCCCACAGTGGTATCCTGTGTCCCCTTCACATCAACCCCCCACTGTAGTGTCCTCTGTCCCCTTCACATCACCTCCTGCTGTAGTGTCCTCTGTCCCCTTCATATCACTCCCCCACTGTGGTATCCTGTGTCCCCTTCACATCACCCCCCCCAAAGTAGTGTCCTCTGTCCCCTTCACATCACCCCCCCCCCCACAAAGTAGTGTCCTCTGTCCCCTTTACATCACCCCCCCCCCCCCAAGTAGTGTCCTATGTCCCCTTCACATCACCCCCCCCCCATTGTACTGTCCTCTGTCCCCTTCAGATCACCCCCCCCAGTGGTATCCTGTGTCCCCTTTACATCACCCCCCACTGTAGTATCCTCTGTCCCCTTCACATAACACCCCCCCCCCCAGTGGTATCCTGTGTCCCCTTCACATCACCCCCCAAAGTAGTGTCCTCTGTCACCTTCACATCTACTCCCCACTGTAGTGTCCTCTGTCCCCTTCACATCTACCCCCCACTGTAGTGTCCTTTGTCCCCTTCACATCTACCCCCCACTGTAGTGTCCCCTGTCCCCCTCACATCTACCCCCCACTGTAGTGTCCTCTGTCCCCTTCACATCTACCCCCCACTGTAGTGTCCTCTGTCCCCCTCACATCTACCCCCCACTGTAGTGTCCTCTGTCCCCTTCACATCTACCCCCACTGTAGTGTCCTTTGTCCCCTTCACATCACCCCCCTCCCCACAGTTGTATCCTGTGACCCCTTCACATCAACCCCCCACTGCAGTGTCCTCTGTCCCCTTCACATCACCTCCTGCTGTAGTGTCCTCTGTCCCCTTCATATCACTCCCCCACTGTGGTATCCTGTGTCCCCTTCACATCACCCCCCCCAAAGTAGTGTCCTCTGTCCCCTTCACATCACCCCCCCCCCCCACAAAGTAGTGTCCTCTGTCCCCTTTACATCACCCCCCCCCCAAGTAGTGTCCTATGTCCCCTTCACATCACCCCCCCCCCCCATTGTACTGTCCTCTGTCCCCTTCAGATCACCCCCCCCCAGTGGTATCCTGTGTCCCCTTTACATCACCCCCCACTGTAGTATCCTCTGTCCCCTTCACATAACACCCCCCCCCCCAGTGGTATCCTGTGTCCCCTTCACATCACCCCCCAAAGTAGTGTCCTCTGTCCCCTTCACATCTACCCCCCACTGTAGTGTCCTTTGTCCCCTTCACATCTACCCCCCACTGTAGTGTCCTCTGTCCCCCTCACATCTACCCCCCACTGTAGTGTCCTCTGTCCCCCTCACATCTACCCCCCACTGTAGTGTCCTCTGTCCCCTTCACATCTACCCCCCACTGTAGTGTCCTCTGTCCCCCTCACATCTACCCCCCACTGTAGTGTCCTCTGTCCCCTTCACATCTACCCCCACTGTAGTGTCCTTTGTCCCCTTCACATCACCCCCCTCCCCACAGTTGTATCCTGTGTCCCCTTCACATCAACCCCCCACTGTAGTGTCCTCTGTCCCCTTCACATCACCCCCCCCCCTCCACAGTGGTATCCTATGTCCCCTTCACATCACCCCCAAAGTAGTGTCCTCTCTCCCCTTCACATCACCCCCCCCCCCCCCACAAAGTAGTGTCCTCTGTCCCCTTTACATCACCCCCCCCCCCCCAGTGTCCTATGTCCCCTTCACATCACCCCCCCCCCCATTGTACTGTCCTCTGTCCCCTTCAGATCACCCCCCCCCCCCCCCAGTGGTATCCTATGTCCCCTTCACATCACCCCCCACTATACTGTCCTCTGTCCCCTTCACATCACTCTCCCACTGTAGTGTCCTGTGTCCCCATCACATAACCCCCCCCCCCGAAACAGTGTCCTCTGTCCCCTTCACGTCATCCCCCCCCAGTGATATCCTATGTTCCCTTCACATCACACCCCACTGTAGTGTCCTCTGTTCTCTTCGCATCACCCCCCCCCACACAGTGGTATCCTATGTGCCCTTCACATCACCCCCCCCCCACTGTAGTGTCCTCTGTCCCCTTCACATCACCCCCACTGTAGTGTCCTCTGTCCCCTTCACATCACCCCCCCAGTGGTATCCTGTGTCCCCATCACATTACCCCCCCCCCCCCAAGTAGTGTCCTCTGTCCCATTCACATCACCCCCCCCCCCCCCCAGTGGTATCCTGTGTCTCCCTCACATCATCCCCCACTGTAGTGTCCTCTGTCCCCTTCACATCACCCCCCCCCCCCCCAAGTGGTATCCTGTGTCCCCTTCACATCAACCCCCCCACTGTAGTGTCCTCTGTCCCCTTCACATCCCCCCCCCCCCACAGTGGTATCCTATGTCCCCTTCACATCACCCCCCCCAAGTAGTGTCCTCTGTCCCTTTCACATCACCCCCTGCTGTAGTGTCCTCTGTCCCCTTCATATCACTCCACCACTGTGGGTATCCTGTGTCCCCTTCACATCACCCCCCCAAAGTAGTGTCCTCTGTCCCCTTCACATCACCCCTCACTGCAGTGTCCGCTGTCCCCTTTACATCACCCCCCCCCCCCCCCACAAAGTAGTGTCCTCTGTCCCCTTTACATCACCCCCCCCCAAGTAGTGTCCTATGTCCCCTTCACATCAGCCCCCCCCCCCATTGTACTGTCTTCTGTCCCCTTCAGATCACCCCCCCCGTGGTATCCTATGTCCCCTTCACATCACCCCCCCACTATATTGTCCTATGTCGCCTTCACATCACTCTCCCACTGTAGTGTCCTCTGTCCCCATCACATCATCCCCCCCCCCCCAAAACAGTGTCCTCTGTCCCCTTCACGGCCTCCCCCCCCCCCCCCCACAGTGATATCCTATGTTCCCTTCACATCACACCCCACTGTAGTGTCCTCTGTTCTCTTCACATCAACCCCCCCCCCCCCCAGTGGTATCCTATGTGCCCTTCACATCACCCCCCCCCCCCCCACTGTAGTGTCCTCTGTCCCCTTCACATCACCCCTGCCCCCAAAGTTGTATCCTCTGTCCCCTTTACATCACCCCCCAGTGGTATCCTGTGTTCCCATCACATTACCCCCCCCCCCACTGTAGTGTCCTCTGTCCCCTTCACATCACCCCCCCCCCCAGTGGTATCCTGTGTCCCCTTCACATCACCCCCCCACTGTAGTGTCCTCTGTCCCCATCACACCCCCCCCTGTAGTGTCCTCTGTCCCCTTCATATCACTCCCCCACTGTGGTATCCTGTGTCCCCTTCACATCACCCCCCCAAAGTAGTGTCCTCTGTCCCCTTCACATCACCCCTCACTGTAATGTCCTCTGTCCCCTTTACATCACCCCCCCCACAAAGTAGTGTCCTCTGTCCCCTTCACATCACCCCCCCCCAGTGGTATCCTGTGTCCCCTTCACATCACCCCCCCCACTGTAGTGTCCTCTGTCCCCATCACATCCCCCCCCTGTAGTGTCCTCTGTCCCCTTCACATCACCCCCCCCCCCCCCCCCCACAGTAGTGTCCTCTGTCCCATTCACATCACCCACTGTAGTGTCCTCTGTCCCCTTCACATCACCCCCACTGTAGTGTCCTCTGTCCCCTTCACATCACCCCCGCCCCCAAAGTTGTATCCTCTGTCCCCTTTACATCACCCCCCAGTGGTATCCTGTGTTCCCATCACATTACCCCCCCCCCCCCCCCACTGTAGTGTCCTCTGTCCCCTTCACATCACCCCCCCAGTGGTATCCTGTGTCCCCTTCACATCACCCCCCCACTGTAGTGTCCTCTGTCCCCATCACATCCCCCCCCTGTAGTGTCCTCTGTCCCCTTCATATCACTCCCCCACTGTGGTATCCTGTGTCCCCTTCACATCACCCCCCCAAAGTAGTGTCCTCTGTCCCCTTTACATCACCCCCCCCCACAAAGTAGTGACCTCTGTCCCCTTCACATCACCCCCCCCAGTGGTATCCTGTGTCCCCTTCACATCACCCCCCCACTGTAGTGTCCTCTGTCCCCATCACATCCCCCCCCTGTAGTGTCCTCTGTCCCCTTCACATCACCCCCCCCACAGTAGTGTCCTCTGTCCCATTCACATCACCCACTGTAGTGTCCTCTGTCCCCTTCACGTCACCCCCCCCCCCCCCCCTAGTGGTATCCTGTGTCTGCTTCACATCACCCCCCACTGTAGTGTCCTCTGTTCCCTTCACATCACCCCCCCCAGTGGTATTCTATGTGCCCTTCACATAACCCCCACTGTAGTATCCTCTGTCCCCTTCACATAACACCCCCCCCCCAACATTGGTATCCTGTGTCCCCTTCACATCACCCCCCAAAGTAGTGTCCTCTGTCCCCTTCACATCTACCCCCCACTGTAGTGTCCTCTGTCCCCTTCACATCAACCCCCCACTGTAGTGTCCTTTGTCCCCTTCACATCACCCCCCTCCCCACAGTGGTATCCTGTGGCCCCTTCACATCAACCCCCCACAGTGGTATCCTATGTCCCCTTCACATCACCCCCCCCCCCCCCAAAGTAGTGTCCTCTGTTCCTTTCACATCACCCCCCTCCCCAAAGTAGTGTCCTCTGTCCCTTTCACATCACCCCATGCTGTAGTGTCCTCTGTCCCCTTCATATCACTCCCCCACTGTGGTATCCTGTGTCCCCTTCACATCACCCCCCAAAGTAGTGTCCTCTGTCCCCTTCACATCACCCCTCACTGTAATGTCCTCTGTCCCCTTTACATCACCCCCCCCCCCCCCCCACAAAGTAGTGTCCTCTGTCCCCTTTACATCACCCCCCCCCCCAAGTAGTGTCCAATGTCCCCTTCACATCACCCCCCCCCCCACTGTACTGTCCTCTGTCCCCCTCAGATCACCCCCCCCCAGTGGTATCCTATGTCCCCTTCACATCACCCCCCACTATACTAGTGTCCTCGGTCCCCATCACATTACCCCCCCACCCCAAAATAGCGTCCTTTGTCTTCTTCACGTCATACCCCCCCAGTGATTTTCTTTTGTTCCCTTCACATCACACCCCACTGTAGTGTCCTCTGTTCTCTTCACATCACCCCCCCCCCCCCACAGTGGTATCCTACGTGCCCTTCACATCACCCCCCCCCCCCACTGTAGTGTCCTCTGTCCCCTTCACATCACCCCCGCCCCCAAAGTAGTATCCTCTGTCCCCTTTACATCACCCCCCCCAGTGGTATCCTGTGTCCCCATCACATTACCCCACCCCCCCCCCACTGTAGTTTTCCTCTGTCCCCTTCATATCACCCCCCCAGTGGTATCCTGTGTCCCCTTCATATCACCCCCCCTCCACTGTAGTGTCCTCTGTCCCCATCACATCCTCCCCCCCTGTAGTGTCCTCTGTCCCCTTCACATCACCCTCGCCCCCAAAGTAGTATCCTCTGTCCCCTTTACATCACCCCCCCAGTGGTATCCTGTGTCCCCATCACATTACTCCCCCCCCCCCCCACTGTAGTGTCCTCTGTCCCCTTCACGTCATACCGCCCCCCCAGTGGTATCCTCTGTCCCCTTCACATCACCCCCACTATACTGTCCTCTGTCCCTTCACATCACTCTCCCATTGTAGTGTCCTCTGTCCCCATCACATCACCCCCCCAAAGTAGTGTCCTCTGCCCTCGTCACGTCATACCCCCCCCCAGTGGTATCCACTGTCCCCTTCACATCAACCCCCCCACAGTGGTATCCTATGTTCCCTTCACATCACCCCCCCCCCCCCCACACTGTAGCATCCTCTGTCCCCTTCACATCACCCCCCCCCACTCTAGTATCCTCTGTCCCCATCACATAACCCCCCCCCCCCCACTGTCCCCTTCACATCACTCTCCCACCGTAGTATCTTCTGTCCCCTTCACATCACCCCCCCCCCCCCGGGGTATCCTGTGTCCCCTTCACATCGCCACCACTGTAGTGTCCTCTGTCCCCTTCACATCCCCCCCACTGAAGTGTCCTCTGTCCCCTTCACACCAACGCCCCCCCCCCACTGTAGTGTCCTCTGTCCCCTTCACATCACCCCCCATTGTAGTGTCCTCTGTTCCCTTCACCTCACCCCCCCCCCCCACTGTAGCGTCCTCCGTCCCCTTCACATCACCCCCCAGTGGTATCCTGTGTCCCCATCACATTACCCCCCCCCCCACTGTAGTGTCCTCTGTCCCCTTCACATCATCCCCCCCAAAGTAGTGTCCTATGTCCTCTTCACATCACCCCCCACTGTAGTGTCCTCTGTCCCCATCACATCCCCCCCGCCCACTGTAGTGTCCTCTGTCCCCATCACATCACCCCCCACTGTAGTGTCCTCTGTCCCCTTCACATCACTCTCCCACCATAGTGTCTTCTGTCCCCTTCACATCACTCCCCCCCCCCCCGGGTATCCTGTGTCCCCTTAACATCACCACCACTGTAGTGTCCTCTGTCCCCTTCACATCATTCCCCGCTGTACGGTCATCTGTCCCCTTCACATCACTCCCTCCCACTGTAGTGTCCTCTGTCCCCTTCACATAACCCCACCCCAAAAGTAGTGTCCTCTGTCCCCTTTACATCACCTCCCCAGTGGTATCCTGTGTCCCCATCACATTACCCCCCCCCCCCACTGTAGTGTCCTCTGTCCCCTTCACATCACCCCCCCCTCACAGTGGTATTCTATGTGCCCTTCACACCCCCCCCCCCCAAAGTAGTGTCCTCTGTCCCCTTCACATCACTCTCCCACTGTAGTGTCCTCTGTCCCCTTCACATCACCCCCCAGTGGTATTCTGTGTCCCCTTCACATCACACCCCACTGTAGTGTCCTCTGTTCTCTTCACATCACCCCCCCCCCACAGTGGTATCCTATGTGCCCTTCACATCACCCCCCCCCCCCACTGTAGTGTCCTCTGTCCCCTTCACATCACCCCCCACTGTAGTGTCCTCTGTCCCCTTCACATCACCCCCGACCCCAAAGTAGTATCCTCTGTCCCCTTTACATCACCCCCCCAGTGGTATCCTGTGTCCCCATCACATTACTCCCCCCCCCCCACTGTAGTGTCCTCTGTCCCCTTCACATCACCCCCGCCCACAAAGTAGTATCCTCTGTCCCCTTTACATCACCCCCCCAGTGGTATCCTGTGTCCCCATCACATTACTCCCCCCCCCCCACTGTAGTGTCCTCTGTCCCCTTCACATCACCCCCACTATACTGTCCTCTGTCCCCTTCACATCACTCTCCCAGTGTAGTGTCCTCTGTCCCCATCACATCACCCCCCCCAAAGTAGTGTCCTCTGCCCTCGTCACGTCATACCCCCCCCCAGTGGTATCCACTGTCCCCTTCACATCAACCCCCCCACAGTGGTATCCTATGTTCCCTTCACATCACCCCCCCCCCCCACACTGTAGCATCCTCTGTCCCCTTCACATCACCCCCCCCAGTGGTATCCTGTTTCCCTTCACATCGACCCCCACTGTAGTGTCCTCTGTTCTCTTCACATCACCCCCCCCCCCCCCACAGTGGTATCCTATGTGCCCTTCACATCACCCCCCCACTGTAGTGTCCTCTGTCCCCTTTACATCACCCCCCCAGTGGTATCCTGTGTCCCCATCACATTACCCCCCCCCACTGTAGTGTCCTCTGTCCCCTTCACATCACCCCCCCCACAGTGGTATTCTATGTGCCCTTCACACCCCCCCCCAAAGTAGTGTCCTCTGTCCCCTTCACATCACTCTCCCACTGTAGTGTCCTCTGTCCCCTTCACATCACCCCCCAGTGTATTCTGTGTCCCCTTCACATCACACCCCACTGTAGTGTCCTCTGTTCTCTTCACATCACCCCCCCCCCACAGTGGTATCCTATGTGCCCTTCACATCACCCCCCCCCACTGTAGTGTCCTCTGTCCCCTTCACATCACCCCCCACTGTAGTGTCCTCTGTCCCCTTCACATCACCCCCGCCCCCAAAGTAGTATCCTCTGTCCCCTTTACATCACCCCCCCAGTGGTATCCTGTGTCCCCATCACATTACTCCCCCCCCCCACTGTAGTGTCCTCTGTCCCCTTCACATCACCCCCGCCCACAAAGTAGTATCCTCTGTCCCCTTTACATCACCCCCCCAGTGGTATCCTGTGTCCCCATCACATTACTCCCCCCCCCCCACTGTAGTGTCCTCTGTCCCCTTCACATCACCCCCACTATACTGTCCTCTGTCCCCTTCACATCACTCTCCCAGTGTAGTGTCCTCTGTCCCCATCACATCACCCCCCCCAAAGTAGTGTCCTCTGTCCTCGTCACGTCATACCCCCCCCCAGTGGTATCCACTGTCCCCTTCACATCAACCCCCCCACAGTGGTATCCTATGTTCCCTTCACATCACCCCCCCCCCACACTGTAGCATCCTCTGTCCCCTTCACATCACCCCCCCAGTGGTATCCTGTTTCCCCTTCACATCGACCCCCACTGTAGTGTCCTCTGTTCTCTTCACATCACCCCCCCCCCACAGTGGTATCCTATGTGCCCTTCACATCACCCCCCCACTGTAGTGTCCTCTGTCCCCTTTACATCACCCCCCCAGTGGTATCCTGTGTCCCCATCACATTACCCCCCCCCCACCCACTGTAGTGTCCTCTGTCCCCTTCACATCATCCCCCAAAGTGACCTCTATCCCCTTCACATCACCCCCCCAGTGGTATCCTGTGTCCCCTTCACATCACCCCCCCCCCCACTATAGTGTCCTCTGTCCCATCACATCACCCCCCCACTGTAGTGTCCTCTGTCCCCTTCACATCACTCTCCCACCGTAGTATCTTCTATCTCCTTCACATCAACCCCCCCCCACTGTAGTGTCCTCTGTCCCTTTCACATCACCCCCCTCACTGCAGTGTCCTCTGTCCCCTTCACATCATTCCCCAAAGTAAGTGACCTCTATCCCCTTCACATCACCCCCCCAGTGGTATCCTCTGTCCCCTTTACATCACCCCCCCAGTGGTATCCTGTGTCCCCATCACATTACTCCCCCCCCCCCCCCACTGTAGTGTCCTCTGTCCCCTTCACGTCATACTGCCCCCCCTCCAGTGGTATCCTCTGTCCCCTTCACATCACCCCCACTATACTGTCCTCTGTCCCCTTCACATCACTCTCCCACTGTAGTGTCCTCTGTCCCCATCACATCACCCCCCCCCCCCCCAAAGTAGTGTCCTCTGTCCTCGTCACGTCATACCCCCCTCAGTGGTATCCACTGTCCCCTTCACATCAACCCCCCCCACAGTGGTATCCTATGTTCCCTTCACATCACCCCCCCCCCCCCCACACTGTAGCATCCTCTGTCCCCTTCAAATCACCCCCCCAGTGGTATCCTGTTTCCCCTTCACATCACCCCCCACTGTAGTGTCCTCTGTTCTCTTCACATCCCCCCCCCAACAGTGGTATTCCATGTGTCCTTCACATCACCCCCCCCCCCCAAAGTAGTGTCCTCTGTCCCCTTCACATCACTCTCCCACTGTAGTGTCCTCTGTCCCCTTCACATCACCCCCCCAGTGGTATCCTGTGTCCCCTTCACATCACACCCCACTGTAGTGTCCTCTGTTCTCTTCACATCACCCCCCCCCCCACAGTGGTATCCTATGTGCCCTTCACATCACCCCTCCACTCTAGTGTCCTCTGTCCCCTTTACATCACCCCCCCAGTGGTATCCTGTGTCCCCATCACATTACCCCTCCCCCCACCCACTGTAGTGTCCTCTGTCTTCTTCACATCATCCCCCAAAGTAAGTGACCTCTATCCCCTTCACATCACCCCCCCCCCCCCAGTGGTATCCTGTGTCCCCTTCACATCACCCCCCCCTCCCCACTATAGTGTCCTCTGTCCCCATCACATCACCCCCCCACTGTAGTGTCCTCTGTCCCCTTCACATCACTCTCCCACCGTAGTATCTTCTGTCCCCTTCATATCAACCCCCCCCCCCCACACTGTAGTGTCCTCTGTCCCATTCACATCATTCCCCAAAGTAAGTGACCTCTATCCCCTTCACATCACTCCCCCAGTGGTATCCTCTGTCCCCTTTACATCACCCCCCCAGTGGTATCCTGTGTCCCCATCACATTACTCCCCCCCCCACTGTAGTGTCCTCTGTCCCCTTCACGTCATACCGCCCCCCCCCCCAGTGGCATCCTCTGTCCCCTTCACATCACCCCCCCAGTGGTATCCCGTTTCCCCTTCACATCACCCCCCACTGTAGTGTCCTCTGTTCCCTTCACATCACCCCCCCCCCCAACAGTGGTATTCCATGTGTCCTTCACATCACCCCCCCCCCCCCCCCAAAGTATTGTCCTCTGTCCCCTTCACATCACTCTCCCACTGTAGTGTCCTCTGTCTCCTTCACATCACCCCCCGTGGTATCCTGTGTCCCCTTCACATCACCCCCCCCCCCTCCACTGTAGTGTTCTCTGTCCCCTTCACATCACTCTCCCACTGTAGTGTTCCCTGTCCCCTTCACATCACCCCCCCAGTGGTATCCTGTGTCCCCTTCACATCACACCCCACTGTAGTGTCCTCTGTTCTCTTCACATCACCCCCCCCCCCACAGTGGTATCCTATGTGCCCTTCACATCACCCCCCCCCCACTGTAGTGTCCTCTGTCCCCTTTACATCACCCCCCCCCCAGTGGTATCCTGTGTCCCCATCACATTACCCCCCCCACCCACTGTAGTGTCCTCTGTCCCCTTCACATCATCCCCCAAAGTAAGTGACCTCTATCCCCCTCACATCACCCCCCCAGAGGTATCCTGTGTCCCCTTCACATCACCCCCCCCACTATAGTGTCCTCTGTCCCCATCACATCACCCCCCCACTGTAGTGTCCTCTGTCCCCTTCACATCATTCTCCCACCGTAGTATCTTCTGTCCCCTTCACATCAACCCCCCCCCCCCACTGTAGTGTCCTCTGTCCCTTTCACATCACCTCCCCCCACTGTAGTGTCCTCTGTCCCCTTCACATCAGCCCCCCCCCCACTGTAGTGTCCTCTGTCCCCTTCACATCATCCCCCCCCCACTGTAGTGTCCTCCGTCCCCTTCACATCATCCCCCCCCCCACTGTAGTGTCCTCCGTCCCCTTCACATCACCCACCCCCCCCAGTGGTATCCTGTGTCCCCATCACATTACCTACCCCCCCCCCCACTGTAGTGTCCTCTGTCCCCTTCACATCATCCCTCCCCAAAGCAGTGTCCAATGTCCTCTGTCCCCTTCACATCACTCTCCCACCGTAGTGTCTTCTGTCCCCTTCACATCACCCCCCCTCCGGTGGTATCCTGTGTCCCCTTCACATCAGCACCACCGTAGTGTCCTCTGTCCCCTTCACATCATTCCCCGCTGTACGCTCATCTGTCCCCTTCACATCACCCCTCACTGTAGTGTCCTCTGTCCCCTTCACATCACCCCCCCCCCCCCAAAGTAGTGTCCTCTGTCCCCTTTACATCACCCCCCCAGTGGTATCCTGTGTCCCCATCACATTACCCCCCCCCCCCCCACACTGTAGTGTCCTCTGTGCCCTTCCCATCATCCCCCCCCCCCCCCAAGTAGTGTCCTATGTCCCCTTCACATCACCCCCTAAAGTAGTGACCTCTGTCCCCTTCACATCACCCCCCCAGTGGTATTGGTATCCTGTGTCCCGTTCACATCACCCCCCACTGTAGTGTCCGCTGTTCTCATCACATCACCCCCACTGTAGTGTCCTCTGTCCCCTTCACATCACCCCCCCCCCAATGTAGTGTCCTCTGTTCCCATCACATCACTATCCCACCGTAGTGTCCTCTGTCCCCTTCACATCACCCCCCCAGTGGTATCCTCTGTCCCCTTTACATCACCCCCCAAAGTAGTGTCCTCTGTCCCCTTTACATCACCCCCCAGTGGTATCCTGTCTCCCCATCACATTACCCCCCCCCCCCCACTGTAGTGTCCTCTGTGCCCATCACATCACACCAACTGTAGTGTCCTCTGTCCCCTTCACATCACTCTCCCACCGTAGTGTCATCTGTCCCCTTCACATCAACCCCCCACCCCCACCCATTGGGTATCCTCTGTTCTCTTCACATCATCCACCCACAGTGGTATCCAAATGCCTTTCACATCACCCCCCCCCCCCCAAAGTAGTGTCCTCTGTCCCCTTTACATCACCCCCCCCCCCCAAAGTAGTGTCCTCTGTCCCCTTTACATCACCCCCCCAGTGGTATCCTGTGTCCCCATCACATTACCCCCCCCCACACTGTAGTGTCCTCTGTGCCCTTCCCATCATCCCCCCCCCCCCCAAGTAGTGTCCTATGTCCCCTTCACATCACCCCCTAAAGTAGTGACCTCTGTCCCCTTCACATCACCCCCCCAGTGGTATTGGTATCCTGTGTCCCGTTCACATCACCCCCCACTGTAGTGTCCGCTGTTCTCATCACATCACCCCCACTGTAGTGTCCTCTGTCCCCTTCACATCACCCCCCCCCCCCCAATGTAGTGTCCTCTGTTCCCATCACATCACTATCCCACCGTAGTGTCCTCTGTCCCCTTCACATCACCCCCCCAGTGGTATCCTCTGTCCCCTTTACATCACCCCCCAAAGTAGTGTCCTCTGTCCCCTTTACATCACCCCCCCAGTGGTATCCTGTCTCCCCATCACATTGCCCCCCCCCCCCCACTGTAGTGTCCTCTGTGCCCATCACATCACACCAACTGTAGTGTCCTCTGTCCCCTTCACATCACTCTCCCACCGTAGTGTCATCTGTCCCCTTCACATCAACCCCCCACCCCCACCCATTGGGTATCCTCTGTTCTCTTCACATCATCCACCCACAGTGGTATCCAAATGCCTTTCACATCACCCCCCCCCCCCCCCCAAAGTAGTGTCCTCTGTCCCCTTCACATTACTCTCCCACTGTAGTGTCCTCTGTCCCCTTCACATCACCCTCCAAAGTAGTGACCTCTGTCCCCTTCACATCACCCCCCCAGTGGTATTGGTATCCTGTGTCCCCATCACATCACCCCCACTGTAGTGTCCTCTGTCCCGTTCACATCACCCCCACTGCAGTGTCCTCTGTCCCCTTCACATCACTCTCCCATCGTAGTGTCCTCTGTCCCCTTCACATCACCCCCCCCCCAGTGGTATCGTGTCCCCTTCACATCACACCCCACTGTAGTGTCCTCTGTTCTTTTCACATCACCCACCCACAGTGGTATCCAAATGCCTTTCATATCACCCCCCCCCTCAAAGTAGTGTCCTCTGTCCCCTTCACATCACTCTCCAACTGTAGTGTCCTCTGTCCCCTTTACACCCCCCCCCAGTGGTATCCTCTGTCCCCTTCACATTACTCTCCCACTGTAGTGTCCTCTGTCCCCTTCACATCACCCTCCCACTGTAGTGTCCTCTCTCCCCTTCACATCACCCTCCCACTGTAGTGTCCTCTGTCCGCCTTCACATCAACCCCCCCCCCCCCCGTGGTATCGTGTCCCCTTCACATCACACCCCACTGTAGTTTCCTCTGTTCTCTTCACATTACCCACAGTGGTAAGGACACTGTAGTGTCCTCTGTCCCCTTCACATCACTCTCCCACCGTAGTATCTTCTGTCCCCTTCACATCAACCCCCCCGTGGTATCCTGTGTCCCCTTCACACCATTCCCCACTGTACGGTCATCTGTCCCCTTCACGTCACCCCCCCACTGTAGTGTCCTCTGTCCCCTTCACGTCACCCCCCCCCCCAAGTAGTGTCCTCTGCCCCCTTTACATCACCCCCCCGTGGTATCCTGTGTCCCCATCACATTACCCCCCCCCACTGTAGTGTCTTCTGTCCCCTTCACATCATCCCCCCCAAAGTAGTGTCCTATGTCCCCTTCACATCACCCTCCAAAGTAGTGACCTCTGTCCCCTTCACATCACCCCCCCAGTGGTATTGGTATCCTGTGTCCCCTTCACATCACCCCCCCTACTGTAGTGTCCGCTGTCCCCATCACATCACCCCCACTGTATTGTCCTCTGTCCCCTTCACATCACCCCCCCCCCCCCCACTGTAGTGTCCTCTGTTCCCATCACATCACCCCCCCCCCCCCCCACTGCAGTGTCCTCTGTCCCCTTCACATCACTCTCCCATCATAGTGTCCTCTGTCCCCTTCACATCACACCCAACTGTAGTGTCCTCTGTTCTCTTCACATCACCCACAGTGGTATCCAAATGCCTTTCACATCACCCCCCCCCCCCCCCAAAGTAGTGTCCTCTGTCCCCTTCACATCACTCTCCAACTGTAGTGTCCTCTGTCCCCTTTACATCCACCCCCCCCCCCCCAGTGGTATCCTCTGTCCCCTTCACATTACTCTCCCATTACTCTCCACTGTAGTGTCCTCTGTCCCCTTCACATCACCCCCCCCCCCCCAGTGGTATCGTGTCCCCTTCACATCACACCCCACTGTAGTTTCCACAGTGGTATCCAAATGCCTTTCACATCACTCCTCCCCTCAAAGTAGAGTCCTTCCTCTGTCCCCTTCACATCACTCTACCACTGTAGTGTCCTCTGTCCCCTACACATCCTCCCACTGTAGTGTCCTCTGTCCCCCCCCCCAGGGGTATCCTGTCCCCTTCATATCACTCTCCCACTGTAGTGTCTTCTGTCCCCATCACATCACCCCCCCACTGTAGTGTCCTCTGTCCCAATCGCATCACCCCCCCACTGTAGTGTCATCTGTCCCGTTCACATCGCCCCCCCCCAAAGTAGTGTCCTCTGTCCCCTTCACATCACCCCCCCAGTGGTATCCTGCGTCGTCACATCACACCCACTGTAGTGTCCTCTGTTCTCTTAACATCACCCCCCCCCCCACAGTGGTATCCTATGTGCCCCCTTCACATCACCACCACTGTAGTGTCCTCTGTCCCCTTCACACCATTTCCCACTGTACAGTCATCTGTCCCCTTCACATCACCCCCCCACTGTAGTGTATTCTGTCCCATCCACATCGCCCCCCCCCCCAAAGTAGTGTCCTCTGTCCCCTTCACATCACCCCCCCAGTGGTATCCTGTGTCCCCGTCACATCACACCCCACTGTAGTGTCCTCTGTTCTCTTAACATCACCCCCCCCCACAGTGGTATCCTATGTGCCCTTCACATCACCCCCCCCCCCCTCCCCCAAAGTAGTGTCCTCTGTCTCCTTCACATTACTCTCCCACTGTAGTGTTCTCTGTCCCAACACATCACCCCCCACTGTGATGACCTCTGTCCCTTTCACATCCCCCCCCTCTGTGGTATCCTGTGTCCCCTTCACATCACCCCCCCCCCAGTGGTATCCTCTATCCCCTTCACATCACCCCCCTCCAGTGGTATCCTGTGTCCCCTTCATATCACTCTCCCACTGTAGTATCCTCTGTCCCCTTCACATTACCCCCCACAGTAGTATCCTCTGTACCCTTCACACCCCCTCCCTACTGTAGTGTCCCCCACACACAAAACAGTGTCCTCTGACCTCTTCACATCACCCCCCCACACACGGTAGCACCTTCTACACCCCCCCACCCTCACCCCATAGGAGTGTCCTTTGCCTCCCAATTTCCCAAAACAGTGTCTTCTGTCCATTTCTCATCGCAATCCCCCCGCTATAGTGTCTTCTGTCCCCTTCATATCACCCCCCCCAACTATAGTGTCTTATGTCCCTTCACATCATCCCCCCCCCCCCCCCCCAACTATAGGGTCCACTGTCTCCTTCACGTACACCCAGCACTGTGAGATCAGGAGACAGCATAGTTCTGGGTGCAAAGTGGGAGCTGCCAGAGTTCCTAATAACAATCTGGTGGTGATTAGTTTCTAGGACCACCTAGCAACTAATCATTGAGACAGCTCCTGCCCCCCCCCGCCCTCCATTCAGCACTAAGCTGCATCCCGCTCTCCGCTCTGCAAATAACAGAGCGGCAGAGGCAGAGCCACGGTCACGATCCACCTGTCCGCTTCCTGCGAACAATAGTTTGCCGACCCCGTTCTACGTAACTGTGAAAGGGGAAAATTTTAGTAGCTGTTTTTCTTCAACTTTTGCTTTATACTATTTTTTTGTGGTGAGAAAAGAATGGTTAAAAACCTCTCCCATATTTTCCCACAAAACTAAAAATTAACACAAATCCATGGAAAGTGGGGTTAGATTACACAAAAGAACCACATTTGTGATAAGAGTCATGGAAGAAAAAAAAAAAAAAAAAAAAACGCAGTGGCAGGATATGCACATCTGTCATTTGCTTAGATTCTAATGAAAACAAACTTATGGTCACACTGTTCAATGTCAGAAGACAACACTTTTCTCATACCACTTTAATAGAATACCCTTCTTTGATACAAAACGCCAATGCTGCTTATCAAAAACAGATGGCTAGTGAACAAAATAGTGCTTGTGTTACATGTTGGAAGCTCCACTGATCCAAGGCAACATTCATGGATTCAGGCCAATATAAAAGAGGTCAAAGAGAAATAACCCTTAGAAATGTTTCACTGAGCAAGCAAGACACTTTTCATTTTAATTTAAGTTTAATATATAACCAATGTGAAAAAAACAGCAAAATAAGACAACCTTCATTGAGACATGCAATGCAAAAAAACAAAAATAAACTTTTGATCGTATTCATAGTTTACTATAAATTAAACAGTGTAAGCGTCCCAGTTCATAGACATTATTGCTATTGTTCTGAAGAGCAATATTCTCTTCCAAGACCGCATAACCGTTAGCAAGCAAGTAATGCACTCTGCTAAAAACAAAAGACATACTACTCATGCCTGGAGATTTAGGAAAATGCACAAGATCGAAGGTATCCCATAATATTTGAATGTTTCAACACTACCCCCATTATTCATGAAAGGCACAACAAAAACTAGATTTTGTATCTTTTGTTTAATATCTAAATGTTATTTGTGAATTGCTGCTATAGCAATATTGATTATCTTACAGTTTTTTTCTCAAGTGAGGTCTTCGTAAATGTAAAAACTATGGGCTTTTTCCAATTAGGCCAAGATCCATGTGGAAAGGGCAATCATTTATAGCAATCAGTTAATTGATCTGACATGAGATGGCAGAAATTGCTTAGTGTTGCGCAGTTTTAGTGAATAAGACTTAATATGTTAAGGCGCATTTGTTTTTACACACCAGTAAAGGCAACCATTTTGGAGACCATCACTATACAGAAAACATCATGCTAGTTCAACTGAAAGCTCACACAGTACTTTATAAATATTTTTTCATGGACATCCACACACCTCTCAATACCCAATGACAAATTTGACATGTATTTGTTCAAACCTCAAAATGGCAGATATATAAAAAAAGATCACTGGTAAATCTTAAGCTTTGGATGACCAAGATTAGTGGTGCCAACTTGTAGAAGATCTGCACTAGGAGAATAATAAGGACACTGGATCCTAAGGGCAGCAGATGGTTAAGGGTCATGTCAGATAACATCACTAAAAGACGACTTTTTCTCCTATGGGTCTTTCCCTTACTTAGCAAAATGATCTCTTTTGCTGCTCTCTAGCTAGAGATTCAGCAGTGGCCCTGGCTAGTCAGAGCAACAAAAATTAGGAAAGTGATTGTCTCACTACTGGGTATCATTCATCTGACATGCCCCTTAAAACAATGGAGGTCATTTAAAAGAAATTCAGCTAAACACAAGGCAATTTCTGGTCTTTTGCATATTTTTTTTCACCAAAGCGCATTTTTTGGGGAAATGTATCTGTACAAATGCGTGCGTTCACCATTTTGTAAGGTAAACAATTGTCAATATGTATTACTATTAGTAAGCTGCTATGTTTTAAGCCTGAAGAGTTTTATTAATGCCCTATTCATCCCAACTTCCTCTGTGATTATTAAGGCTTAATCTGTGCTCATGGCATGTTACTTAGACTTGTAAAGCGCTAAATGAAGCTCACTATGGGTCAAATGTGTTCTCAGACATTTCATCCTAAGACCTGCAGCGCAGATCTGAATTTGATTGGTAACCAAGAGGAAGCAGGTCTCTTTCTTAAGCTGGACATCGACGAGCCATAGGTGGCCTTGAAAGCACGACTTGGCTTGACGAATGCAGATTTAAAGAAAAAAATCAAGGTGTGGCATTTTTTTTTTACATAGTTACAATGCTCCAGCTTGGATCAATGTAACTATGCATATACCATACCCCTGGGATCCCTCTAGCTAGAACCTGGAAATCACTGTACTAAGACACTATTCTAATGAACTCCACAAGCTTCCGGGTCCCATGCTGAGGGGTTGCCCTGCTGCAGGAGGTTGGCCTGGGCGCTTATTCAGATAATGCTTTGCATTTTCTCAATAATGCAAAGCATTCTCTGATTGGAAGAGGTGGAGAGCGAAACATCATCACCCACCTCCCCACCTCATCCAATTAGATGCATTCATTGGAGAAAATTGATTAATTTAGAGAAATTCCACAGGTATGGCATATGCATAGTTACACTGGTCCAAGATGTAACTATGTAAAAAAAATTTCATAGCAAAAATAATTCTTAAAAAAACAAAATATGGCAGGTGGAAATTTATCGATAAACACTGTCTCCATCCTACCATTTGCAGTCAAAGCCTGGCAGTGCCACTGTATTCAGGCAGCCCCAAGTATCAGGCTGGGTTTCACATGTGCAGTGTGAATTCCAGCTCCGTTTTCTCTGCGAAGAGAAAAAAAAACAGCTGTTCAGCGGTTCCCCTCCGTTGTAGCTGTGGATCAGCTGACCTGGGAGAGGGGGGAGGTGTAGTGAGGAGGGGGAGAGAATTTGTGTTCAGAACGGAATGCATCTGCAAATCGGATGTGTTCTCATAAAAGATAATGTGCTTGCAATTCGCACTGCAATGCCCAGAAAACGCACAAGTTTTTTGGGCAATGCGGAGTGAGAATGCAATGCACATATGTGAACCAGCCTCATGCAAATTAATGCATTTTAAAATGTCATGCGAATTGGATGTGGAATAAGCCACATCCAATTCGCATAGGTGTGAACCCAGCCTTATGGCTGCTGAATATAATAGCCAGCAGTGGAGATTCCTCCATTTATGTTGTTTGGCTGAGAAAGAGAAAACAAGCCACGTATGGGCTAGCTTTAGTGCTTACCAAGAATAAAACATCATACTTGAATACGTTACTTGTATTTAATAGGAAAACGTGCATTGTTAGTGGTACCTACCGACTGGTTATGGAAATTTATATTCAATCTGATTTGACATAATACAAAATACAACTCCAAACTTGTGTTTCAGTTACAACTTTATTCATCAATATAAATATTGTGAATGGTTTTCTTACTAAAACTCTTACATCTTTTGCAGTGGCATTGACTAAGATGGTGCCGTCATTAGCAGATGTGATGCACTGATCTTTCTTTCAGTTTACTAAACTCAGAATTCTAAAAAGATTCTGAGATTATAGTATGGTTTCTGAAGGTAGCATGGTCCAGAATAGAAAAAAAACTGACTAATGTGAGACCATGCTCTTCCATAAATGGTTAACACTGGTACAAAAGATTCAATTCAAAGAGCTAAGGAAGATGGAACTGGGTACAAAATATGGCATTAGAAGTTCTCAGATACGTGCAATGAAATATAGGAACTGTTAAGTGCCATTGATAACCCAAAGCAAATGCCCCCTCCCTCAAAAATCCCCAGGATTTCTGAGGACCTATAAAAAAAACAGTACACAGGAAAAGGCGAAAACCAACAGTGCTTACACTGGTTTTGTTCCCCGAATAGCATTAGGACATGTATTTAAAAGAACTTGTTACTGCATCCATCCCCAATCTGATGCTCCTAAAGGCAGTATGTATAATGGTCACCACAAAGATGACAAGTCTCTCTACGGTGAATGCAGCTTTAGATTGCTCACAAATTACTTTGTTATTCAAGCCAATTATCGTGGTAAGCAAATCAAACAGAACTGATACTGCATTCACAAGCAAAATAAAAATAAAAGATCAATATGGCGACCTACACATGGTGCCTGGCCATTACTGGGGTTAGGGGCTAGTTAAAAACCAAGAATACCACTTGAAAAATCCCAACTAGACTCCAGATGACTTTTATCCTACTTTTTTTTTTTTTTTAAAGTTCCAAATTAGAAGGACCCCTCTAAAACCCACTCAGGATGAAAACTGGGTAACCGATCCCCTCCCACCAAATAAAAAAAAAAAAAAAAAAAAAAAAAAAAAAAAAAAAGTTGTTCTTTATCACAAAACACAGTAAAAAGAACACAAAAGTGGTTATAAATAATACGCACTTTGGGAGAAAATAAGCATACGGCCCCCCTTTCCCCAGTATTCTGGTAGTGGGAGTTTTATGAATGTCCCAGTTTGATGAAGCAAAACCCTAAGCAGGAAGATCCTTCATTTCTGCTCATCAAATCACGCAATGCTTTCTGTGGAGCACATGGTAGCAATAATTATATGAAAGGGAGATAAGTTAGGAAAACGAATGGTTTCTTTTATGCTCGTTATAATTAATAATGCTCGCTACAAATTCTCAAAGCATGGAAATAGCATTATTAGCGTACTGTTGCCAACACAGCCTTAGGATGTTGAAACCGTTTTCAACTGGACAGCGAATTCCCTAGCATTTGTCAGTATCATTAAATCCGAGTAAAATAAAAAAAAGAAATAGCAGTTACATCAAACTCATAACTCCAAAAAATGGAGAATGAAGTGCTTAATCTATTCCTTGAAGCAATGTGAAATATATATATATATATATATATATATATATATATATATACATACATACATACATATATATATAACTCTTAGAAAAACATCATCACCAATAGAATATGCATTTCTTCTATGGAAGAACATATTTTGGCTCATTCTGAGTTTCACAAGAAGTAATTTGCTGCAAATAAAAAATACATAGTATAAAAAAAAACCTTAAAAATAAATTAGCAACCTAAAAACACAAAAGGAAAAATGTATTCTTGGCATCAGCTCCCTGATGTAGAGTTGGCACAGATAGTTTTTGACAACCTGTATGTATGATATGCAACTTTTTTTTTATATATATTATACAATGACGATGCCATAGAATAAATTATATAATTACAAATGATATGGGGGATGGGGGTTATCTGTACATTCTGTACCAGAGTGGCCAAGGCTGCACTTAAACATACACATCCCTTTCCTCTCAGTGTTCAGAATTAACCCCCTAACAAAAGGCCTTCAGCTCACAAACCATTATAACAGTTTACAGTCATAGCTGGCCATAAAGTTATAAGCAGTTCCTTCATTTTACATTAAGCTTAAACTTTAAAAAAAAAAAATCTAATATTTACATGTGTTTATTGTCATGCAAATGAAGTAAATGGCCTTTATTTAATAATAAACCGCAAAGAACAGGAGTGCCATGGACCCCATACCAACCAATCAAAATCAGCTTTTGCTAGTCTGAGCTGAAAGGTTAATTCTGATTGATTGTTTGAGGTTACAAAGTATCTTTGCGCTATTAAATAAGACACGTTTAAAAAAAAAAAAATGAAATAAAATACATTAATACAGTAAAGACATGCAAAGGTGTAAAACAGGGTCCATTAAAAATTGTTAAGAGTAACTTTACATCAATCCATGTGTGTATACATAAATGTATCTACACATATATACACACAAATATAACCAATGTATTTACACAAACCAAACTGATATATACATAAACATATACACCTGCCAAATACAAAAAAATAAAAAACGATAAAAAAAAAAAAAATAAAAAAAAAAGACCTATAGTTTTAAGGCCAAAAACTGAAAAGAAGAAAACTCAAGAAGCAGTAGATTGGTGCAAAAATAGAAAGCAAAACCTGTGTTAAATTAAAATCACCGCACAGTGGAGTGAAAAGGTGGAAGTGTAGAGCATTTGGTGAGACAAGGCCTGCATTAGGAGCAGTCTTCTGCTGTAAACATTGATATAGCAGCTGCTGGCTTGAGACGTAATGCATGGTCACACATTCAGAGAATTGGAATTTGATATCGGTCACTAGTATCACCTAAGAGGTGGTCCATAAGTTCCATAGCTAAAGCGTTCCTCTTCTGATAGGCATCCCATTGATGGCGAACAGTGAGCATTCCCATTAGTAGTCTTTCACCGGAGCCAGCTCTGGCACAAGGTTTACAGTGATGTTTTTAAACAACTTGTCTATCATTATATTTGGGGCATATATTAAATTATTTAATCCATCAAGATACTGACGTTCTTTAGAGTAGCGCAACAATTTGTATCTGCAGAAAAAAAAAAAAAAACACCACAATTTAGCATCTTCAGTCTTATGGTCTAATCTAATTTTATTAACCTATACAGTGCATGCAAAATTCACAGAGCTTTGTGGATCTCCCAGTCTATGCACAGCAGCTCCTACCACGGAAATTGCTTGGAGAGGAGCTGTACATTCATATTAACTCTACCACCCCCCCAATCTACACTATGTTAAGCATCCCATCCCCAGGAAGCTGCTTCCTTACCTCCAATCCAGTGTTTACATCCCATCCAGCAAAAATTGGCCATGCCAGCACACTGTTTTCCTATAAGCTTCAATAGGTTATACCAGTGTTTCTCAACTCCAGTTCTCAAGGTGCCCTAACAGGTCATGTTTTCAGGATTTCCCTCAGATAAAACAGCTGTGGTAATTACTAAGGCAGTGAAAGTGATCAAATCACCTGTGCAAAATAATGGAAAGCCTGAAAACATGACCTGTGGGGGCACCTTGAGGACTGCAGTTGAGAAACACTGGGTTATACACTAAAACTCTGCATGCAGCTCAATTCAAGCCTATCAGGACACATTGTTTTGATTTACAAAAACTGGAGAAGTCTGTTGCAGCTGTGCATGGTAGCCAATCAGCTTCTAACTTCAGCTTGTACAATTAACCACTTCAAGACCTCAATACGTATATATACGTTGTGGCTATTGAGTGGCTTACAGCTGAAGCTATCAGCCATAACCCTGATATTTTTCAGCCGGCATTTCTTTTTCTCACTAAAATGATCCAAGCAGATAATTAGCTGCTGGATCATTTTTAGGAGCCGCAGGAGGGGTTGTTTTCTCGGGCTTACCGTTCTTAGCGGCGAGCCCAGGAAACCATCCAGCTGGTCACAGAGGTAAGGAGAGACCAATTCATCTCTCCTCACCTTTATGGTCTAGAACCGGAGCAGCGCCATGACGTCACTTCTGGTCTACGGTGAAAGTGAACTTTTTTTTTTTTTTTTTTAAAGCATAAGATCAATGTTCTTTTTTTTCTGATGCTTTCAAAAGGTAGAGGATAGATTTGGGGTCTTATAGACTCCAGATCTCCCCACAAAGACCTGTCATCCATTATTTCTATCACAAGGGAATAAAAGTTATCAAAAACAAAAATAAAATAAATAGTAACAACATTTTTTTAAAGCACCCTCATCCCTCCATGCTCATGCGCAGAAGCGGAACCATATGTAGGTCACACATGCATATGTAAACTGTGATCGCACCACACATGTGATGTAGTGCCAAAAACGATCTAGCGAGAGCAATAATTCAAGCCCTAGACCTCCTCTGTAACTCTAAATAAGCAAACTGTAAAAATGTTTAAAGCGTCACCTATGGAGATTTTTTTAAGTATCGTAGCTTGTATCGTAGCTCATTCCACGAGCATGCGCAATTTTAAAGCGTGAAATGTTATTTACTCGGCATAACATCATCTTTATATTTTACAAACAAATTGGGTTATACATTGTTTTTTTATTTGCATTAAGATTCAATAGGACCCCTTTTACACTGGGGCACTTTTCAGGCGTTTTAGCGCTAAAAATAGAGCCTGTAAAGCACCTTTCATGCTTTCGAATGCTTTCACACTGGGGCGGTGCACTTTCAGCACACGAAAAAAAGTCGTGCAAGCAGCATCTTTGGGGCGGTTAGGGAGCGGTGTATACACCGCTCCCAAAACGCCCTGCTCATTGAAATGAACGGGCAGCACTTCGGCAGCGCCACAACACGGGCGCTTTTAACCCTTTCTTCGGCTGCTAGTGGGGGTTAAAAACGCCCCGCCAGCAGCCGAAGAGCGAAGAAACTAGCGGCGCTTTACCATTAACGCACAGCGCTTTCGTGTTCTAAAGTGTATTTTTATTTTAAAAAAATAAAAAAAAAAGCGTCTGGAAAACTGCTGCACAAATACTGTGTGATATAAAAATTGCAACAATAGCCATTTTATTCTCTAGGGTCTCTGCTAATAAAAATATATAATGTTTGGAGGTTCTAAGTAATGTTCTAGCAAAAAATATTGATTTTTACTTGTCAACAAAAAGTGCCAGAAAAGGCCTGGTCTTCAAGTGGTTAAGATTTGACAAAAAAAAACTGGAAGCCAATTGGTTTCTGTGCAGAGGTGCACCAGATTTTGCACTCTCCATTTTCAGTATATCAACCCCAGTGTGTAGGCATAGTTTTTTGAACAGATTTTTGATGCTGAAGACGGCCACAGAAGATGAACATTGAAGACACCCACAGAAGATGAACATTGAAGACACCCACAGAAGATGAACATTGAAGGCGGCCACAGATTAAAGCCTACCCAGCTTTGCTATCGCTTAAAATAGATTAATTGGGCCGGGCCTTTACTTATAGATGTGGCCGCTGTTTGGGCTCGGCCTTTACTTGTAGATGTGGACACTGTCACTCTGAATAAACTGTATGTGGCACCAGCTAGATGGAGAGGCAGATAGATGACATCACAATCCCCACCTCAGCCAATAAGGGGAAGCCTTGTATTCAGTTTTATTCTAGCAACAAGCCGAGAAGTCCCTATACTACTGTCAGAATACAATGCTGTATACTTTAGGTAGATGATGCTATGTATAGTTTACATAACATTGACTGCGGCCGCATGTATTAGGCCATCTTGACCAAAAACAAAACTACTTAAAGTGATAGCAAAGTTGAGTGATAAGTCAAAGTTAATGTAATGTTGTCCTTTAAAATCAAATGCGTTCTAAATTAGGCAGAAGCCAATTAGCTCACCAGTATGTTAAGGATTGTGTGATGAAACCAGAACACATTAAAGTAATCCAAACAAATATGGATAGAGCACACAAACTGTATAAAAAATTGGTATTCTGGTGATAAACGCATGACCACCATAACCACAAAGCTACCAGGTTGCCTAAACTGTCTAATAACAAGTGAGTCAACATTAAACTGGTGCCAGGTTTAGGTGTGTGCTTATTGTTTCAATCACTAACCATCATTCTGAAACTCACAGGGACCCCTGTCAGTCAGTCCTGAGAGTTCCAGATCTGGCCCACTAAATGAGCCTAGCCTGTATATCATAGTTTGTTCATCTTTATTCCTAACAATGTGACCAACTTAATGGCTTGCTATGGGAGCAGACTCTGCATGGGAAAAACACTCTAGTCATTAGAATATTGCAAGCCATGGCAATGAAGCCACCAACACTGATAATAGCATTTTACTTTATAATATTTTTCAGTCTGTTTTGGCTTATGAAGCATTCATTGTATTTTGGCTACATTTCATTCATCATGGAGAAATGAGCTTTACATCTGACATAAAATGAACAGAATACACTTACCGTCCCAAGAACTGGACCTCTCCCCTGTGATGGTGAGGAATCGACTTGTACTTCCCAAGGTCTCCTTCTGGTCTTGACACATTGAAGCCGGCATAATGTACCCTTGAAAGAGAAATAAATAGCAACAATCGGATATAAAACCAAGCTAGTGACCATAACAGCTAATGAACCAAAGTATCATTAGCAGACTAGGCAATGTTTAATTTTTGTTTTTCTATATAAAAAGGAAGCTAAGTAGATATCCTGCTTTAGTGCTGGTTGAGAACCTACCTGTTCCACAAATCATCGTCTTCTCCTCCCCATCCCCAGAATGCATTGGGAAATCCATTGATCTTTCTAAACTGCTCCACAGTTAAGCCACTTACTCCTCCGAAGAACTCATCGTATGGCAGACTAAAAAGAAAGAATTTCAAGAATTACGGTTAGAGAGTCTAGCAGTTGTCCTGCCTGATTGTATTTCCAACAATAAACTATCCAGGCTGTATTTATTTAGCTACACAAACCAACTACCCAAACTAGCTTCATTTTGTATCGTATAATGGATTAAGTCTTACCATACGCTTGAAACTGAATGCTCATAAGAAAAACAAAAGAAACTTAAATCAACATGCCATTCCAATACAGATTTTTTCTTTTAATATACATTATACTGTGTATTAGGATTTTGAAAAATTTGCTGAAGTTGGTGTAAGGTCTCAGTGATTCTACTTTAAAAGAAACTGCCAGGAGAATGGTATACCCCTTTGCTACTTGAGTCAACTCTATAAAGCAGGGGTCTCCAAACTTTTTAAACAAGGGGCCAGCTTACAATCCTTGAAACTTTAGGGGGGCCACTGGGAGTAGAAAATGCCTCGGGCTTGGTGGTCAGGAGGAGTAAAAAAAAAAAAAATCACATAGTGCCTGTGGTCAGCAGGAGTAGAAATAGTGCCATATTGTTGGTATCAGTAGAAGAAATGGTGCCCCATCATTGGTGCCAGGGGCAGGTATAGTGCCCCATCATTGGTGTCAGTGTTAGGAATAGTGCCCCATCATTGGTGTCAGTGGGATGGATAGTGCCCCATCATTGATGTCAGTGGGAGGGATAGTGCCCCATCATTAGCGTCAGTAGGAGGGATAGTGTCTCATCATTAGTGTCAGTAGGAGGGATAGTGTCTCATCATTAGTGTCAGTGGGAGGGATAGTGCCCCATCAGTGTCAGTGGGAGGGATAGTGTCCCATCATTAGCATCAGTGGGCGGGATAGTGTCCCATCATTAGCGTCAGTGGGAGGGATAGTGTCCCATCATTAGCGTCAGTGGGAGGGATAGTGCCCCATTGTTGGTATTAGTGAGAAGAACAGTGCTCCATTTTGTTGTCAGTTGGAGGAATAGTGTTGCAACATTTATATCAGTGGAAGGAGGTATGGCCCATCATTGGTGCCAGTGGAAGGAATAGGGCCCCACTGTTGTCATCAATGAAAGGAATTATGCCCCACCGTTGAGGTTGGTGGAAAGAATGGTGCCGTATCAGAAGGAGGAAATAATGCCTTGAATTAGAGGAATAGTGCCTCAAGGGCCACATAAAGGCAAGCAAAGGGCCACACCCAGCCCTGGGGACACAGTTTGGCATCCACTGCTATAAAGTAACACAGGTTGGATCCTCCCGTGTAGCTCTCAGGTTTTCTTGGAGCAGAGATTTTCCATAAAAGTGGTTGTATAGCTGCAAAAAATAAATAAATAATAATTAAAAAAATAAACTGTGAGGCAAAAGGCATAATGAGCTAGTATGCACCCCATACTAGCTCATTATGAAATACTTGCCTTAGATCGAAGCGTTAGAATCGCATTCCGGTCACCGCCGAGGGAGCTGACATTTTTCCCTCGGCGTCCTTTCTGGGTTCGCGGCTCCGGGGCTGTGAGTGGACGGTGCCGCAATGATGTCACTCCCATGCGCATGAGCCAGACCTTCAGAGCGCCCCTACGTCAGCTGCTGCATGCAAAGTGAATATCTCCTAAACCATACAGGTTTAAGATATTCATTTTACCTACAGGTAAGCCTTATTATAGGTAAAAATGTAGGTAAAGGGGTATACAACCGCTTTAATTGTTTCCTTTGTAGCTCCCCTGATGGTACAATCTGGTAACGTACCAGCATGGCTTTACACTACAACCTTTATTTCACAACTTCATGGTCATACATACAATGTACCCGGAAAGTATTCACAGCGCTTCACTTTTTCCACGTTTTGTTATGTTACAGCTTTATTCCAAAATGGAGTAAATTCATTATTTTCCTCAAAATTCCACAAACAATACCCCATAATGACAACGTGAAAGAAGTTTATTTGAAACCTTTGCAAATTTATTAAAAATAAAAAACGAAAAAATTACATGGACATAAGTATTCACAGCCTTTGCCATGAGACTCCAAATTGAGCTCAGGTGCATCCTGTTTCCACTGATTGTCCTTGAGATGTTTCTACAACTTGATTGGAGTCCATCTGTGGTACATTCAGTTGATTGGACATGATTTGGAAAGTCACACACCTGTCTATATAAGGTCCCACAGTTAACAGTGCATATCAGAGCACAAACCCAGCCATGAACTCCAAAGAATTGTCTGTAGACCTCTGGGACAGGATTGTATCGAGGCACAGATCTGGGGAAGAGTATAGAAAAATGTCTGCAGCATTGAAGGTCCCAATGAGCACAGTGGCCCCCATCATCAGTAAATGGAAGAAGTTTGTAACCACCAGGACGTTTCCTAGAGTGGGCCGCCTGGCCAAACTAAGCGATCAGGGGATTAAAGGCCTTAGGTGACCAAGAACCTGATGGTCACTCTGACAGAGCTCCAGCGTTTCTCTGTGGAGAGAGGAGAACCTTCCAGAAGAACAACCATCTCTGCAGCACTCCAAAATCAGGCCTGCATGGTAGAGTAGGCAGACGGAAGCCACTCCTCGGTAAAAGGCACATGACAGCCCACCTGGAGTTTGTCAAAAGGCACCTGAAGGACTCTCAGACTATGGGAAACAAAATTCTCTGTTCTGATGAAACAAACGCTTTGGCCTAAATGGCAAGTGTCATGTCTGGAGGAAACCAGGCACAGCTCATGGCCCGGCCAATACCATCCCTACAGTGAAGCATGGTGGTGGCAGCATCATGCTGTGGGGATGTTTTTCAGTGGCAGTAACTGGGAGACTAGTCAGGATCAAGGGAAAGATGAATGCAGCAATGTACAGAGACATCCCTGATTAAAACCTGCTCTAGAGTGCTCTGGACCTCAGACTGGGGCAAAGGTTCATATTCCAAGAGGACAACGACCCTAAGCACACAGCCAAAATAACAAAGGAGTGGCTATGGGACAACTCTGTGAATGCCCTTAAGTGGCCCAGCCAGAGCCCAGACTTGAACCCAACTGAACAGCTCCAGAGAGATCTGAAAATGGCTGTGCACCGACGCTCCCCATCCAACCTGATGGGGCTTGAGAGGTCCTGCAAAGAAGAATGGGAGAAACTGCCCAAAAATAGGTTTGCCAAACTTGTAGCATCATATTCAAAAAGATTTGAGGCTGCAATTGGTGCCAAAGGTGCTTCAACAAAGTATTGAGCAAAGGCTGTGAGTATTTATGTACAGTACATGTGATTTTTTTTGTTTTTTATTTTTTTATAAATTTGCAAAGATTTCAAATAAACTTCTTTCACGTTGTCATTATGGATGGGGTATTGTTTGTAGAATTTTGAGGAAAATAGTGAATTTAATCCATTTTGAAATAAGGCTGTAACATAACAAAATGTGGAAAAAGTAAAGCGCTGTGAATACTTTCCGGATACACTGTACAGAACTAATATGGTCATATATAAAAACTTTTTGTTATAATAAATATCCCCAAAAAATATATAAAAAAAACATTTTTTTCCCTCAAGTTTAGGCCAAAACGTATTCTTCTACATATTTTTGGCAAAAAAAAAAATTGCAATAACCGTTTATTGGTTTGTGCAAAAGTTATAGCGTCTACAAAATAGGGGATAGTTTTAAGGCATTATTATTAATAATTTTTTTTTTACTAGTAATGACGGCGATCAGCGATTTTTATCGTGACTGCGACATTATGGCGGACAGATCGGACACTTTTGGCGCTATTTTGGGACCATTCACATTTATACAGCGATCAGTGCGATTAAAAATGCATTTATTACTGTCTAAATGTGACTGGCAGTGAAGGGGTTAACCACTAGGTGGCGCTGTAGGGGTTAAGTGTGTGACACGACACTGATCACTGCTCCTGATTACAGGGAACTGTGATCAGTGTCCTGTCATTAGACAGAACGGGGAAATGCTTATTTACATTAGAATATCCCCGTTCTTCCTCACCGTAAGACGATCGCGGGACCCGCCATCACGCTCACGGAGCTCCCAGCGCACGCCTGCCCCTTAAAGGGCAACGTACAGGTACGTTAATCTGCCTGTACGTGCCCTTCAGCCGCAGTATATCTGCGTGAGGCGGTCGGGAAGCGGTTAAATTGACCTTTTCCTGAATCATACTATCGATGTACAGACTCTGATGGAGTCCTGGAAATTTAAGGGTGGTTTCACACTTCCACGTTTTTGTGTGGGTTACCCGCAGTTTCCAATGGACTTCTAGCACATTTTTGGTTCATTTTCTGAAAGCGCACCAAGCAAGTAGCATGCAGGACTTTTTTTGCGCTTTCAGAAAACGCACCATCTAACAGAAGTCTATGGTTAAACTGTGGGTAACCTACATGAAAACTGCATTTACATTCTGCTGCATCCGAGCAGGCAAACCGCAATGCAGCAGTATAAAACCACCCTAACACTTCTGAGGGCATCAGGCACTGTGCCCCAAGCTAAAAGAATTTTTACATGTGAATACGAGCAAATATGCGCAAGCGCTATACATCCCCATTTTTATGTTCTTTCTGCCAGGAATACCTAATGTTCATGCATCAGTACCATGTACAAGTACGCCAACATGTCAGTAAAATTATGTAGGACAAATTCTTCTTAAAGTGGTTGTAAACCCTTACATATACCCAGTGAAGGGACTATGCTCAGGTGATACACAGAGATAAAACAAATCCTCCCACATAAGTTGTACCTATTAATCTGCAGTCTTCTCTACATCTATTCAAAGCACACAATTTATGAGCTTGTCAGAGTTCAGAATAAGAGGAGGAAAGCTAAAATTACACTATGCAGAGTTCAGTGAGGAGAGCTCTGAAAGCTGACTGGAGGGAAGAGACACACCCCCCTCCACACAGCACACAGAAACAGAGCTGAGGCTGTCACTCTGCTGAAGGTCCCTCCCCTGTCACCATTTTTCTCTTGGTGTCAGGAAAAAATGGTCAGAAGTGATTTATGCTGATAGGAGAGGAACAAAGCAGCAGATAGGAATGACACTTAGTGCTCTGGATTAAAACAAATTCACGCTATAGAGCAGGGATCTCCAAACTACAGTCCTCCAGCTGTTGCGGAACTACACATCCCATGAGGCATTGTAAATCTCTGACATTCACAGACCTGACTAGGCATGATAAGAACTGTAGTTCCTGAACAACTGGAGTGCCATTAGTTTGGAGACCCCTGCTATAGAGGGATATGCTTTGTTCATATTTCATTTCTGAAGTTTAAAACCACTTTAACACAAGACTACTTGGGTAGCAATGTATTTTTGCATAGATCTTTGCAAAATTCAACAAAACAGACAAAATTTGCCTGACAGCCATTACAGGATAAGTTTGCATTTTCTAACCTGCACTGGAAAACTATGGACACAAACAAACTCAGTTCCAATCTTAATTCAAAGTGACTGTAAAGTCTTGATTTTTCGTATAAAAATAACAAACATGTTATACTTACCTGCTCTGTTGCAGTGGATTTGCACAGAGCAGCCCAGATCCTCCTCTTCTCAGATCCCTCTTCTGTGATCCTGGCCCCTCCCTCCTGTTCAGTGCCCCCACAGCAAGCAACTTGCTATGGGGGCAACCGAGCTTACTCACAGCTCCCGTGTCCATTCAGACATTGAGACCTGCCCCGCCCCCTCTCTCCCGATTGGCTCACTGACTTTGATTGACAGCCGAGGGAGCCAATGGCGGCGCTGCTGTGTCTCAGCCAATCAGGAAGGAGAATCTCAGACGGCTGAGACACTCGCGGACATCACTGGACAGAGAGGGACCTCATGCATAAAGATAAAAAAACTTCTGCCTTTACAAACCCTTTAAGTTATTGTAGGAGGGTTTAAAGGGTTTGTAAAGGTACAAGTTTTTTCACCTTAATGCATTCTATGCGAGGGAGCTCGCATGATAGTGTTGAGTCCCTGCAGGGTGGAGCCGAGACAGCCGCCGAGGGACCCCAGAAGACCAGGTTCGGGGTCACTCTGTGCAAATCGAGCTGTACAGTGGAGGTAAGTATAATATGTTTGTTATTTAAAAAAAAAAAAAAATTATCTTTAGTGATCCTTTAAAGCAGGGATATGCAATTAGTGGACCTCCAGCTGTTGCAAAACTACAAGTCCCATCATGCCTCTGGGTGTCATGCTTGTGGCTGTCAGAGTCTTGCTATGCCTCATGGGACTTGTAATTCTGCAACAGCTGGAGGTCCGCTAATTGCATATCCCTGCTTTAAAGGATAGTTCGAGAAGCTTGATATCCCTGGTGCCAGAGATGTTGTATTCCTGGCTGCAGAAAAAAACATATCACACCTCATAAATAAGCCGTAATGTTCTAGCCCAAAGTCACCATCTAGCTACTTAAGCAAGCTATTGGAGGTCTAATCAACGGATCTTCAGGAAAATTTGAAAATTAGGAAATGGGCTCACTAACAGAATTGCCTGCTTAAAGCTCTTTCGTACAGATGCAGTCGGTGATCACATCACTCCAGTCATGGAGCCACTGTTATGTTAGTAGTATCTTTGAGTAACAGAAACCCTAAAAAAGATCAACTGATGGAAGAACTGGGAAAGCAAAGAACAACTCGGCTTCTCGCTTTTCCAGTGCACATCTCTGGCAACAAAGACATGGTAAACAGTAATAACCAAGTGACGTGGTGACAAATTCCAGAGATAGGAATTCATAAAAACACTACTTAGTTTAGACAGAAGCCACTCTTATGTACATTGGAACAGCATAGCAATTTTTAAAGCATTCAGGACACTGGAATGACAGACGAATGTACTGGCACCTTCAATGGAAGCCATAAAGGAGTATGACTAATACCAGGGACTAACTTTTGTAAGAGTTTTTGGCAGATTTCAATAAATCCTTTAATATGAAGAGTTGGCAGCTGTTGCCATACGTCCATGTAGATAGGAGAGGGGACACAATTTCCTATCAAGAAGCTAGGGCATTCTAAAGACACTACATGGAACAATCTGCCCCATTTAGGTCTTAAAAAAGAACAGCCTACAGAAAACAGGTTCTTTGTCTTAACTGGAACAGCTACGTAAACAGCTAAATATACCTTGTAAATCTATAAATGTTCACGGTTTTACCTGCCAAGTAGTAGTCACAATTTTGGCTAGCTGTTCCTGTGATACACACACCTCTGCTACAGTGTGATTTACTATTAGCGATTTCGCTCACAGAACACAGGGGATATCATCTACAGTATATTGTTGGGGAGATGCCATAGAAAGCTGCACTGTCTGGCTATACAGCATGTAACAAGTATACCATTGCAAAGCCTTTGCCAGGTAATGCAGTAAAAATATATATGTATTTCAACTGCATTTAGCGGTTTTAGCTGGACTCTGACTTTAGGGAACATGCACATGGCATCTAGAGTCTGCATACATTTCCCAGGACCTACAGCTGCAGCCTACAACCACCCATAGACATCAATGCTAAAGATGCAGATGTATGCATGTATTTGCCAGGGGGATGCGTAAATCAATTGCACAGATGTATGTCCCGAACGCAGGTAGTCTGTGCTCGGAGCATATATTCATGCGCATGCTTTATGCAACCTCCGGGCCCATAACCCAATACATCTGCAGCTTTGTCAATAGGCAGCTTTATTCAGCGGTCGTGGGTCCTAGGGAAATGTTTAACCAGACTCTGGGTGCTGTACGGCCACCTTGCAGCCATGTGCATGAGCCTGTAAAATTAAAGCTAGATTGGGTGCTATGGGCAATATAGATGTTACTTCTTCCCGCCTGCTCCGGCATCCCTTTTAAAAGTTGGGAACATCAGGGGAAGGGAAGGATCAGCAATCATTCAGCAAACCCGTTGTTGCAGGAAAGAAAGTCTCCCGATTCCAACAGCAACACCGCAGTACTGAAAGGGGTATACCTCCTGCCGGGTCATTGTCTTTTTCCAGCGGGGAGTGGGGGGGAAGACAGTGATTATTGCTAGTAGCTATAGCAGTCGCTAATGATAAATCGCAAGAGAATCCGTCAGGCTGGTTGTACCCAAGTTGATCGATTAACTAGGTACATTCAGCCTACCCATTAATGGTTCCTGCTGAACCAGCTGAGATTGGAACCGTGTATGGCTGGCCTAAAAGCACTTTGATACATGTGGCTTAGTATATTCAATGAATGTGAGACAAAGAAAACCTCTACTTACATGTACATGTACTTGTCAAGTTTCGTTGCAAAATGACGTGGCATTTCTCCACAACCATAATAATTTCTGTCGTTCTCAGGAATGTGATCTACATCATGGAAAAGAACACAGTCCCACTTTCGATCCTTCATGGCTTCTTTAAACCCAACATTAAACAGCATTGCTCGATTGAATGTCTGAGTACCAGCCTGTAAATAAAGAATGAAAAGTTCTAGAGACTTACATTTTATCACTTTCAACATACATATCTGTAGTATAGAAATATATTACAGCGCACTGCCACAAAAAACTTGGCTACCGGTTAGCACTACTGCCTTGGAGCATAAGGATCCTTGTTTCGAATCTCAAGCAGGACACTACCTGCATGGAGTTTGCATGTTCTACCTGTGCTTGTGTGGTTTTTCTCCTACAATCCATACATATGCTGGTAGGTTAATGGACACTTGTCTAAAGTTGGCCATACACAGATTAAATTTCAGTTGATTCCTGCTGAATCGGCAGATTTGTCCATACATGCCATTCACTGTAGATGTGGGAATCAAGTGTTTTCTATCATTCAGTCTGCTGGGCTGAATAAGAGAAACCTTGATATAAATGTCCAGCTTATATTGGCCCTAGTATGCTTGTGCATTTCAGATTGGGACCTTAGGTTGTATGCTCCTTAAAAGAGAAGTGTAGCCAAAGGTTTTTGGCCATACTTCTCTGGTGGGTCACAGGAGAGTACTGCTCTCCTGTGACCCAGAATCTGCCGACAGCGGGCTAAAGTCTGCTGTTGGCTGACGTCGCAGAGCCGCTGCAGGCTCCGGAAGGATCCTGACCATGTTGTCGGGATCCACCCAGATGCCTGATCAGTGGCTGGCTCAGCCTCTCAGCGTGTGACTGAGAGCCAGAGTAATTCGCTCCCACCTCTTCCCAGCCCGGCGCTCAAGTGAGTTCTGGAGGGATACAGCAGAGAGTGATGACTGACAGTCACAACTCTTTGCTCAGATCTGACCAAGAACTGAGCAATCAGCAGTCATGTGTTTGCTCAGTTCTCAGGCTAGATCTGGCAGGGGATAGCTGCAGCATTAGACCCAAGCTGCGATTATTTATGTTTTTTTTTTTTTTTTTTTAAACAACCCCAAACTTCTCTAAGGACAGGGACTGATGTGAATGGACAATATAAAAAGTACTGCTTAAATAGTTCTTTAAATAAATGCCTGTATAAATAAAACTTTAGCTTTATTCCTTCAGATTAGGCGTTGACTGAAATATTGAAAAATCAGTAAACCATGGGATTGCCAGGCGTATGGCCAACATATAATGGCTCAATCAAAAAGTAAACGCACCATGCACACAAAAAATTGATGAAAAAATACCTAATAGGACCACAGAGTTCCCCAGGGAAGCCACCAGTAATTTTTATAGATCCCTTTAAATGAATATTGCCTTTAAAGCTCTTCTGCTACAGCAGACAGGGAGCCTTAAAGAGAAACTCCACTTATGTTGAGGAAAAAAAAAACAATCCCCTCTGAGCGATCAAGTACATTACAGGGATTAACAAACTTTGTTGCAGAGTCCTACCTGTTTCTGCTCTGAAGAAAAAGCTGTTTGTTGTCTGCAGAGTGAATTTTAATGGGAGTGACCTTTTCATTATTAATTAACTGATGCACCTGCAGGGCTCTAATGAGGAGGGTGGCAGGGTCTGTGTGAATTTAGAAACGATTAACCCTTTGGGATTATCTCAGCCAAAGTAAACTTTTGTTGCAGAGGATGCCTAATATCTGACTTTTATCTTTATGCAAACTTCTGGGAAAATCAGTGATCCAAAAAACAAGCAGGAAATTACATTTCTGCGGATGTTCCGTGCACCAATGGTGAACGGAACGCCTCCAAGTTGCCATGTTGCCTTGAATTTTACAGAAAATGACAGCACTGTACACTGAAAAGGAAGTGTAATTTTTAATAACTTTCGATTACAATATGACTTGTATCCAAAAGTGGAATTTGAGCTTTAAAAATAATCTTTATTAAAAAGTATTATTTCTGTATACACCTTTCATGGTCAACCACTAGGGGAAATTCCATGACACTGATGGCACTATACCTGTGCATGTTTACTGAAGAGATTAATAAATGTGAAATGAATGAAAATAATAAATGCCAGGGGTTTGTTTAAAACAGGCTCTATAAAATAGGAGGATTTCCTGTTCCTTTACTGAACGAGGCTCTGAAATTATTTTAATGTATACATAATGAAAGTCCTATACTGCTAACCCACAAATTATTGAAGAAAAGAGGCCAATGTCATGTATTGCTCATGAATGTATTATTGTAGGTATTTTCTATGCTATAAACCAAGAAATCCAACACAGTGAGCTGTCAAAAGGGGTGTCAAAGGAATCTGAATACAACATTGTGTAAATTACAGTAAATATACCAAAAATATAAACTGGTATTTCAGCATAAACAGGTTTTCAGTAAGTATCTACAGCTGACTTTGGCTAAATACATTGTCATGCTCCAGCTTTCTACTATCTCTAAAATGTGTCAGGAACACAATGCTGGTTAATGTTCTGAAGGTATTTCCCAGAACTCATATTACTGGTAATACCACCCACTGTAGTGAAGTCAACACAAAAAAGGTAAAAACACCCCGATGTGAAGACAGCAGTGATATCTGCAAGCCTACCAAAACGATAAAAAAAAAAATCGGCAAGTGATGTTCTAAAACATGAGCGCGCAACAGAACTATGCCACTAGTCGTGTCCACAATAAAACCCGACTGGATACTACCAATTATTGCTTGTCAATTCTTACTGCAGCACTTCAATAAATGGGCTTGGATGGAATTATTATTTAAAGGAGAAGTGTGGGAAATCAAATAAACACATGTTCACCTATATGGCTGCAGTCTGATGCTGTAGAGCTGGTTACCGCTGGCTCTAAGACTGAGAACTGAGCGATCACATGATCAGTGATTGCTCATTTCTCAATCTGCTCTGAGCAGAGAGCAGTGACTGTCAGTCACTGCTCTCTGCTCTGATCCTCCAGCACTCACTGGAGCACCAGGCTGGGAAGGGGGTTGGAGCGGCTGGCTCAGGCTCTCAGCAATGCACTAAGGCCCCATTCACACCTGAGCGTAGCGGCGGTTTCAGGCAGAAAGTTGCACAATTTTACCACGATTTTTGCCGGGCACCAATGTAAAAAGCAGAAAAACGCCCAAATCTGCCTAAAAAAAAAAAGTTGCAGAACTTGTTTCAGCATCAGGCGTTTTTGGAGCTTCTGGCTTCAGGCTTTTTGGAGTGGACATGTGAACCATCTCCATAGAGAATAATTGATTTGTTTCCAAAGTGTTTTGTAGCTTAAGGCTTCAAGCTACAAAACGCTCAGGTGTGAATGGGGCCTAAGAATGTGAGCCAGCTGCCGGCCAGGCATCTGGATGGATCCCAATGTTATTCTTAGGATCCTTCCAGAACCTGGAACAGCTCTGTGAAATCAGCCAACAGTGGACTTTGGCTCATTGTTAGCTGATTCTGGGTCACAATAAGACAAAAGTAAGTGCACTCCTGTGACCCACAAGAGAAGTATGGCCAAAAAAGCTATGGCAATACTTCTTTTAAAGTATCTAATGGCAAAAAAAATGTACATTTTGAATAGAATGGGTAATGGTTACTATCAAGGATCTCCTTTACCATCTGTGTCCCATTGGGAAGATTTCACTTTACTTCCTGTCCCACAGACACAACAGGATGTGAAAGAAAATTTCCTAAACGTGAAGGAAATCCCTTTGTTTACAGCGGTTACTGGAATCAGTGGAAGTTGTTTTAATCTACTTCTGTGAAAATTCAATTTTAAATTTTCCTTCACTTCCAGTCCTTAGAGAGCAAATCTCCCGAATGGGGATACAGACAGTAAAAAAAAGCTCATAAAATAGAAAAAGGCAGCACCCCGATAATGAACCTTGGTTGTTTAATTGAACACTCAACAAGTGACAAAGAAAAAGTGTCAAAGACATGTTCTTCCACCAAAGTTTTGAGGCCTCACAGGACCCCTTTCTCAAGGTGACAGGTGTGGGTTTGGGAGCCCCTGAAATGGGGAAGGAATTTATTTTTTGACAATTTTTCTTTGCTATTTGTTTTGTTGAGTCTTCAGTAAGGCTCATTATGGGGTACTGACTTTTTCAATTTTAAGAACTATAATATGGTATCACCAGTAGCTGTGTACTCCCTGCTAGTCACATTCAGGGTCAGGCGTTGGATGTTTTTTGTCTAACTCACAGGGGTTCTAACCCTCACCACTCTATGCAAAAGTAAAAAGGAATTGAGCTTTAGCTACACTTTCAAAATATAAAAGACATGCTACAATCTAGATTCCTTTATAGAGAATACAGAACACTAGTTAATAATGCAGTACAAATACTAAAACTAGAGCTCAGTGTTTAGAGTGAGGCCAGTTCCTTCACAGTGCATACGAACCTAAGTGTAAACCTTTATAATAGAAGTGTGCTTTCAGAATCTCTGTACAGGAGAAGATCCCGTATAGTACTTTCTATGAAAATTACCTGTTCAATGACATAGAAGGAAAACTCTAAGCGTTGTCTCTGCAGCATGGGTATCAGGTGGCGGAAGAAAATAGGCAGGTGTTCATGACGATTTCGGAATGGAATCAGGATTGCTACCTGCAAAAATGAGAACACACATTTATATGGCAGCTCTCTGGCTCACATTTGATTATCAAATCAAAGAAACGTGTTATGAAGCACATGATGGTCTGTAAAAAATGTAAATTAATAGTCTTCACAGTTGCTGAGCAAGAGGGAACCCATTCTATCACTCAAACACCATTACATATAGCTATAGCATTTTCTATTGATTCAGTTATGGCGTGGCAACATACTCCACATTGCTTTACAGATTACATAGAGCCATATAATCCCATGTACTATCATAGTTACACACCAAGGCTGATGCTGCATAGAGTATGTGGAGTCTTTATAAAGGAAACCTGTAATAAAGGAGATACAGAGGCTCCCATTACTGAGCTCCTTCTGAAACTAGTTAGTTGCTTGGATATCCTAGGTCTCAATATATAGACCTGGACCAATCACATTATATATATATATATATATATATATATATATATATATATATACATACACACACGTGCAAAATGTATTTACCGTGCATATTTTATTCAATGTATTACATACAGGGCTCGATCCCAAGCACCAGGTCGCCATGGCGAATAGCAGTTGCACCCTGGTGCCTTGACTTTTGACAGCCCATTCCCTGATGAGGAATTCAGATTGGCCAATGCCCCAGACATGCAGTTCCTGGCGCAGGGCAGCTGGTTGACATCCTCCCAGAACCGTGGCACGCATCGGGCACATTCTGTGATTGCTGTGTCGTTCAGACACAGCTGATCAAAGATTGAGGTAAAGACCCAATCACAGCAGCCTTTTACCATGTGATCAGCTGCATTCAATCACAGCTTATCACATTGTACACGGACTTGCCTGTTGTCGGCAGTACTCTCTTTACACGCTGTCACAGTTGCGGCAACCAGCAATTCTTTTTTAAATCAATAAGAAATTTTATTGAAAAAAAAAAAAGAACAGTTTGCAAGATCATATGATCATAGGCATAAGTCTTCAACCTTTGGTGCGCATCACTAAATCACTTATTCTCATTACACCCGCATACTATTTAGATCAAACACAAAACTAATCAAACAGTAGATTTCTGTGAAGGAGGGAGATCCCGGGTGGATCACACATTCCAGTGACTATCATATCCCTTCTACAATAGTAAACGATCCATAATTAGATCAGCCGGCGCTAGACCAAGAACCTCCAGCCAAGGCCCCCAAATTTTGTTGAATTTTTTCACACTACCCCTGTGCTGATAAATGTATTTTTCCAGCCTGATAGTAGCTCCCATTTGATTCAGTCATTCTTTCACTGTGGGGGGTTCCGTTGACTTCCAGTGTCTCAGAATTAATTTCTTATGAGTAATCCCGTATTGTTGCCATCTCATGCTATATTGTAATTTCTCCAACTCCAAGTACCTCTTGCTATGCCATATGGTGCTAAACCTGGTGAATCCCAACTTGTTGTAATGCCCTAACTTTGTTCCACACTTTCTGCATCAATTGGTACGTTGGAAATTGCTTGTCTGATTTAGAAAACCATAATGCTTCCAGGCCCTCCGCTACAACCCCCCCCCCCCACCCCCAGTGGCAACCCGGAGAAGGTGTAACATAGGGTCCACCAAGTTCAACACCTGAGTACTATCAGGGCACAGAGCCCTGGCTATGTGCTGTAGCTAGGGGGCCAGATGGTACAACCAAGGGTTTGGTAGCGCTAACCCACCTGCTTCCTTAGTGCGCTGTAACAGTTTCAATAACTCAAAATTGCTTCAATGGAACAACCATAGGGGAGTTGTGGAGTATGTATAAAAGCTGTGGCATCAAGATCATTTTGATCAAATTTATCCGGCCTACCGGTGACAGTTTCAATCTAGACCACACTTTCACCCAATCTCTGCAGCAGTTTAGCAAAGGAGTCAGATTCAAGGCGATATACTCTAGTGGGTTAGGTGTAACCTGTATGCCCAAATATCTAAATTCCGTGGACACAGGGATATCTAGTAGAGTCGGCAACTGTGGGTCAGGTTTCTTATCTAATAGCGTGAGAGACAACTTATTCCAGTTAATCACCAATCCTGAATAGTGGTCAAACTTTCGGACAACCTCCATAGTCTACCCCAGGGACGACGACGTGTCTCCCAAAAGGAGCATGGTGTCATTGGCATAAAGCATTCATTTTTCATGATGCTCTCCGTACTGAAAACTCCTGATGTTAGAATTAGAGCAGACACGGGCTGCCAACGGCTCTATGGCCAGCGCAAACAGTAGAGGGGACAAGGGGCATCCCTGTCTAGTGCCCCTAAATAGACTAAAGTACCGAGATACCTTCCCTGCCTCTCTAATGGCTGCCTTCGGGGAGCTATACAGTAGCTGGACCCAAGCTATAAAAATCCTTTCCGTACCCAAATTTATGCAAGATGGCCCATAGATAAGACCATTCAATACTGTCAAAGGCCTTGTGGGCGTCGAGAGAGAGAGCAACGCCACGCCCTGTCCCCCATATTATCGGATTTAGATTGTAAATTGACAAATAGCCTGCATAAATTTATAGCCGTAGATTTCTGAGGTACCATAAAATATACTAAAAAGTTCAGTGCATCACTATAAATATAAAATGACATAATCTGGCAATATGCCAATAAAATAAAAAGCAAAGTGCTTTTCCATTTTTATTTTAACAATCAAATGTTCTATACACGGTGAAACCTCTGTGTTGAATAATGACTCTCCTGCTGCTATACCTGAGCCAATGAGGAGCGGCTCAGGTAAGTTTTAGGAGGGGGGCTGCTTTTTATCTTCATGCATAGAATACATGAAGATAATAGAAAAAAAACTTTTGACTTTAGAACCGCTTTGAGAGTAGGATCTACAAACATGTGTCTGGTTAGAACACTTAAGCCTTGCACACACGATCGGATTGTTGGCAGACTCTTGTCTGAAGGGCGTGTGCCTGGATTTTGTCTTGCATACTAATGGCACACAATTGTCGGCAAACAAACGCGAACGTAGTGATGTACTACGTGGAATTTCAGCTCGAGTGCACCCTTTGAGCACCTTCTGCTAATGTCGTGTTTGGTGAGCACTGATTCCGAGCATGCATGTTTGTACTTTGGACTTTTGTGTGACGGACTTGTGTACACACGATACGAAAATCTGACAACAGACCTGTGTCCGCCAAAAATTTACTAGCCTGCTAACCAACATTGGCCGAAAGTTGGACAACAATTGTCTGAAGGAGCGTAATAATGGTTGGATTTTAGGCAAACAGTCTGTCATCACACAATTCCCTGCCGAAAATCCGATCGTGTGTACGAGGCTTAAGTATTATTTAAGAGTTGCCAAGCTTATCAGACATTAAAAAAAACACGAACTTGATAAATGTTTATAAAAACTGCCAAATTTACAACTTCTGTTCTCAAACAAGAGCTCTGACAATTCTGTATGCCAACATGGCTCGCTCATTTCTCTGCCTCCAGACTTATTGGAAAATAAAGGAACAGCCTTATTGGCTCATCCCTCTGCGCTCACCTTTTCAGCAAGTTGCTTGTCAGCATAAACCTCTACTTAGCTGAGATCCCAGAAAATATACATGGTTAGAAGGTTGAAAAAAGATAGACACAGGCCTATCTAGCTCAACCAATAGATAAAATAAGTAAATATAACACCTCAATATACAAAATTCTAGATTTACACGTGATTTCAGAGGGAGGCACAAAACCCCTATGAAGCAAACTCCAATTTACTCCATGGGGGGGGGGGGTTCCTTCAGCCGGAAATTTTTTGGATCAACGGTCTTTGGTGTTGTTACCGATAAATGTTATCCAGTTATATTTTGTGCATTTAAAGTGTTACTAAACCCACAACAGTAAAACCAGTCTTTACATGCAGTAAAGCATGCTTGTTATACTCACTGTGGAACCTAAGGGGTTAATCTTCTGCAGTGTGTATAAAGACTGTTTGATCCTGTTCTCTGATCCTCCCTTTCTTGCACTGTCCCCAATCCATCTCTTGATAGAACAGAGCTTCGGGGGCAAGCTGCACATGCTCAGTTTGGTGTGTACTCCTAGAGAGCTTTTTGGTTCTTGGGAGAATGCATGTGATCAGCACAGGGCAAATCAGCACTGTCCAGACAGAGGGTCAGGGGTCCTGCAGCCTCATAGTATAGTGAGAGGACAACTCCTCCTACAAGCTTTAACCAGACACTGATATTAGTCACAAGACTGCTCTAACAGCTGATGAGAAAAGGTATTTAGCCATTTAGTAAAACTATTGCATTTCCATGTTCTGTATACTGTGGGGGACCAGATTTAGTGAATGCAGGGTCCTGGGTTTAGTAACGCTTTAACTGCTTCCCGACCAACCGCCGCAGTTGGTCGGTAAGTCGTAGCTACACGATGGCTCTCAGGGCCAGGATAGCAGGCATGTGCGTGATGACCGCCAGCCACGAGCGATTGTGTGCAGAAGACACAGAACAGAGACAAGTGTGTGTAAAAACACACACTTCCTGTCCTGTTCTGACAGGAGTGACAGATCGTGTGTTCCTATTAGCTAGGAGCCACGACCCGTCACTTCCTGTAGTCAGTCTCCTCCCCCTTCACTCAGAATCACCTCCCAGGGAACACAGTTAACCCCTTGATCACCCCCCCCCCACACTGTCAGTGACATTTTTAGAGTAATCAATGCATTTTTATAGCATTGATCGCTGTATTAATGCCAATGGTCCCAAAAATGTGTCAAAATTGTCCGATGTGTCCGCCATAATGTCGCAGTCACAATAAAAAAAAAAAAAAATCGCAGATCGCCGCCATTACTAGTTAAAAAAAAAAATAGATAAAAATGCTATAAATCTATCCCCTATTTTGTAGACGCGATAACTTTTGCGCAAACCAATCAATATACGCTTTCTTTACCAAAAATATGTAGAAGAATACATATTGGCCTAAACTGAGGGAAAAAAATTTTTTTTTTTTTTATTTTTTTTTTTATATATTTTTGGGGGATATTTATTATAGCAAAAAGTAAAAAATAATGCTTTTTTTTCAAAATTGTCGCTCTTTTTTTGTTTATAGCGCAAAAAATAAAAACCGCAGAGGCGATCAAATACCACCAAAAGAAAGCTCTATTTGTGGGGAAAAAAGGACGTCAATTTTGTTTGGGTACAACATCGCACAACCCCGCAATTGTCAGTTAAACGCAGTGCCGAATCGCAAAAAGTGCTCTGGTCAGGAAGGGGGTAAATTCTTCTGGGGCTGAAGTAGTTAACAATGCATCCAACTCTTTCAATCTACTGAGCTGGTCAGAACTAGTTCTTGAGGGAGTCTATTCCACATTTTCACAGCTCTTACTACGAAGAAGCCTTTTCTATGGGTGAAGGTTAAATGTCTTTTCGTGCAGACGTAAAGACTACCTCCTTGTCCTCTGTAAACCATGAATGTCCCATAAGGTTTCAGCCACAGAGTAAAAGATAAAACCATAAAGAAAGCTCTTAATAGGAGTCTGAGGCTCCTCAAACATGGCGGTTCCAGAATACAACTTATACATAGAATGCAGGCTATGTCTGCAGAGAATCACGAGCAACTCTGGTATGTAGTTACATTAAGCTGAATTATTTAAATGCTTCCTTGACAACCAAATTCCTTTTCATTGCACAAGTAACAAAGTTGATTTTCTTTTGATGTCTGTGTGTACAAGACCTAAACAAAAGCTCCACAGCCTAGACATAGTATATAGCAGCCTAACCAGTAATCACGTAAAATCCTTGACCCCTCTGGCATTAGTGACAAAGTAAATGCTACTACTGGTTTAATAATGAGCGCACACCATTTCAGGCATGGGCCTTACGAATGGAGACTCATCACTCTTCCATGCACACACCAGCTCTGCACATAACTAATCGGAATGCAGAATTAGATGCATGACAGGGGGGTGGATGGTGGAAACCAGATACACTTGCTAAAGTAAGCCTGCCAGTTACAGTAAAGGGACAGGAGGTAATGCCAGGAAGCTTATTGATCTCACTGCTTATAAAATGATAAATTAAAAATCACATAATTCAAAGGGCACAGAGGTAAAGGTTGAGATTAACAATCAAACATGAATAAAATCCAGAGCCAACGTGACAGTTCTGAAATAAATCACATGTACACTATAAACGCCAGGCAACATCAGGCAAAACCAATCGTTTTCCCAGCGGTGTGTTTAGAGTTAGATCCGATTGGTCACTATGACACATACAGTATATTACCAAAAGTATTGGGACACCTGCCTTTACACGCAGATGAGCTTTAATTACATCCCAGTTTTAGTCCGTAGGGTTCAATATTGAGTTGGCCCACTCTTTGTAGCTATGTAGAAGTGCATTTGTGAGGTCAGACACTGATGTGGACGAGAAGGCCTGGCTCCCAGTCTCCTCTTTAATTCATCCCAAAGGTGTTTTATCGGGTTGAGATCAGGACTTTGTGCAGGCCAGTCAAGTTCCTCCACCCCAAACTCGCTCATCCATGTCTCTATGGTCCTTGCTTTGTGCACTGGTGCGCAGTCACGTTGGAACAGGAAGGGGCCATCCCCAAACTGTTCCCACAAAGTTGGGAGCATGAAATTGTCCAAAATGTCTTGGCATGCTGATGCCTTAATGCCCCGTACACACGAGCGGAAATTCCGCCAGCAAAAGTCCGATGAGAGCTTTTGGTCAGAAAATGCGACCGTGTGTATGCTCCATCAGACTTTTGCTGGTGGAATTCCAGCCAGCAAAAGATTGAGGGCACGTTCTCAATTTTTCGGTCGGAAAAAGTTCCGATCTGAAATTCCGATTGTCTCTACGCACGCTCGGAAACAATTTGACGCATGCTCGGAAGCATTGAACTTCATTTTCTCGGCTCGTCGTAGTGTTGTACGTCACTGCCTTCTTGATAGTCGAAAGTACAGCGGAACTTTTGTCTGATCATGTGTATGCAAGCCAAGCTTGAGCGGAATTCCGTCGGAAAAGATTTTTCCGATGGAAATTTTACTCGTGTGTACGTGCCATTAAGGGTTCCCTTCACTGGGACTAAGGGGCCAAGCCCAACCTCTGAAAAGCAACCCCACACCATAACCCCCCCTCCACCAAATTATTTGGACCAGTGCACAAAGCAAAGTCCATAAAGACATGGATGAGCGAGTTTGGGGTGGAGGAACTTAACTGTCCTGCACAGAGCCCTGACCTCAACCCAATAGAACACCTTTGCGATGAATTAGAGCGGAGACTGCAAGCCAGGCCTTCTCACCCACATCAGTGGCTGATCTCACAAATCTTCCCAGAAGAGTTGAAGCTGTTATAGCTGCAAAGGGTGGGCCAATTTAATATTGAACCCTACGGGCTAAGACTAGCATGCCATCACAGTTCATGTGCGTGTAAATGTAGGTGTCCCAATACTTTTGGCAATATAGTGTATTTCTGCCTCTTCTATCTTCCACATTTGTAGAATAAAAAGGATAATGTGGATACCTCATCCAAACTTTCTGGAATAAAAGCCACAAAACAGACAAAATTTCAAACACCGTTCTGTATTTAATGTAATCAATTTTATGGCCAAGACATCAGCATAGGTTGGACTTGATGGACTTGTGTCTTTTTTTCCACCTCACCTACCATGTAACTATCAATCCAGATTAAGGCAGAGAGGATTACATAATTATGCTTTAAATTTCTCTGTAATCTTCCCAGAATCATTTCATTTGACAGATCAATGTGAAATTGAGCAAATACAATTTGCTTCAATAAAAATACTGCTCAGGTCCTTATTGCAATTAAAGAATAAGGGCTTCAAAGGAAGATTTGCTTTATTAACGTAGCTTAAGGAACATCTGGGGCTTCACCCATCTGACAGACAAAAGATATTACAGAAGATCGACTTCCACTTGAACTGTATGATTAACACACTTCTGTTGAGTTTATATTATAAAGGCAAGGGCACATTTACAATATATGTAACCATGAATGCATAAAATGTTTAATGACAAATGCAAGTTACTAAGCGTCAAGGAAAGAATTTATTATGTGCATAAAGAAATTTAAAGGAAGAGTATAGCCAAAGCTTTTTCTGGCTGTACTTCCACAGATCACAGGAGTACAGTTTGTTCTGTGACCTGTTTTCAGCCGAAAGGGGGCTAAAGCCTGCTGTCAGCCGACGTCACTCAGGCAGTCCATGCTCTGAAAACAACCCAAAACTATGGTTGGGATCCACTCAGGTGCTTGGACCGGCAGCTGCGATTCGCTGAGAGCCTAAGCCTGCTGCTCCCGCCCCTTCCACAGCCTGGCGCTCCAGTGAGCACTGGAGGGGCAGACCAGAGAATGGGAGACTGAAAGTCACCAGCTTTCTGCAGCCTGAAGACCGAGACCTGAGCGATCAGCAGTGTTTGAACGCTCAGTTCTCAGGCTTACAGCCTGCAGGGTATATATGCTGCATCCACCTAGGTGAGTATACATATTGTTTTTTGTGAAACCCATGCTTCTCTTTTAAAGCATAAACCCCCCCCCCGAGAAGAGGCAGTTGACCCCCATGACCTCAGAGAAGATGGTGGTACTGGACCCTGTGTGGCAACTGAGATGCAGATCACAGCAGTAAAACACGGGATTCACTGGGCAGGTGGGTATTAGAAGTCGGTAAAAATCTGAACGCGAGGGGCACAGAGGGTGTGACATAACTTTTTAATTGAACCGCATCAATATCATATGTAGAAGATTGGGCTTGTGTATATGTATGGCTGACATGCTTGTTATGTTCTGTGTTTTATGTTATTCTGAAATTATATTATTAAAATGATAAACTTACTTCTAGCCAATTAGTGCTGTATACTTGAGATTGGTTATAACTATGATAGAGGGTAGGAGAGAACTCAGCAGACACCCAAGGCACTTTCCTTTTCTCTTGGGAAGATAGCAATCCTGGCCAATTGTGTTTTCCTCCAGGAAAGGTCAGTCGGGGGTGGTATGGGAAGTCTCTAGAGACCCTATAAGGCCTAAATAGACAAAGATCTTCTTATTATTGTAAGCATCTCAAAGCCCATAGAAATGTAAACAGTCCAGTCTAAAGCTGGGTTCTATCTGTGTGTAGCCCTCTTTGTTCAACAGAAGCTGAACGTTAGATTGGCTTCTGTTGAATGCTCCTGCTGGAAAACTACCATCTGTAAGCTGCTGCAGCACTGATCAATATATTCTGACGGACGGGAGTCCTTGCTGTCAGAATACAATAGCGCAGTGGTGGAGATTCTGTGTATTTTTTTTTTCATTCACTCCGCTGGTTGAACAAAAAAAACTCACAGCGTGTACCCAGCTTAAAAGCAGAGTTCCACCCAAAAGTGGAACTTCCACTCGACTGATTCCTCCCCCCCTCCGGTGCCACAGGTATCCTGTTCCCACTTCCGGGAGCCTCAACGTCACGGTTGGGGGCTCCCTCCTCCTTCCCCTGCCCCGGGCCAGTAGGAGAGAGGAGCAGTGAAGCCAAAGGCCATTTCTTCCAGGTTATGCATAAAACACACGCTTGATGTCACCTGCAGTTCTGACCACACACAATGATAGGTGTAGCGATCGCTTTTGCTGCCAGTCAACTGATCTGACTTCTGCAGCCAACATGCAGGTGGCAATGCGCTTGTGCCCGGCCAGGGCACCCCCTGCTGCCCCCCGACCTGGCGATAATTCCTTCTCCCCATCTTCTATGATGCTTGCACTGTCAGGCGATCTTATGCCCCAGTAGAAGGACGATGGTCCGAAACATGTCGGGTTGCTAATGCCTATAGATGCCCTGCTATCACGCGATTTTATTTGATTTTGTTTTATTCTCTTCGTGATCACGTTTTATATATTATAGTGCATTGTCCAGCACTTTTTGTAGCTTTTCAATAAAAGCTTTTCCCAACGGATTCATGCCCTATGTGGAGAATTTTTTATTCGTGTCTCCTTTTATTGGGACTTTGTTGAGCTTTAACTAGTTCTCCTGGCATACTCCTTCCATCGGAGGAAGACATCCGGATTGATCGAGAACCCCCATACTATCGAATGGTGATGATCATCTTAGATGCGACTTCACATCGGGACCTCTTCAGCCAGATATCCTCGGGATCGTTGGATCCCCCAAGCCTGTAAGACACTCCACCGTATGGTGACTGTGTCCACCCTTTCCGGTAAGGATATTCATTTCTACTACTTGTTGTCTTTATTTGAAACCTAGAAGATCCATACGCAAGCTGTCCCCTCATACAGAATCGGTTCCAGCCCTCACCCTGTATGGAGTTTTGGCACCATTTATACCTATGAATCCCCTTGTAGTTATGAACTGATACACTGTTAACTATATTTATGGACTTTTTCCTTATTTATTTATAAGTCAGAGGTTTACCTTTGACACACATAACCTAAGAGATATTGGTTATGCTTCTAGCATTTTGTCAGTCACATGTTGAAAACGTAATTGCACATTTTAGCGCTGCATGTGTCCCATTTATATTCATTTGTACACTGTCTACCACACTGTTACATGCTGGCGGCTATCACTTATGCATTTTTGTAATAGCGCAATTATTGAATAATTTTATTGATCAGAGGATTAAGCCTTCGCCCTCTCAAGGACTGGACGTGCCTCTCCGCCCTCCTCCCCCACCCTCTCATAGACTGATCTATAGGGAAAGATTTACTAAAACTGGTGCACACCGAATCTGGTGCAGCTGTGCATAGCGACCAATCAGCTTCTAACTTCCTTCTCCGCCCTCTCAAGCAAAAAAGAAATAAATAAATTCCTGAAGACTGAAGAGCAGGGAGTAGAAAAGGAAATAAATAAATAAATAATAAAAAGGTATGTAGAGATGTAAAAAAAAGATTTTTTTTACTGTCCATTAGTGTTATAGTTGGCGGAAAGGATTCCAACAGCAACTTTAAAAATAGAAGATCCGCTTTAAGACTGGGTTCACACCGCAGCACGGAGCGGCTCACAGCAGGGGTCCGGTGCGTCCCCATTCACAGTTTCAGGTCAGATTTCAGCCTGAATTTTTGGCTGAACTCGGACCTGAAATGGACCAGAAGATGCACAGGACCCCTGTGCAAGTCACACCGGAGCCACCCCGGAGATGTGTAATCCGGCTCCATAGAGCGCCAGTCACAATCTACTGACAATGCGAATTGGATGCGGGGAAACCTGCATCCAATTCACATAAGTGTGAACCCAGCCTCAGTGGTGAGCACTTCTGCCTGGCAGCACTGTGGTCAATAGTTCAAATCCCAGCCACAGCACTACCTGTCTGGAATTCACAATTTCACTGTGTCGGTTTCCTCCGGGTACTCCGGTTTCCTCCCACATTCCTAAGACACGCTGGCAGGCTAATTGTCTCATTTCTAAATTGGCCCTAAAATGTGTATGTATGAATGCGAGTTAGGGACCTTAGATTGTAAGCTCCTTGACGGTAAGGACTGATGTGAATGTACAATGTATACAGTATGTAAACCGCTATGCAATTTGACAAATACCTGTCATAAATAAAAGTCCACTGGTAATCAAACAAATCAAACTTAACATCAGTCCATGTCTATAAAAAATGAATAAATAAATATGGATACTAAGCAAGCACTTCCCCTTACAAATTCAATGACTTCCTTTTTTCTTTAAGAGATGCAAACATCTATGACCTTGTAAGAAAGGGTCATTGGGCAAGTACATACTGAAATAAACCCCTGTGTAAAATGATATTCTAGACTTGAGTCACTTCACAAACCCGCAACAGGAGGGAGAAATGAAGAATCAATGTTATATTCAAAGGCGTTAGATTTCTGGGGTCAAAATAGCCCCCACACTGTCCCAGTGTTTGAACAATCCCTGGGGTCCAACCAACCAGGTAATACAGGAAATAGACTGCATGCACCCTTGTACATTGTGGATCATGGGTTCTTATATAAATTCATTTTGCAGATAGTTTCCTCAGTCCATGGTGTGTTTCCATTAAACATTAAATCTGTCAATTATCTGTTTTTAAAATGTTTGAAGACAAAAAAATAAAATAAAATAAAAATAAAATAAAATAAAAAACACGTTCAGTTATATATATATGTATATATATATATATATATATATATATATATATATATATATTTTATTATGTACGGGGTGAGACGCACTAAACAACCCAGTTGTGCCAGCAGAAACGAAGAGTAGGGATTGCAGCACAAATGCTAGTACATTTTCGGCGGACAGCGGTTTGACGTCAGATTTACGTATGGTCAGTACACAAATCCATCACACAAAAGTCAAAAGTACAAACACGCATGCTCAGAATCAATTCCAACCAAACATGAAATTAGCAGAAGGGGCCCAAAGGGTGGCGCTCAAGAGCTGAAATTCCTTGTAATACGTCACTACGTTCGTGTTTGTGGCACGACAATTGTGTACATTTAGTATGCAAGACAAGATTGTGGCACACGCCCTTTTGACAAAATTCGCAAGACGCTCGGTTGGCCAACAATCGTACCGTGTGTATAAGGTTTTAGTTCGTAGGGTACAATATTGATTTTGCCCACCCTTTGCAGCTATAACAGCTTCAACTCTTCTAGGAAGGCTGTCCACAAGGTAGGAGTGTGTCTATGGGAATGTTTGACCATTCTTCCAGAGGAGAATTTGTGAGGTCAGACACTGATGTTGGAGGAGAAGGCTGCAGTCTCCGCTCAAATTCATCCCAAAGGTGTTCTATCGGGTTAAGGTCAGGACTCTGTGCAGGCCAGTCAAGTTCTTCCACCTAAAATTGCTCATCCATGTCTTTATGGACCTCACTTTGTGCACGGGTCCAAATCATTTGATGGAGAAGGGAATTATGGCATGGGGTTGTTTTTCAGGCGTTGGGCTTGGCCCCTTAGTTCCAGTGAAGGGAACTTTTAAGGAGTCAGCATACCAGGACATTATGGACAATTTCATGCTCCCAACTTTGTGGGAACAGTTTGGGGATGGTCCCTTCCTGTTCCAACATGACTCTTCCCAGAAGAGTTATAGCTGCAAAGGTTGGGCCAATTCAATATTGAACCCTACGGACTAAGACTGGGATGCCATTAAAGTTCATGTGTAAAGGCAGGCGTCCCAATATTTTTGACAGTATAGTATATATTTATAATTTATTTTATAGATTTTATTTTACATTTTTTTACTTCTAGCTGAGCACGTGTTTACATGATGGAAAAAAGTTTTTTATTATTTGTGCACTGGGGCCAGCATAAAAATCCTACATTGCCTGCTATTCATGGGCTCATCCTGATTGGATCTGAGTTCTGGCTCAATTTCTGAATTTGTAAATATAAATCTATTACCCATGAATGCATTTTACTAGTGAAAAGCATGTGGAAAATTCCCATGGACATTTCCTGTAAGCGCTAAGCTTTAGTAAGCATTTACTAGGTGTGTCCTAGATACAGATTCTAAGCTGCCCCCACGGTTACTCACACAAACACACGCAAGAAGAAGCTAGTGTAATAAGGAAAGCATTTATCCTGAAACCTTTGATCATCTAAAAAGTAACTTATAAAAGAATGTCCTCTGATGCATTTCCTTAATGTACCCAGTAAAACTGACTTAAACAAAAAAATGATATCGGATTCTGTTTACAGTAACTGTCCCATACAGCCCTTTGCCAGTACAGTAAACCATTTCACAACCCTGGAAAAATCTGTTACAGGAATGCCGATATTGGCAGACCCATAAAGAGAAGTGGGCCAGATGGGTGAGCAATGATCTCTGCCAAAATCCTACCAATAACTATGAATTTGGAGCATGAAAATGACTTCTAATACCCTTACATACATAACAGTTTACAGTCTTGTAAAGAAAAAAAAAAATGCAGAGAAACAAACTAAGAAAAGGCTTGCAGACAGTTTCCGAGCCACTATAAAATGCTGGGTGCAATAATCCAGCCCAACACAGTCAGCATCCATCTTTATTTGGAAAACCATAACTCATATCTGCCTTGGATATTAAAATTGTGCAAACAAATATGGACTTTGGTTTCTGTGGAATGTTTTTTGGCTGGTTGACAATTCCATTGGCATTAGCAGAAAGATAACATGCACGATAGTGGTACTACTTGTTGAAGGGGAACTCCACTCTCTCAAGCAACATTGACTATTTTTAATCCTTATGCTGCTAGAATTAGTAAATAGGAAAAATATAGCATATCTACTTGTTTTAAACTTTTTACATTTCTTCGGCTACATCCTGGTTTCCAGGCCTAGGCAAATGATGTCATACATCCCAGGAGTCTCCAGGAGGGGAAAAGAGGTTTTCTCAGCTAACTACAACCTCCTGCCTGCATGCCTGAGCGAAGGGCGGATGGATTCCAGGAAGTACATGAATCATCTGCCCTTACCCCAGAAATGCTAAGGGGTGTTTTTCAAAGTGATTTCTCGGCATAATAAAGCATGGATGGATGGGGGAGTTTGCTTTGAAGATTAAAAAAAGAATTAAATAGGGTTTTTGGTTTGTAGTGCTCAGATACAGTGTAGTTCCACTTTACTGATATATTAAAAGTGGTTGTAAACTCCAAAAAACAAACAAACCTGCAAGACAAAGGCATAATGAGCTAGTATGCATCGCATACTAGCTCATTATGAAATACCTTAGATTGAAGCTGTTGCAGCGGTCCCTGCACACTGCTGTGACCGGCGTCCTGTCTCCCGGAGTTATTTCCGGGTTTGCGGGCTCCGGCTGATTGGCCGGAGCCGCGATGACATCACACCGGTGAATGCGTGCGGGAGCCGCTGGTCACAGCACGGCTACTGAAGAAACGGCAGGAGCAGCATGTGCCGATGACGTCGGCACATGCGGATATAGTGAATATCTCCTAAACTGTGTAAGTTTAACAGATATTCACGGTACCTACAGGTAAGCCTTACCTGTAGGTAGAAGTGGTGTTTACAACCTTTTTAATGGAGAAAAAAAAAAAAAAAGTCCTGATGCTTCTTCAGCAGTGCCGAGTGAGACTCCTGTATAACAAAAGTTTCATAGGAAAACCCTGAAAAGGAATTCCCAACTATATCTTAGCGGACTTCCGGTCATTTTTGTGTTTATTAGAAGTCAGCTGCTACAAAAAGTGTAGCTGCTGACTATTAATAAACACACACTCACCTGTCCCACGGTTAAGAAATGCGGCCGCCCGAACCCTCAGTTCTCTCCCTCTCCTCTTCCCGGCATTAAAAGTGTGGGCACCCGGCCGTGACAGCTTGGGGCCTCACAGCCAGCTGCGTCTCCTTAATGGCCAGGAAATCTTCTGGGACCTGTGAGATGTCCCAGAAGATTGCAAGGAGGGAGGGGGAGAGGAAGACTTCCACTCGAGTCGCCAAGGCAGCCCGAGCAGAAGTGGGAGCAGGTACCTGTCAAAACTAGTTACCTGCTCCCCACATCCCAAAAAAAAAAAAAAAAAGAGGACATGCCAAATGTGGCATAGAAGGGGGTGAAGAGTGCTTGAAGCAGAACTTCCTCTTTAATATTTGTGGACAGGAAACATGACAGCAAAAAGATCTGGCAGCTATCTGCAACACTATCAGTTCTTTCAAGTGTGGCCGGGAATGCTTCATGCCTCCCACACCCAGCCAGCATCACAAGCTCTCCATTAAAGTGAACCTGTATTTAGTCCATTTTCCCTCATTGTACATACTTGCCTTCTATTTGCCTGCCATGCAAGGGTTGTCTAGTTGGAGCTAACACAGGCCTCAGGACGTTCCAACCACCCGTACATAACACTCAGGCCTGAAGACTGGCTGCTCAGCCATCTAGCACTGCATTGTAGTAGGGGAGAAAGTCACAAGCTGCCCCATTAATAGAAGCACTAAGTATTTCATTTCACTCTGCCCATGAATTGGGCCGCACACAGACACAGTAGGTGAAAACGATGTATGAAGTACAAGTGAACTTTATATACTGAAGAGCAGAAGCCAGCTGCACAACTTAGCCCAAAGCAAAATAAAACAGTAAGTGCTCATTTACTCCTGTGTGCTGCCGCAACACACCTTAATGTCATATACACATTGTTGTGTTTGTGTCATTAATATTCAATGGAATCCTAATGTACTAAGGGTAAGCACACTGCAACACACAATAATGCTCTGCCATGCAAATGGTGCATGCCCTTTTTTGTCAATTGTTCGTTTTAGGCTCCATTCACACTTCTGCGACTTGTCATGCAACCTTGGACATCAAAGTCGCATGACAGGTCATTTCCCATGTTTTCCAATGATAACCATTCATATACGTGCAACCTAAAGTTGCAGCAACTTCAAAGTAGTTCATGCACCATTTGGTCTGACTTTCATGCAACTTGAGAGCCATAGACTTCAATGTTAACCCTCAAAAGTTGCATTAAAGCCGTACCTGAATGTTATACAATGCAACAGTTGTCTATTATCACTGGTCAAAGCCAAATTTGTATCCAAATTGTACCCATCCAAAGTTGTGTCAAAGTTGCACTAAAGTTGCAGCCACACAAGTGTGAATGGAGCCTTAATGGGTTGCTTTGACACAATGCACAATAGCAAGCAACATAACACGCATGTGTTCTCACAATGCACTAAAACAGAAAGGTGCAAATGGGCACTAAGAGCTGCGGTGCTGAGAGATAAGGAAATCTCAATATCCAATGGGTCCACCGAGAACTGCAGCATCATTTTTGGGTGAAACATATCTTTTAAGGGGAAGTAGAGTGATTCTTCAGTAGCTAAAATATTGCCTAGTCTTTAAAGTGATAATAAAAGGCATTTGTTTTATTTTTTTTTTTTAAATAACATGTTATACTTATCTGCTCTGTGCAATGGTTTTGCACATAGCAGCCCTTATCTGGCACTTCTTGGGTCCCCCACCAGCGTTTCTGGCCCCCCTCTTCTCCGAGCGTCCCTAAAGCAGAACAGGGTGCGGCCCCCTCACTCCCGCTCCATCCTCTGTGAGCTGTGATTGACAGCAATGGAAGCCAATGGCTCTCGCTGCTGTCTCTTAGCCAATCAGGAGACAGAGACCCAAGGAGAGCAGCTAATCTCATGCACATCGCTGGATCTGGCAGGTACTGGGGGGGCTGTGTGGGGAGCTGTATACTGAAGGTTTTGACCTTCACACATGGAATGCATGAAGGTAAAAAAACTTTCAGCTTTTAGAACCACTTCCAGTACAGAATAGCACTGATAGAATTGTTCTGCCTGGTCCAACATATGAAGTATATGATTTAATGATCCTCTGACCTTCCACCGAGGAGTGCAGTCTGTGGGCTTCCAGTGTCCTCCAGGTCCAATACCCATATCAGCAAACATCTGATAAACTTCTTCTAATGAGATCTCACTCATGTTAATATCAGTAGGCCCACCTGCATCAAAAAAACATTTCTAATTAAAAGTCCGCATTTTGCTATGTTGCAAGTTTAAATAGAAACAACTGAAAAAGCTCAGTTAAATAAACAAGTGAAAAAAATAGTTGTCTTATAGTTTGATGCTCATGAACAGATAAGAGAAGATTACCAGTCATACACAGGAATTGTTACAGAAATAGGACTAAAAGAGGAAACTTTTATACAAACCTGTTTCAGTTAACCTTTCAGAATACATTAAAACCTTGGTTTGAGAGTAACTTGGTTTGAGAGCGTTTTGCAAGACAAGCAAAATTTTTAAATAAATTTTGACTTTATACACAAGCGATGTCTTGATATACAAGTAGCACCATATCACAACTGAGTATAAAAGAGAAGAGAGGCGCCGCTAAGTGTAGCAATATGGTTACATTTAATGAAGGTACAACATTTAGCAACTTACATGGTTGATGATTAAAACAGTCACATCTAAGTATGCAGGCATCCGGGGTAAAGCTGTCCACATAGATCATCCTCCACACCACCATTGACATCATCTCTTCCACGCTGCGCTCCACGCCACGCTTTCAGATCGCTCTACTGCAGGGTAGTCTTCCCATCACGATTGCAGACTGACAGTGGTGAGAGCCGGCGGTGTGGGGGGATGGTCTATGTGGACAGCTTTACCCTGGATGCCTGCATACTTAGATGTGCCTCTTATTTAATCATCAACCATGTGAGTTGCTAAATGTTGTACCTTCATTAAATGTAACCATATTGCTACACTTAGAGGCGCCTCTCTTCTCTTTTATACTCTGTAGCTCCTGATGGATTTTGCCTCTAATCCCCTTGTGAAGGCTTCCATTTGTGGATGGACATTTTATGGTTACACACCCTATCACATTGCTATAATCTTTTTTATGTGAACTATAAACTGCCATGTCCTTCATTCAAAAAGATCTGTGAAAGAATGAACTACAAGTCCCATCTTCCACCGAGGCAGACAGCTTGTAGTTCTCAATGGACTACGGGTGAACTGATCAGTGCGCTCGTAGTCTATTCACACTTCAGCTTTCGGACGGAAAGCCCATACGGAGGTGTGTGGCTGGAACTTTCTGTAAAGATTGACAGGAAATATTGTTCCAATAATACATATGGTTGAACTTGTTGGACTTTAGTCTTTTCTCTTTCATCTTGCTTACGATTACTCAGAAAAAACGACCACAGCGGACCCCGTTAACCAGTTACTATAACTATAACAAATGTAAAACATCAGTTCCTCACAAAATGAATCTTTCAGTTTTCAGTGGACAGTCGGCTGAACTATAAAAAGTCTGAAATGGTGAGTATTGACCACAGTAGTCAGGATCTCCTCTCCCTGCTCCAAGGCCAAGGGTGTCACTTTCCTGCATATGGAACCCAACCTTCACCTCGGTTCTTTGTTTATTCCTTATTATTATGGAGATTGATTCAATGGAGCCTGGCACTATCATTTGGTTCTGTAATGACTGCAATTATTACCAGGTACTGATTAAAGTTCAACGTACAAAGCATGCCAGTCAGTAAAAAGTTAAGAAATTAATGGAACATGAGTAAAATGGAAATAATTTATAATGCCCAAACTAGATAAATCAGAAAACAAAAACCTTTCTGGACTATCCCTGGAAAAAAAAGTGGGACAGCTGGCAAGTATAATACCGGATGATTAGCCACAACAGAACGCACACCAGACACCAGTCTTTTCTTTGCAAAGCTTGTATTCTGACCCGTCTATAGAGAAGGCACATCGGTTTATTTTCATTTTGAACGGTTATAGAACCTGAGGCCAAAGCTTGCATGCTCACAACTTGTCTTGCCGCCGGTGCCACCAAGCTTTATGGAGGGGAACCACAGATATAAGCGGGTGGCTGAATGTGAAACCACATCCTCAAACATGTTCTGCTGTATGCTGCAAATTACCAGCACGTGGATAGTAACACATGATCTGCTGGGGGTGAAATGTGTGTAAAACTAATACAGGCTGAAAATGCAAAAAACATCTTGTAAACTAAAAATCATATGCTAATAGCTTGACTGATGCAAGATAAAAAGTATGGCAATATATTGAGATTAACCAGCGCAAACCATATAGAACTAACAATAAGCAGCTATGGTACTGAGGGTCAAATTTATCAAATCCCTAAAAATATGTTGTAAAAAAGCAGTACAGCTCATAAAATTAAAATCTACTATAAAACAATAAGGAACAGTCCATTTTCTATTGTTCAAGACAAAGATTTCCGGCAAATAATCCAGTGTGACATCCAAAAAAGATGAGTGACTGTAGTGAAAAGACCTCCACCATCGGTAAAACAAGCCGCTTACATCAGCAGATGGACCCCTGAGTGTATCAGTTAGGTCTAAAACAGCAGTTTCCTCAAGGGGATAATAGCAGGAACAGATGCACTGGTCGAGCACCGATATCTTGTAAATTGCACTCGCTCTCTCAATGTCAGCTTTGGACTCTATGCTCCATGTTCCGTGTACGCTTCCGTGTACGTGACACGCTACTCGTGTCACTGGATTATTTGCCGGAAATCTTTGTCTTGAACAACAGAAAATGGACTGTTCCTTATTGTTTTATAGTAGATTTTAATTTTATGCGCTGTACTGCTTTTTTACAAGATAAAAAGTATGCATTATCAAATCACATGCACCTACAGAAGAATTCCAGGAAACATTTTATTTTTTATCTAAATCTGCAGTGTGAAAAAAGTCCCTACAGGCATATATAAAATTTTATGAATGACTGACCTTTCTTTATTACAGTATTTACACTTTCATTCACGTAGGGAAGTTTAGATCTCACTATACTTTCGGTGCTGTGGCTTAATGTAAATATTCAGCTGCAGCGTGTCCCTCCCACGTTTTAGTGCACCAGGAAGGACAGGTGCAGCATTCAGCCTCGCTGCAGGAAGCCTGCCAAAGTGTGTCTACGGCACTAAACTGGCTCAGTGTGCAATGGGCCTTTGGTCCAATTCACACAACCAGCCCTGGCATGGTAAAAAACAGGCGTACAGGTGGTTAAGTCATGGTTTTACCATCTCCTGACAGCCTGCCTAAAAGATAGCATGCAGATGCTCAGGGTTGTACAGATGCCATGGCCATGTGCTTTGCATCCATGGCAAAAATGATACCCCTGGTCATGTTTGGCGGGCAGTACCACTATTAAACGTAATTCATTCAGGTGAACTGGGCCAAGAAACAGTGCATTATTTATATACAAAACCCCCATTTGGTTGCCGGGGGTCATTCATAAGGTGGCGGTATCGCCTCCTGGATGACTGGCAGCCACTGCTTTGTCAGCAAGGGCTGCTCTTGTGTGAGTAAAAGCTTAAAGTGACATCTCAAGACTTTTTTGAAACTCAGCAGCCGGAGTTAAAAATGTAGCTCTCCTGCTTAGTGTGGTTAGTTTTTAATAGGAAAACAGAAGGACTGGCAGGAACACCAGGTGTTTCACATAAAGGAAGCAATACAAAGAGAACAAGATGAAATAGCGATGGTATTGCGCTGTGAAAGAAGGGGGTGTGGGAGGGGCTAAAATAGGACGTGATGGTGGAAACTGCAGTGGTATGTGGTAAAGCAACCAAGTGTACATACATGGAATCAAAATAGTGTCACATAATGATACCTGGTGTAGTAGAGTAATACAAAAGAAAAAATAATAATTATATAGCAAACATGTGTATCATGGAACTACATGATCATTGATATAAAAAGACCAAGAAATAATGTCAAAGTATATAAAAAATTGCAAAATGACAGAAGAAATATCAGAAAAAAATGTATAAAAAACAGTCCATATACGGTGAATGTAAAACAATCCCACCACCAAAGAGCGTACGTGTACCAAAAAATCTTCAGTGATAGCACCTCTGTGTCTGCAAGCAGCTCACCTTAGTGCTGTAAGGTGTACAGCATAGGCTGGTCACAGGTAGGCTGATGGATGCAAAGGTGAAGGGATATCCCAAATGTAGCTTAGACGGTCTCAGTGGTAGATGTTCATAAAATATAAAAAAAGTGCATAGAAAATATATATAGCGTAACTCCGCAATGAACAACGTGGGACAGGGATGGATCGTGAAGCAATGTACTCACTTTTTAAAAATGAGCATAGGCACCAATCCACGAACGCTGAGTTCGTATGCCCTTGTTGACAAGTCTTCAGTCGGTTCCTGCTCCCCGGTGCTGGCAGTCACGGAGAGCACAAACAGCGTTCAGGGCCGCACTAAGAAGCCACGACAAAGTATACACCCCAAAGGGAACCCTTTGGGATAGGTTCCCTTTAGGGTGTATACTTTGTCGTGGCTTCTTAGTGTGGGGGAAGTGTTGGGGTAACAAACGCTTTAAGTCCAACAAGGTGCATGACACCCTCTGGGATTAGCTCTATTATTTACATCTTACAAGTTTATGGCTATGTCAAGGATACACTCCAGTCTGTGAGAGGAGAGAAGCACACAGAGCAGCTATCCCCAGCCCTCCCTTCTGCTGCTCATTCATAGAATCCTTTGTATTTTGTGAATGTGTTCACATAATACAAAGGCTTCTGTGATTGGGCAGGAGGAGGGGAGGACAGCGATTCTGCTGTTGAAAATGCCAAAACCAGAAAGTACAGCATTGGCTCCTCTATAAACCAGCCAGATGTATATAATAGAGCTAAGCCCAGGAAGTGTCATACACCTTGTTGAATTTCCCTCATAGCATGCCTTCACTTTATAAAAGGAGCTATATTCCTGGAGTTTAGCTTTAAAAATAAATACACATGCTTCAGAAACGTATACAAAGCAGATAAACTGCCTGCTATTTAACTTCTATTAGATATGTAAAATGTCACAGTTTTCCTAGAATATATGTGTACTTATTTGTTTAGCTGGCCATGGATGCTTCGTACAGCACCACTTTGTAAATAAGTCCTTCTCCAGTAAACGCCAGCTGAATGGGTCCCTAAAACCTGTCAAAACATTTTGATACAAATTCACTGTTTTGAGAGGAAGAAAATCTAGAAATAGGGAGAGAAACATGCCAATAATCAATACAAGTACTTACGCATAAACGGCAACTTTTGCGGACATGGAAGGTTTGGAGAGAATGTGAAGTTTTCAGGCAGATACATTGTGGACTGTGCGGTGAAATCAGTGGAATTGGTACCATCTGGGTAGTCTACAAAGAACAAAAGTGGAAGAAATCATTAATATTTGGACAGTTTCTAGTTATTTTACATCTGAAATTAAAATATTCCAAAATCCCTGTACATTACATGACATACAGTGGATAAAAAAAGTCTACACACCCTTGTTAAAATGTCAGGTTTCTGTCATTTAAAAAAATGAGACAAAGATAAATCATTTCCGAACTTTTTCCACCTTTACTGTGACCTATAAAATGTATAACTCAATTGAAAAACAAACTGAAATCTTTTAGGAGGGGAAAAGTAAAATAAGAAAACTAAAATAATGTGGTTGCATAAGTGTGCACAGCCTCTTATAACTTGGGATGTAGCTGTGTTCAGAATTAAGAAATCACATTCAAACTCATGTTAAATAGGAGTCAGTACACACCTGCCATAATTTAAAGTGCCTCTTATTAACCCCAAATAAGGTTCAGCTGTTCTAGTAGGTCTTTCCTGACATTTTCTTAGTAGCATCCTACAGCAAAAGCCATGGTCTGCAGAAAGCTTCCAAAGCACCAGAGGGATCTCATTGTTAAAAGGTATCAGTCAGGAGAAGGGTACAAAAGAACTTCCAAGGAATTAGATATACCATAGAACACAGTGAAGACAGTTATCATCAAGTGGAGAAAATATGGCACAAAAGTAACATTACCAAGAACTGGACATCCCTCCTAAATTGATGAAAAGACCTGAAAAAAACTGGTCAGGGAGGCTGCCAAGATGCCTACAGCAACATTAAAGGAGCTGCAGTAATATCTGGCAAGTACTGGCTGTGTGGTACATGTGACAACAATCTCCCGTATTCTTCATATGTCTGGGCTATGGGGTAAAGTGGCAAGACGGAAGCCTTTTCTTGCGAAGAAAAACATCCAAGCCCGGCTAAATTTTGCAAACACACATCTGTGGTCTCCCAAAAGCATGTGGGAAAATGTGTTCTGGTCTGATGAAATCAAGGTTGAAAGTTTTGGCCATAATTCCAAAAGAAATGTTTGGCGCAAAAACAACACTGCTCATCACCAAAAGAACACCATACCTACCATGAAGCATGGTGGTGGCAGCATCATGCTTTGGGGCAGTTTTTCTTCATTTGGAACAGGGGCCTTAGTCAAGGTAGAGGGAATTATGAACCATTCCAAATATCAGTCAATATTGGCACAAAACCTTCAGGCTTCTGCCAGAAAGCTGAACATGAAAAGGAACTTAATTTTCAGCATGGCAACGACTCAAAGCATACATCAAAATCAACAAAGGTATGACTTCACCAGAAGATGATTAATATTTTTATCAAAAGGTGCTTCAACAAAGTATTACCGGTAGTTTAAGGGTGTGCACACTTATGCAACCATATTATTTTAGTTTTTTATTTTTACTTCTCTCCACCAAAAAGATTTCAGTTTGTTGTTCAATTGAGTTGTACAGTTTATAGGTCACATTAAAGGTGGAAAAAGTTTTAAAATGATTTACCTTTGTCTCATTTTTTACATCACAGAAACCTGACATTTTAACAGAGGTGTTTAGACTTTTTATATCCACTATATGAGGTTATACTTGTGGCACACCGGGAGTTTGGATATTTCCTGTGCATGGCACACAAAAGAGCCTTCTTTATCTTTCTGAGACCAAAAGAAAATCCCTGGAATTCATAAAGACTGGAGCATACAGATTTTGCAAAAGTGTTTTGCGGGCGTTCTATAAGTGGCGCAACCTGCGCCAAATTCATGTACCGGTCTTGTACTTGAAATTGAAAAAGCTTGTACATACTTCCATTATCATCAGGTGATCAGAAACACCTGGTCATACCCACTACAGAAATATATTGATCTGGGGAGTGTACAGCCCTAATCGGTTGTGTGCATTAGCCCTAAGGCCCCTTCCACATGGGGCAGGCTCCGTCAGAGTCCGCCTACTCAGCAGGAAATCTGTCTGCTGATCCCTGCTGAGCAGGTGGATGGGCCGCTCTCCTCTATGGGCAGTCGGATGTAAATGAACCACCAGTCCATTTACACTCGACTGCCATCTGATCCGCGAGGCGGATGGGGAACGGATCCCCATCCATCTGTTTTTAGCGAACAAGATCAGATGTCGGCGAATGTCAATGGATACATGTCTGTTAACATTTGCCGCTCCATAGAGGAAACAAGAGGGTCCAATTGGGTCTGCCTAAAAAACTGACAGGCAGATCCAATTGGTCCGCTAGTGGGAAAGGGGCCGGGCTTTATTCACACTTGGACTCCCGCATTTAGCTTATCTGATTGCAGGAGAAATTCTCGAGAAGTATGAACAACTTTTATGCTTCCCTGACTATTTTTTCTTGCGGTTTGATGGTCCTGCTTTATTGTATAGCTGCTTTTAAAGTTTCAGATTCTGAATGCCCAGAATTCTATTTTCTCTAAACCCAGTTAAACATCCAATCTGAATGATACATATGGAAAAATCATTACCTGCATTTATTTTAACGTAAAAACGTGATTCAAAACACATATAAATGTAGGTTTGACACTGCAAGTGTGAATGAGGTCTAAGTTGCCCCTTCACAACGTGAATACAAACTTACTACGGCATAAATATCATTAGCATTACCAAGATCATAGCAGAATGAATGACACTACTATAATAACTTTTCAACGTGTTCATCTGAGTGAAGCTTCCTAGGTCCTGTCCGTTTATTCTAGTATCTAGGCTCAGCACAGCCTCACACTTTGTAAACCAATTACATTATCAGACTACCCAGCTTGTTTGAACTTTCAGTTGTTACATTTGCTGCCAAAATGGGAACAAAAGGCAAATGGCCTACTGAACTTCTAGCAGCAACTGGTGACTGTGACAATTAAAGTGGTATCTTAGTACACCAAAGCACACAGATAAGCTGCAAACGCCATAAAATCGCCATAAAACACTATACAGCAGAAAACGACAATGCTATATAATGTAAGCAATGCATATAATCAAAGAGACCTTAAACTTAACAGGTATGTCTTATCACCGTGTTCTACAGAATACTACTATAGGTCATGAACTATGACTTTAGCTGAATTAAAAATAAAGTCATCATCAAATGTATGAAAACTACAAAAAAACTATTGGCTGGAGCAGGTAGAGGGGGTAAGAGCCACAATTAGGACTAGACTTACTTCACAGAAGTTTTTGTTGTTTATTCAGATGGTATGAAGTGTAAGGCAAAACACATGGCTTCTAATTGGCAGCCAGCTGTGGTCATTCAAGAGATGGCAGTTTTCTGTACACATGGCGTTATAGTGGTATGTCAAAACACACAAGAGCAATGTTCAAAACATAGATGACCTTTTTAAGCATCCTATCTCTGTAACATGGTGCCAGTCTATTCACACACCACTTATAATACAGATACTTACTATAGGCTTGCCAGTAGGTACAAGTAGTAAAACAGAGATTTCTACCACTTTAATTGGTATGGGGATGCACTGGATACATTTGCTGCCATTGTGCTATTGCTGGGTGTCCAGTGCGTTCCTATACCTTTAAAGAGGGCTGGGCTCCCTCCAGGCATACCTGCCCTTAAAGAGGTTGTAAAGGCTCAAGGTTTTTTACCTTCATGCATTCTATGCATGAAGGTAAAAAACCTCTGTGCAGCAGTCCCCCTAATACTTACCTGAGCCCGATCTTCTTCCAGCACTGTGTACGAGACCCTCAGCTCTTTGGGGATCCTGCCTCCTCAGTGGTTGAGACAGCAGTGGGAGCCATTGATTCCCGCTGCTGTCAATCACAACCAGTGAGCCAATGTGGAGGGGGGGTGGGGCCGAGCCACAGCTGAGTGTGTGAATGGACAAGCAGAGCTGCAGCTCAGGAACGAGCCTGCTTGGGTGCCTCCTTTGCAAGCTGCTTGCTCTGGGAACACTTGGCAAAAGGGAGGAGGCAAGAGTGCCAGCAAGGGACCAGAGTAGAGGCGGACCGGGGCTGCTCTGTGGAAAACCACTGCACAGAGCAAGTAAGTATGACAAGTTTGTTATATATATGGAAAAAAAAGGCTTTAATATATCCATTATATGTGCTCCAACTTTGGAGACTTTGGGAGGTTGGTGGGGAGAGGGGGAAGGGCTGCAGCTGCTGGAACATGTTACATGTTCCACCCTGAAATACGGGTGGAACATGGAATATGTTCCAAAAGGGAAACTTATCCTTTAACAAATAAGCCGATGCATAACTTTATAAGCACATCTGCACTCATAATTTTCTTTTAGGCTGGGTTCACACATATGCGAATTGGATGCAGGTTTCCCCACATGACAGAAGAGTGTGACCAGCTCTCAATGAAGCCGGTTCACACAGCTCCGGGGCGGCCGTGGTCTGCATTTATAAAGGGTCCTGTGCATCTTTGGTTCCAATTAAAGCAAAAATTTGGGCCTGATTTACACCTGAATCAGTGAACAGGGACGCACCAGACCCTATGATCTGAGCCGCAGCATATGTAAACCCAACCTTAGTCCCCCTGCAAAGTCTCACAAACATCTGCTGATCCTGCTAGTGGAGTTTCCTGTTAAAGTGTGGCACTGATGCTGCACTGCTCCTGAATTCAGAGCAGAGTTGTCACTCTGCAGGAGTTGTGTGCAGGGGGTGTGGCTATCAGCATTTTCACTGCAGATTCACAAGCCTGTAGCTTTTCAAACAGCACCCAGCCCCACCCAGTCCTGCCCAGTGCTTTCTGGATTGACAGCACTGCTTTGGTTGCTGAAACCTTCCACTGTGCTGCAGTATCTGGGAGGGAGAGCATGTGAGACATGAAGGTGGATCTGGCTCAGTCAAAGAAGGTAAATGAGATGTGCACTACATAGTAAACAGACTATGCTTTAGAGCAGGGGTGTCCGACCTTTTGACCTTCCTGGGCCACATTGGAAGAAGAGTAATGGTCTTGGGCCACACATAAAATACAACCCTGCCACACAGTATAGCCAGGAGAGTGACAACAATTTCTTTATAACAGTGTTGTCAGCTCCCTACTCCAGGCTGTTTTAACAAAAATCAAGGAGTACAGTATACAAGTACAAGTAGCACAGTGATGGGGTCATGATGTGTTCTACTCTCCAGTAAGCATTTTATCTGTGTTAGACTGACAACACTGTGTCGCGCAACAGAGCCTGATTGGCTGACACTGCTTGCCATACCTTCAAATCATATTTTCTGTGTTAGACTGACAGCAATGTGCAGTGCAACAAAGTTTGACTGGATAGCTGGATAAGGATAGCTTAAGAGCAGAAAAAGTTGGGCAGATCACACGTTAATCACGATTATAGATGATGTATATCCGAGTAACAAAACGTCATTATTTTTTATTCTAAAAAAGTAAAATAGGGCCACTAGTGTGATATTTGACACTGTTTTTGATAAACAAAGGCATGAATACCTGGTTGGATGGATGTACAATGAGGGGAAAAGTATTTGATCATCTGCTGATTTTGCACATTTGCCCACTGACAAAGAAATGATCAGTCTATAATTTGAATGGTAGGTTTATTTTAACAGTGAGAGACAGAATAACAAACAACAAATCCAGAAAAACTCATTTCAAATAGTTATACATTGATTTGCATTTTAATGAGTAAAATAAGTATTTGACCCTACTTGGTGATAAAACCCTTGTTGGCAACCACAGAGGTCAGGCGTTTCTTATAGGTTTGCACACAACTCAGGAGGGATTTTGACCCACTCCTCTTTGTCAATAAGGTTTCAAGGCTGACGTTTGGTAACTCGAATCTTCAGCTCCCACCACACATTTTTGGGATTAAGGTCTGGAGACTGGCTAGACCACTCCAGGACCCAAACAAGGAGAGTTGAGTTGATGCCAAAAAGCTCGATTTTGGTCTCATCTGACCACAACACTTTCACCCAGGTCTCCTCTGACTCATTCAGATGTTCATTAGCAAATGTCATATGGGCCTGTACCTGTGCTTTCTTGAGCAGGGGGACCTTGGGGGTGCTGCAGGATTTCAGTGCTTCACAGTGTAGTGTGTTACCAATTGTTTTCTTGGCGACTACTATGGTCCCAGCTGCCTTGAGATCATTGAAGAGATTCTCCTGTGTAGTTCTGGGCTGATTCCTCACTGTTCTCATGATCATTGAAACTCCACGTCGGTGATATTTTGCATGGAGTCCCAGACCGAGGGAGATCGACAGTTATTTAGTGTTTCTTCCATTTGCAAATAATCACACAACTGTTGTCACCCTCTCCCCAAGCTGCTTGGCGATGGTTTTGTAGCCAATTTCAGCCTTGTGTAGGTCCTACAATCCTGTCCCTGACATCCTTGGACAGCTCTTTTGTCTTGGTCATGGTGGAGAGATTGGAATCTGATTGAATGATTGCTTTTGTGGACAGGTGTCTTTTATACAGGTAACAAGCTGAGATTTGGAGCACTCCCTTTAAGAGAGTACTCCTAATCTCAGCTTGTTACCTGTATAGAAGACCCCTGGGAGCCAGAAATCTTGCTGATTGATAGGGGATCAAATACTTATTTTACTCATTAAAATGCAAATTAATTTATAACTTTTTAAATGCGTTTTTCTGGATATTTTTTGTTGATATTCTGTCTATCAATGTTAAAATAAACCTACCATTAAAATTATAGACTGATCATTTGTCAGTGGGCAAACGTACAAAATCAGCAGGGATCAAATACTTTTTTCCCCTCACTGTAGTAACAATTCTCAATGAATTCTCAAGGTGCTCATCAGATATTTTGGTGCTAATTTTGCTCTTCGCGTACACCATCCTTAAATATTTGCTCACAAAATATAGATACTGCCAAAAACCGATGACACGAATGAGGACTTATTGGGAAGAGTGGGAGATTTTTCTTTAGGAAGATAAAAGGTATAAAAGTCCAGTAAAGAAACGCTGCCGAATTTTTCATCGGCTGCATGTGTTCGCAAAGTGTAAACACATTTTTTTTTTAATTCCCCCTTAAAAAAAAAAAACATTTTCAACTAAATGATTTTGTGTGTGGGACGCATTCATAGCCCTCTTGTGCTGCAGGTTGGACATCTCTGGTTGAGATTGTCATCCAGGAGCATTTAGTTGTACTTTAAATGTACTTACAGTTGTGCTCATAAGTTTACATACCCTGGCAGAATTTATGATTTTGTGGCCATTTTTCAGAGTATATGAATGATAACACAAACTTTTGTCACTCATGGTTAGTGTTTGGCTGAAGCCATTTATTATCAATCAACTGCGTTTACTCTTTTTAAATCATAATGGCAACAGAAACTACCCAAATGACCCTGATCAAAAGACTACATACCCCAGCCCCCTTTAACATCAATGACAGCTTGAAGTCTTTTGTGGTATTTGTGGATGAGGCTCTTTACCTTCTCAGATGGTAAAACTGCCCATTTCTCTTGGCAAAAAGCCTCCAGTTCCTGTAAATTCTTGGGCTGTCTTGCATGAACTGCACGTTTGAGATCTCCCCAGAGTGGCTCAATGATATTGAGGTCAGGAGACTGAGATGGCCACTCCAGAACCTTCACTTTATTCTGCTGTAGCCAATGACAGGTCGACTTGGCCTTGTGTTGTGGATCATTGTCATGTTGGAATGTCCAAGTACGTCCCATGCGCAGCTTCCTGGCTGATGAATGCAAATGTTTCTCCAGTATTTTTTGATAACATACTGCATTCATCGTGCCATCAATTTTGACCAAATTTCCTGTGCCTTTGTAGCTCACACATCACTAAAATATCAGCGATACAGCTTCGTGTTTCACAGTAGGAATGGTGTACCTTTCATCATAGGCATTGTTGACTCAATTTTGGTCTCATCACTCTAAATCACTTTGTGCCAGAAGTTTTGAGGCTTGTCTCTGTGCTGTTTGGCGTATTGTAAGGGAGATACTTTGTGGCATTTGCGTAGTAATGGCTTTCTTCTGGTGACTCCACCATGCAGCCCATCTTTCTTCAAGTGCCTCCTTATTGTACATCTTGAAGCAGCCACACCACATGTTTTCAGAGGGTCCTGTATTTCACCTGAAGTTATTTCTGGGTTTTTCTTTGCATCCCGAACAATTTTCCTGGCAGTTGTGGCTGAAATTTTAGTTGGTCTAGCTGACCGTGGTTTGGTTTCAACAGAACCCCTCATTTTCCACTTCTTGATTGGAGTTTGAACACTGCTGATTGGCATTCTCAATTCCTTGGATATCTTTTTATATTCCTTTCCTGTTTTATACAGTTCAATTAACTTTTCCCGCAGATCCTTTGACATTTCTTTTGCTTTCCCCATGACTCAGAATCCAGAAACGTCAGTGGAGCACTGGATGAAAGATGCAAGGGTCTGTCAGGAGTCCAGAAACTCATTGACCCTTTTATACACACACACACTAATTACAAGCAAACAGATCACAGGTGAGGATTGTTACCTTTAATAGCCATTTAAACCCCTTTGTGTCAACTTGTGTGCATGTTATCAGGCCAAAATCACCAGGGTATGCAAACTTTTGATCAGGGTCATTTGGGTAGTTTCTGTTGCCATTGTGATTTAAAAAGAGTAAACACAGAAAATGGCTTCAGCAAAACACTAACCATGACTGAAAGAAAAGTTTTTGTGTTATCATTCATATTCTCTGAAAAATGGCCAAGAAATCATAAATTCTGCCAGGGTATGTAAACTTATGAGCACAACTGTATGTGCCATTACATTAAATGTTCTCTGTAAGAAGCAGAAGCAGTCATGAGCGGCCTCTTATAATCATAGCTGTCAGCTCTGTCAGTGCAAATATGCGTTGTAGCTGATCAGACTCTCTCATCTTCAGGCTGTACTATAGCTAGAGGGTAGAATTTCTGAACTGCAGGGAAAGTTTGCTGGTAAAATCCATGTTGACTAACATTATAACTTGTCTACTTTAATCATCAACATTTTCAGGCCTGTCCTTAACTTGCCAGGTCACATCATTATGATTCAAATGTATTACCAGTTTCCAAGTATGCATGCTTGTTACTTGTAATAAATAATAAAAAATATTTAGTCATGGTGACCATTACTATTGTCAAATCCTCGAGAAAAAGTGCAACCATAAAGGTTACAAGCAGGCATTAAACTCAGCTGTGGCTCAGGTGACAAGTTGGTCTCAGGTGGTTCCCACAATAGAAAAACATAAGAGAAGTACCTCAGCTGTTCATGTACACAACAGGAAAACCGTACAGCTATACACAACGTTACTATGGATGGCCTCAGGGCAACAAGTGAATTCAATTTTAAGGGCTGGTTCATCTTTTCAAAAAAAATTTTGAAAAATTGTAAAAAAGGCTGAACTCACGCCCTACTCTCCGACCCTAGCCCACCAACCACCCCTATTCAAACTGCACTCACCGTGGGTAAGATTTCCACCATCCACGCAGCCCAGGTCAACAGTCCTGAGGTTTGAAAAGCAGGTTCTTCTTCCTATTCTTTTCCTAGGTACCCCAGGACGAATCAGTGCAGTTGCAATTAGTTTAAGCCAGCACGTGACCAATCAGAACTGCCTTGATCTATCCCGGTATCCCTAGGGAAAGGAGAGGAAGAACAGGGCTTTGTGGATGGTGAAATTATATCACCCATGAAGGTAAATTCAGCAGGAACTGGGGGGTAGGGAGGGTGTAGGGTGTTAGGCCGGCCATACACGGAACAAATTTCTTTCCTGCAACCACAGGTTGCAGGAAAGAAATTTGTTTGATTCCCCATCAACACAGACAATATTGATGCAGGAATCCTTCCTGCCGGGCCATTGTCTTCTCCTGGCAGGGGGAAGCCGCTGGGAGATGAAAGTGATTATATCTAGCAGCTATAGCAGCTGCTAGTAATAACTGCAAGAATATCTGGCAAGCTGGTTATACCCAAGATTAAATCGATCAACTTGGTACATTCAGCCTGACCATTAATGGTTTGAATCCCGGCTGGTTCCTGCTGAACCGGCCAAAATTGGAACAGTGTCTGGCTGGCCATAGTTAACCGTTTCATTTTTCTGAAAAGTGAACTAACCCTTTAAAGCTTTTTAGATTGTAACCTCTAAACGAGCAAGGCTCTATGATTCCTCCTGTATTGAATTGTATTGCAACTGTACTGTCTGCCTTCATGTTGTAAAGTGCCGTGCAAACTGTGCGCGTTAAATAAAATCTGTATAATAAAAAGCTGAACTCCAGGTATGGATTTTTTTTATAGTTACAATGGTCCAGCTTCTACCAATGCAAGTATACATATTCCATACCTGGCCAATCCCTGTGCAAGCAGAGAATCGCTGTAGTAGCCGCCACTACCTGTGGTTACTATGCAGCAGAGCAGCCACTTGGCACAAATCTGGAAGACAGTGAGGATTACTGAAGTGGTGGCTACTAACATGATTCTCTACTTCCACAGGAACTGGCCAGGTAAGGAATATACATACTTACATTAGTCCATTCCATGCCTGCAATTCAGCTTTAGAGCCCTTGCACACTGGGGCGGGGGGCGGCGTCGGCGGTAAAACGCCACTATTATTAGCGGCGTTTTACCGTCGGTATGCGGCCGCTAGCGGGGCGGTTTTACCCCTGCTAGCGGCCGAGAAAGGGTTAAATACCACCGCAAAGCGCCTCTGCAGAGGCGCTTTGCCGGCGGTATAGCCGCGCCGTCCCATTGATTTCAATGGGCAGGAGCGGTAAAGGAGCGGTATACACACCGCTCCTTCACCGCTCCGAAGATGCTGCTGGCAGGACTTTTTTTACCGTCCTGCCAGCGCATCGCTCCAGTGTGCAAGCCCTTGGGGCTTTCACACTGGAATGAAAGCAGCGGCACTTTCGGGGCGGTTTGCAGGCGCTATTATTAGCGCAATAGCGAATGCAAACCGCCCCAGTGTGCAAGAGCTCTAAAAGCCGTAATAAGCCCAAAACCTAAAAATGTAATATACTGTAGCTTACCAATGCTTAGATGCGGTGAGTGTGACTGCATTCGTTTTTTTTTCTTTGATTTACACTTGCACGTAATTAGTTAAAAAGGTAAAATAATGAATCAGTCTGTACAGCTGCCTTTATATTCTTGGTTGTGTGTATAAATATATGAGCCCGCTGCAATCAGTAAAGTCAATATATAAAAATCCGCTGACAGGCAGGGGTTTTATAACAGGAGACCCCCTAGAGTTCAGACCCCCATCTATGGCACGCTCTGCATGCCATAGTGAAATGACTCATGTGCACATGTGCGGAGGTAACGTCACCTCAGTGTGGCCATTCAAACGGCCGAAGATAGGAAACCCAGAAAGAAAGACTGGGTGAAGATAGCAGCGCTGGAGACCTCTGTTTTTAGGCATGCCTGCCATAATGTAGTAGTATGCAGTGGCTTAAACCTGCTGGAGGAGCTCTTTTTTTTTAGCAAGAGTTTACTACGACTTTAATAACACACTGTTGTGTTAATGGCTACTTTCAATGGTAATGCTGAGTGACAATTTGCTTTATTTTTATTGGGCAATTTGTGAAAATTACAGACTATAGTCTCTTTCAGAAAGAGATAGTAACTTAGGTTATCTACTTGCATTCTGAGGCCAAACCATTGTAACCAAAACGTCAGCATATGGTCTTTGCGCTGCTAATGAATTTAATACAATTTTCCTCTACGGGGCCACTAATTAACCCAAGGGTGGGCAATTCATCTTCCCAAGGGAAGGCGGGATAGCATCAAGATGACTCCTAGGCAACATTCTCCCATTAGAACTGAGCCTCCCTGCTGTATCGAACAGTTCCTCGGCTCTTTCCTTCCAGTGCTCACAGCTCTCCATATGGACATCTGTCTGTTCCTCTCTGATCCTGTCATCTTCCTCACTGCATGCTGACAGTGGGGGCATTGAGGGCCGGATAAGGACAGCCAAAGGGTCAGATGTGGCCATGGAGCTGCAATTTGCCCAGGTCTAAATTAAAGTGGTTCTAAAGGCAGAAAGGTAAAAAACCCTCAGGGTGCAGCTTCCCCCCAGTCCCCCTTATACTTACCTGAGCCCCATCTCGATCCAGCGATGTGCATTATAGCAGCAGCTCTCCCAGGTCTCTCCCTCCTCATTGGCTTATACAGCAGCGGACCTCAAATTTCTCCTCTGCCCTTAACAGCATTCAAAACACCAAGATCAGCATTTTCTAATGCTTTTGATGTTTTAAATATGGCACCATTGACATCCGGGTAAACCGAAAGTGATGTCAGGTCATAGCTTTTTGAGTTACCATAGTGGAGAGTTGATCAAAGCCAATCCCGGCTTTGTTCGGCTTTCCGACCAGCGGGCACACAGGCACAATGCCAAGAAAGTGACTGTGCAGGTCCATTTTAAAGCGATTGTAAAGTCCTGTTTTTTCTTCATTAAAAATAAACATGTCACACATACCTCCTTTGTGTAGTGTTTTTTCGCAGAACAGCCCAGATCCTCCACTTCTCTGGTCCCTCTTCAGTGCTCCTGGCCCCTCCCTCCTGCTGAGTGCCCCCACAGCAAGCAGCTTGCTATGGGGCACCTGAGATGCAGCTCCCTGCGTCCATTCAGACACGGAGCTGCGGCCCGGCCCTGCCCCCTTTCTCTCCTCATTGGCTTGCTGACTTTGATTGACAGCAGCGGGAGCCAATGGTGCCGCGCTGCTGTCTCAGCCAATGAGGGAGAGTCCTGGACAGCTAAGTCTCTCATGGAAAATCGCTGGATCGAGATGGGGCTCAGGTAAGTATTAGTGGGGCTGAGGGGTGCTGCTGCACACAGAAGTTTTTTTATTTTCATGCATAAAATGCATGAAAATAAAAAAAAAAACCTTCTGCCTTTACAACCACGTTAAAGATGACTACGAACAGGCAGGTAAGTTATTGCAGAATAGACACAGCGTGTCTCTTTTGCGATAAACGCCTGCTCACCGTTTTATACTTTTAGTTCTGCATTACACAAGTTGCATTAAAATGTAAAGGTGTATTCTGGCATGAAACCCAGAAAACCTTTCAAAGGCAATGCTGTTTTCTGTGCTCTGCCTAAAGGATGAATATATATCATTTCTCTACAATAAACTTGTCCATGTGGATATGTTCGTTTGATATGGTTTCTTCGGTCTACTTTTCCATGTCGTACTAAAAAAGTGTAGTCAGCAAACCTCACTGGGAGAAGATATACTTCTTGTCTAGATGACTGCTTTAAATACAACCTCTGCTGTGAGCTGCAGGATCTATTAATGTCAGAAGTAAACCATTGACTGCGAGTTAGAGAACCTTGTACCATGACAACAGCACAGTTTTTTCCATTAAGTATTTGTACTCATGTAGAGAATAAAATATCGGTTCCTCCAATCCATTAGCAATCCTTTTTCTGGTTTATAAGGGGTAATTTGTTATTAGCTGTTCAAAGCTTCCTGTTTTGGTTTTCTAGAATGGAATTAATAGCAACAGCTTGAACTTGAATATGAACTGCCTAGATAGATGTTATTTTCTGATAAGTATTCCCAGGGGCATGAAGTGATTTAAGCAACTAGCCTTATAAAAGCAGACTGAGGAAATGCGTAGGCCACTGCTGTTACATATATTACATGCAAATCATATAAATATTTCTGATTTCATTTGACCTGCTCTATGCTATGTAAACTTTGAGATCTAAAGCAGGATATCAACGAGGGTTCTGTGGAACATTAGGGTTCCTCCAGAGGTTGGTAGAGGTTCCAAGAGCAGCGAGCAATGACAGAATGATCTCCCACCTACAATGACTACCAAGGTAATGGGAAAATTGGAGAGATAGAAATGAACCCGCAAGGTTGGTGGTGCTATTCACTAATATTGTAATGATTTTCATGTAGGCAATCTGGATACAAGGCACGTAAGCCTCTACACTCTGGCAGATCTCTGCAGTTTCCTTGGTTTGTAATGCAAAACAGCAAGAAATGAAGCACCATATCACACAATTTTATTCCAGTAAAAGTCAAAAGAACCATAAAAATAGTAGATGTTTCTTGGGGGTCTAAAAATACCCGTTCATCCAAAAAAAAAAAAAAAAACATAAGGAAATGTCTATATCAGGGGTGTCCAACCTGCAGCCAGAGATGGCTGTGAATAGGGCCCAACACAAAATCATAAATTTACTTAAAAATGTTGAATTTCTTGTAAATATGCATTTGCACTTAGCGAACACATGCGTTTAAAGAAAAATTCTCTTTACTGGATTGTTATACGTTTTATCTTCCCAAAGGAAGATCTCCCACTCTTCACAATCACGCCTTATTCATGACATCAGTTTTCGACACCACTTAAATTGGTGAGCAACTATTTTATTTTTTCTTTCTAACAAAGATTGCAACTATTTTCAAGGATGAAGCACACAAAAGGGCATAATTAGATATATCTGATGAGCACCTTGAGAATTCAATGAGAATTGCTACTTCATTCATCGAACCAGATACTGATACGTTAGTTTATCAAAACAGGTATCAAATATTAAGTTTGTAACAATTTTTACTTGGTTTCTGGAGGATACAAAAAAAAAAAAAGAAAAAAAGAAAAAAAGAAGACACAAGCAGGAATATGTTCAGCCCTTTGCCTGCCTTGCTTTTAAAGAGGAAGTAAACTCCCATCTCGGACTTTTACCTATAGGTAAGCCTATAATAAGGCTTGCCTATAGGTACTGTAAATATCTCCTAAACATGCAACGTTTAGGAGATATTTACTGCACATGCAGCCAATGACATCACCTGGGCCGTTCCTTTAGAGTCCTGTGCCGTAAAAGTGCCGTCATCGCGGCTCCGGCCAGTCACACAGTCGGATGGAAGTGCCTGCAGCGGTGACAGTGTGATGCTGGAAGGCTTTGTTTTCAGGCAAGTTTAACACAATGTGCTAGTATGCGATGCGATAATAGAACATTATGACATTACCTTGCAGGTTAGGGGAAAAAAAAAAAAAACACCCAGCGGTTTACTACCGCTGTAAGTGACCGTCACTGGCCTCATTGAAATATTGCATATCGGGAAAGCTGTTTTTTTTAAAAATGCAATTTACACGCGTTTCTGCATGTCATGCACAGGCCAGTCCATTGATTTTAATGGGCTGCCCTATGTACATTTGTCGCCCGAAAATGGCTTCGGCTACTTTCTGGGTGACGAGCTTCGCACAATTTTAAGCTTGTTTTGCGACAATTTTGTCACGCCTTAAAAAAAATAAATAAATAAAACAATTGCACTGTGTTTGGGATGATATTATTACAGCACCCCAATGCTCGCTGCACGTTTTTTGGAATCACAGGCAGGATTACGGCAATTCCAAATCGCCAAGTGTGAATGGGGCCAAGGGGTCACTACATGACATAAAAGTCAGTGGGAGGTGCCACAGCATGTGGCAGAAGAGCAGGAATTCAACACACCCGAAGTGTCCCATACTTGCAGCAGCACGGGATCAACACTGTTTTTTTTTTTATTATATAGGGCTGCTGGAGAGGTAAGTATATAGTAATTATACATCTTCTTGTTTTACAGACTGCCTTTATTTTTGTTTCAGCATCATAGTGGTAGGGTTACTTTAAATCACCAGGATTGCAGGTCAAATTGAACCTGTGTCCACATAATATATCTGTCAGTGCTGTAATGGCACCAAACAGAACCACTCCAGAATGGCCAAGCAGGTACTAAAAGTGAGTCGAATACCCAAGTTGTACCTTTATAAATGGTTTCAAATGCACTCCCCCTTTCAGAAATGTTTGCCATATAAAAACAGGCTAAACAATGATTCAATGATGACTTTTTTGCCAAGTCAACATAAAGCCCTCGATTCCCATGGCAAAATGGTGGCATCATGGGGGCCACAGACTTGATAATGCACCAATGAGTTTTTACAAGTAGAAGAGTTCACATTTGGCAGTGCTTTCTGTAAAGACTGGCAAAAGAAAAGGGTTGTTTATTCCAAATGATATGGGGCACCCAAGATGCTGAAGAAGGCATGTATACATAAGCCCTGGCAGTGCTCTACAGGAGTCTATACATTGCCACTGGGATACCAACAACCGTACTTTTTTAAAATGAGAGAATTCATCAGAGAACTGGAAGAATTAGGGGAGGCAAGGCTGGGGTGCACTGGGGAAGAAGTTTGCAGTATGGATATTCCTTCCCCAGTGCAAAAACGGACAAATCCATGTACCGGTCACCGACAGGAACATGAATTGGGTGCAAGCACCACTACTTTTGAAGCTGCGCCCCAACAGAATTCTAAAGGGTGTCATAGACCCCTTCACGAATTCCCACATTGTTTTTTAGCAAAACACTCTCAGACTGACCTGCCCCAGTACTGTCATATACATCAAGTTCTGCTATGTCACTATTTTGTTTTAAAGTTTCTGGGAGGAATCAAGGGATTATGAAGATCCTCAAGAAACAAAGGCTTTACATGTATTATGACATTTCAAAACCATCATTATTCTATTCATAGAAACAGGGAAGCTGCTACAAAAAAAAATGTACACATTATTAGTATGAATACCAGACAAGTGCAAAGGGAGGGGAAGGAAAGAAATCTCGCTAAAAAAGAAACTAGTACGAACAAGAACATGAAGCCTGCCATTGCTGAAGATGCTAGTCATCTGCCTGTCTCTGACTTCAGTAGATACAATCATGAGACAAGTTGTGTTAGGGCCCTTTCACACTGGGGCGGGCGGCGACAGTAAAGCGCCGCTTACAATAGTTGGTATGCGGCCGCTAGCGGGGCGGTTTTACCCCTTGCTAGCGGCCGAGAAATGGTTAAAAACCACCGCAAAGCGCCTCTGCAGAGGGGCTTTGCTGACGGTATAGCCGCGCCGTCCCATTGATTTCAATGGGCAGGAGCGGTGAAGGAGCGGTATACACTCCGCTCCGAAGGGGAGGGGCCTGGACGGAGCTGTCAGCAGACAGAGAGAGCAGGAGATTTGGAGGCACACACCGCACCGCACGCCATACCGTTACGATGCTTATATAGAAGGGTGCACTGACGCACCTGTAGCATGTGAGTACCCCAGCAAGGGGTGAGTTTTATATACATTTTAATAAATATTCTTTATTGTTAAACTATATTGCGCTATGGAGTTTCTTTTCTCTTGCATAAAATCATAATTGGGAGCATTGGAGACCTTACAGCTGATTCCATTTGAGCACAGGAGTGGCTCCAAAGCACATTTTGACAGAGTTTAAACACTGTGTCACACGCTGGAAGGTGAGCGTATATGCTTATGGGGATCACTGGAGGGCACTAAGGCATGTTTTATGGTGCTGCACTTTTGAAGAACGTGATGGATGAGCTTTACTGATTATGGACACTATTTTGGGCACTTTAGGCAATTTTGGATTTACACTGGTTGAACCTCAAAGATTCATATGAGGAACATTATTGTTTTTCTTCTGATTGGGCACTTAGTTTGTGTGTTCAATATAGCACCTTGCACCTTGGATGTATGCACCATCAGTCATCTCTGATTTATTGTAGCACCTTGATTTATATGTATGTTCACTTTTTGCACTTAGCACTTACTATTGTATGTTTATATATATTTTTAATATTA